>NC_092174.1:38194309-38499309 GCF_045791955.1 Oncorhynchus clarkii lewisi
AGAGAGAGAGGGGATTAGAGAGAGGGGAGTAGAGAGAGAGAGAGGGGAGTAGAGAGAGAGAGAGGGGGAGTAGAGAGAGAGGGGAGTAGAGAGAGAGAGAGGGGAGTAGAGAGAGAGGGGAGGGGAGTAGAGAGAGAGGGGAGGGGAGAGAGAGGGGAGTAGAGAGAGAGAAAGGGGAGTAGAGAGAGAGAGAGAGAGAGAGGGGAGTAGAGAGAGAGAGAGAGGGGAGTAGAGAGCGAGAGAGAGAGAGAGAGGAGAGTAGAGAGAGAGAGGGGATTAGAGAGAGAGAGAGAGAGAGGGGAGTAGAGAGAGAGGGGAGTAGAGCGAGAGAGAGGGGAGTAGAGAGAGAGAGAGGGGAGTAGAGAGAGAGGGGAGGGGAGTAGAGAGAGAGGGGAGTAGAGAGAGAGGGGAGGGGAGTAGAGAGAGAGGGGAGGGGAGAGAGAGGGGAGGGGAGAGAGAGGGGAGTAGAGAGAGAGAGAGAGGGGAGTAGAGAGAGAGAGAGGGGAGTAGAGAGAGAGAGGGGAGAAGAGAGAGAGAGAGGGGAGAGAGAGAGAGAGAGGGGGAGTAGAGAGAGAGGGGAGTAGAGAGAGAGGGGAGGGGAGTAGAGAGAGAGGGGAGAGAGAGAGAGAGAGGGGAGTAGAGAGAGAGAGAGGGGGATTAGAGAGAGAGAGAGAGAGAGCGAGGGAGAGAGAGAGAGTAGAGAGAGAGGGGAGTAGAGAGAGAGAGAGGGGAGTAGAAGAGAGAGGGGAGTAGAGAGAGAGGGGAGTAGAGAGAGAGAGATGGGAGTAGAGAGAGAGGGGAGGGGAGAGAGAGAGAGGGGAGGGGCGTAAAGAGAGAGAGGGGAGTAGAGAGAGAGAGGGGAGTAGAGAGAGAGAGAGAGGGGAGTAGAGAGAGAGAGAGGGGAGTAGATAGAGAGAAAGGGGAGTAGAGAGAGAGAGGGGAGTAGAGAGAGAGGGGAGGGGAGTAGAGAGAGAAGGGAGGAGAGAGAGAGGGGAGTAGAGAGAGAGAGAGAGAGAGAGGGAGTAGAGAGAGAGAGGGGAGTAGAGAGAGAGAGGGGAGTAGAGAGAGAGAGAGAGGGGAGAGAGAGAGAGAGAGAGGGGGGAGTAGAGAGGAAGAGGGGAGTAGAGAGAGAGAGAGGGGAGTAGAGAGAGAGAGAGGGGAGTAGAGAGAGAGAGGGGAGTAGAGAGAGAGAGAGGGGATTAGAGAGAGAGAGAGAGGGGGAGTAGAGAGAGAGGGGAGTAGAGAAAGAGAGGGGAGTAGAGAGAGGGGGGAGGGGAGTAGAGAGAGAGGGGAGTAGAGAGAGAGAGAGAGGGGAGTAAAGAGAGAGAGAGAGAGAGAGAGAGAGGGGAGTAAAGAGAGAGAGAGAGAGGGGAGTCGAGAGAGAGAGAGAGAGAGAGAGAGAGGGGAGAGAGAGAGAGAGAGAGGGGGGGAGTAGAGAGAGGGGAGTAGAGAGAGAGAGAGAGAGAGAGAGAGAGAGGGGGAGTAGAGAGAGAGAGAGAGAGAGGGGGGAGTAGAGAGAGAGGGAGTAGAGAGAGAGAGAGAGAGAGTGGAGTAGAGAGAGAGAGGGGATTAGAGAGAGAGAGAGGGGGAGTAGAGAGAGAGGGGAGTAGAGCGAGAGAGAGAGGGGAGGGGAGAGAGAGTGGAGTAGAGAGAGAGTGGAGGGGAGAGAGAGTGGAGTAGAGAGAGAGAGAGAGAGAGAGAGAGGGAGTAGAGAGAGAGAGAGAGGGAGTAGAGAGAGAGAGAGAGGGAGTAGAGAGAGAGAGAGAGGGGGGTAGAGAGAGAGAGAGGGGGGAGGGGAGTAGAGAGAGAGGGGAGTAGAGAGAGAGAGAGGGGAGAGAGAGAGAGAGAGAGAGAGAGGGGAGAGAGAGAGAGAGGGGGGGGGGGGTAGAGAGAGAGAGAGAGAGAGAGAGAGGGGGGAGTAGAGAGACAGAGAGAGAGAGGGGGGAGTAGAGAGAGAGGGAGTAGAGAGAGAGAGGGGGGAGTAGAGAGAGAAAGGGAGAGGGGATTAGAGAGAGAGGGGAGTAGAGAGAGAGAGAGGGAGAGAGAGAGAGAGAGGGGGAGTAGAGAGAGAGAGAGGGGAGTAGAGAGAGAGAGAGGGGAGTAGAGAGAGAGAAAGGGGAGTAGAGAGAGAGAGGGGAGTAGAGAGAGAGAGAGGGGAGTAGAGAGAGAGAGGGGAGTAGAGGGGGGAGTAGAGAGAGAGAGAGAGGGGAGTAGAGAGAGAGAGAGAGGGGATTAGAGAGAGGGGAGTAGAGAGAGAGAGAGAGGGGAGTAGAGAGAGAGAGAGGGGGAGTAGAGAGAGAGGGGAGTAGAGAGAGAGAGAGGGGAGTAGAGAGAGAGGGGAGGGGAGTAGAGAGAGAGGGGAGGGGAGAGAGAGGGGAGTAGAGAGAGAGAAAGGGGAGTAGAGAGAGAGAGAGAGAGAGAGAGAGGGGAGAGAGAGAGAGAGGGGAGTAGAGAGCGAGAGAGAGAGAGAGAGGAGAGTAGAGAGAGAGAGGGGATTAGAGAGAGAGAGAGAGAGAGGGGAGTAGAGAGAGAGGGGAGTAGAGCGAGAGAGAGGGGAGTAGAGAGAGAGAGAGGGGAGTAGAGAGAGAGGGGAGGGGAGTAGAGAGAGAGGGGAGAGAGAGAGAGGGGAGGGGAGTAGAGAGAGAGGGGAGGGGAGAGAGAGGGGAGGGGAGAGAGAGGGGAGTAGAGAGAGAGAGAGAGGGGAGTAGAGAGAGAGAGGGGAGTAGAGAGAGAGAGGGGAGTAGAGAGAGAGAGAGGGGAGTAGAGAGAGAGAGAGGGGGAGTAGAGAGAGAGGGGAGTAGAGAGAGAGGGGAGGGGAGTAGAGAGAGAGGGGAGTAGAGAGAGAGAGAGGGGAGTAGAGAGAGAGAGAGGGGGATTAGAGAGAGAGAGAGAGAGAGCGAGGGAGAGAGAGAGAGTAGAGAGAGAGGGGAGTAGAGAGAGAGAGAGGGGAGTAGAAGAGAGAGGGGAGTAGAGAGAGAGGGGAGTAGAGAGAGAGAGATGGGAGTAGAGAGAGAGGGGAGGGGAGTAGAGAGAGAGGGGAGGGGCGTAAAGAGAGAGAGGGGAGTAGAGAGAGAGAGGGGAGTAGAGAGAGAGAGAGAGGGGAGTAGAGAGAGAGAGAGGGGAGTAGATAGAGAGAAAGGGGAGTAGAGAGAGAGAGGGGAGTAGAGAGAGAGGGGAGGGGAGTAGAGAGAGAAGGGAGGAGAGAGAGAGGGGAGTAGAGAGAGAGAGAGAGAGAGAGGGAGTAGAGAGAGAGAGAGGGGAGTAGAGAGAGAGAGGGGAGTAGAGAGAGAGAGAGAGGGGAGTAGAGAGAGAGAGAGAGGGGGGAGTAGAGAGGAAGAGGGGAGTAGAGAGAGAGAGAGGGGAGAGAGAGAGAGAGGGGAGTAGAGAGAGAGAGGGGAGTAGAGAGAGAGAGAGGGGATTAGAGAGAGAGAGAGAGGGGGAGTAGAGAGAGAGGGGAGTAGAGAAAGAGAGGGGAGTAGAGAGAGGGGGGAGGGGAGTAGAGAGAGAGGGGAGTAGAGAGAGAGAGAGAGGGGAGTAAAGAGAGAGAGAGAGAGAGAGAGAGAGGGGAGTAAAGAGAGAGAGAGAGAGGGGAGTCGAGAGAGAGAGAGAGAGAGAGAGAGAGAGGGGAGTAGAGAGAGAGAGAGAGAGGGGGGGAGTAGAGAGAGGGGAGTAGAGAGAGAGAGAGAGAGAGAGAGAGAGGGGGAGTAGAGAGAGAGAGAGAGAGGGGGGAGTAGAGAGAGAGGGAGTAGAGAGAGAGAGGGGAGTAGAGAGAGAAAGGGAGAGAGGGGATTAGAGAGAGAGGGGAGTAGAGTGAGAGAGAGGGGAGTAGAGAGAGAGGGGGAGTAGAGGGAGAGGGGGAGTAGAGAGAGAGAGAGGGAAGTAGAGAGAGAGAGAGGGGAGTAGAGAGAGAGAGAGAGGGGAGTAGAGAGAGAGAAAGGGGAGTAGAGAGAGAGAGAGGGGAGTAGAGAGAGAGAGGGGAGTAGAGAGAGAGAGGGGAGTAGAGGGGGGAGTAGAGAGAGAGAGAGAGAGAGAGAGAGAGGGGAGTAGAGAGAGAGAGGGGAGTAGAGAGAGAGAGAGAGGGGGGATTAGAGAGAGAGGGGAGTAGAGAGAGAGAGAGGGGAGTAGAGAGAGAGAGGGGGAGTAGAGAGAGAGGGGAGTAGAGAGAGAGAGAGGGGAGTAGAGAGAGAGGGGAGGGGAGTAGAGAGAGAGGGGAGGGGAGAGAGAGGGGAGTAGAGAGAGAGGGGAGAGAGAGAGAGAGGGGAGTAGAGAGAGAGAGGGGGAGTAGAGAGAGAGAGAGAGGGGAGTAGAGAGAGAGAGAGAGGGGAGTAGAGAGAGAGAGAGGGGAGTAGAGAGAGAGAGAGGGGAGTAGAGAGAGAGAGAGAGGGGAGTAGAGAGAGAGAGGGGAGTAGAGAGAGAGAGAGGGGATTAGAGAGAGAGAGAGGGGGAGTAGAGAGAGGGGGGAGTAGAGAGAGAGAGAGGGGAGTAGAGAGAGAGGGGAGGGGAGTAGAGAGAGAGGGGAGTAGAGAGAGAGAGGGGAGTAAAGAGAGAGAGAGGGGAGTAGAGAGAAAGAGGGGAATAGAGAGAGAGAGGCGAGAGAGGGGGGAGTAGAGAGAGAGGGGAGTAGAGAGAGAGAGAGAGAGAGGGGAGTAGAGAGAGAGGGGAGTAGAGAGAGAGAGAGAGAGAGGGGAGTAGAGAAAAAGAGAGAGGGGAGTAGAGAGAGAGAGAGAGGGGCGTAGAAAGAGAGAGGGGAGTAGAGAGAGAGAGAGGGGAGTAGAGAGAGAGAGAGGGGAGTAGAGAGAGAGAGAGGGGAGTAGAGAGAGAGAGGGGAGTAGAGAGAGAAAAAGGGGAGTAGAGAGAGAGAGAGGGGAGTAGAGAGAGAGGGGAGTACAGAGAGAGAGAGAGAGAGGGGAGTAGAGAGAGAGAGAGAGGGGAGTAGAGAGAGAGAGAGAGAGAGGGGAGTAGAGAGAGAGAGGGGATTAGAGAGAGAGAGGGGGAGTAGAGAGAGAGGGGAGTAGAGCGAGAGAGAGGGGAGTAGAGAGAAAGAGAGGGGAGTAGAGAGAGAGGGGAGGGGAGGGGAGTAGAGAGAGAGAGGAGGGGAGAGAGAGAGGGAGTAGAGAGAGAGAGAGAGAGAGAGAGAGAGAGAGAGAGGGAGTAGAGAGAGAGAGGGGGGAGTAGAGAGAGAGAGAGGGGAGTAGAGAGAGAGAGAGAGGGGAGTAGAGAGAGAGAGAGAGGGGAGTAGAGAGAGAGAGAGGGGAGTAGAGAGAGAGAGAGGGGAGTAGAGAGAGAGAGAGAGAGAGGGGAGTAGAGAGAGAGAGGGGAGTAGAGAGAGAGAGAGGGGATTAGAGAGAGAGAGAGAGGGGGGGTAGAGAGAGAGGGGAGTAGAGAGAGAGAGAGGGGAGTAAAGAGAGAGAGAGAGAGAGAGAGAGGGGAGTAAAGAGAGAGAGAGAGAGGGGAGTAAAGAGAGAGAGGACAGAGTGGTAGTACGTAGTAGGGTAGGTAAACCCTGAAACAAGAGAACCTATCTAATGCAGTAAACTGAACTTGATCTGTACTTCCGGTAAAAATAGAGGACACACACACACACACACACACACACACGGTCAGTGCGGCAGCTTGGAGAGGACAGGCATTGCTTGCTGTGACTCAAGGACTCGGTAGCTAATTAAGAGAACAAGTGCCCTGCTGTCTCAACACACATCAGAAAAGGAAACTGTCCTACCAAGGTCTCTCTCCCTCTATTCCCTCTCTCCCTTTTCTTACCTCCCTCCCTCCCTCACGCTCCCCCACTCATCCCCATCCCAGGGCTCTCAAAGGCTCACTCAATTACACTTACTTACAGACCATTGAGACCAATGTTGGTGAAATAAATCCTATTTCACGTAATCTCTCCTTGAACTAAACAGAGAGTATAAACCTGGGCTCTCCAACGCGGTTCCTGGAGTGCTACCCTCCTGTAGGTTTTCACTCAGTTGTAACTGACCTGATTCAGCGTATCAATGAACTCATTATTAGAATCAAGTAGGCCAGATTAGGGTTGAGAGTGAAAACCTACAAGGGGATAGATCTCAAGGAACAGGGTTGGAGAGCCCCGGTATAAACAATTCACGTCATGGTTCAATACCCTAACCATATGTCCTCAACCATCCTTGATCTCTACTCTAGAGACTACCTGTACCAGACCTCCTGACAACCTGTACCAGACCACCTGACTACTTTTACCAGACCTCCTGACAACCTGTACCAGACCACCTGACTACCTGTACCAGACCTCCTGACTACTTGTACCAGACCTCCTGACTACTTGTACCAGACCTCCTGACTACTTGTACCAGACCTCCTGACTACCTGTACCAGACCTCCTGACTACCTGTACCAGACCTCCTGACTACCTGTACCAGACCTCCCGACTACCTGTAGCAGACCTCCTGACTACCTGTACCAGACCTCCTGTACCAGACCACCTGACTACCTGTAGCAGACCTCCTGACTACTTGTACCAGACCTCCTGACTACCTGTAACAGACCTCCTGACTACCTGTACCAGACCTCCTGACTACCTGGACAGTAACAATCCTCCTGACCAGCTGTACCAGACTTCCTGACTACCTGTAACAGACCACCTGACTACCTGTACCAGACCTCCTGACTACCTGGACAGTAAAAGTCCTACTGACTACCTGGACAGTAACAGTCCTCCTGACTACCTGTACAGTACCAGACCTCCTGACTACCTGTACAGTACCAGACCTCCTGACTACCTGACAGTAACAGTCCTCCTGACTACCTGTACAGTAACAGTCCTCCTGACTACCTGTACAGTAACAGTCCTACTACCTGTACAAGACCACCTGACAACCTGTACTAGACCTCCTGACAACCTGTACCAAGACAACCTGACTACCTATACCAGACCTCCTGACAACCTGTACCAGACCACCTGACAAACTGTACCAGACCTCCTGACAACCTGTACCAGACCTCCTGACAACCTGTACCAGACCTCCTGACTACCTGTACCAGACCTCCTGACAAACTGTACCAGACCTCGTGACAACCTGTACCAGACCTCGTGACAACCTGTACCAGACCTCCTGACAACCTGTACCAGACCTCCTGACTACCTGGACAGTACCAGACCTCCTGACTACCTGTACAGTAACAGTCCTCCTGACTACCTGTACAGTAACAGTCCTCCTGACTACCTGTACAAGACCACCTGACAACCTGTACTAGACCTCCTGACAACCTGTACCAAGACCACCTGTCTACCTATACCAGACCTCCTGACAACCTGCACCAGACCTCCTGACAACCTGTACCAGACCTCCTGACAACCTGTACCAGACCTCCTGACTACCTGTACCAGACCTCCTGACAAACTGTACCAGACCTCCTGACAAACTGTACCAGACCTCGTGACAACCTGTACCAGACCTCGTGACAACCTGTACCAGACCTCCTGACAACCTGTACCAGACCTCCTGACTACCTGGACAGTACCAGACCTCCTGACTACCTGTACAGTAACAGTCCTCCTGACTACCTGTACAGTAACAGTCCTCCTGACTACCTGTACAGTAACAGTCCTCCTGACTATCTGTACAAGACCACCTGACAACCTGTACTAGACCTCCTGACAACCTGTACCAAGACCACCTGTCTACCTATACCAGACCTCCTGACAACCTGTACCAGACCACCTGACAACCTGTACCGGACCTCCTGACAACCTGTACCAGACCTCCTGACAACCTGTACCAGACCTCCTGACTACCTGTACCAGACCTCCTGACAAACTGTACCAGACCTCGTGACAACCTGTACCAGACCTCGTGACAACCTGTACCAGACCTCCTGACAACCTGTACCAGACCTCCTGACTACCTGGACAGTACCAGACCTCCTGACTACCTGTACAGTAACAGTCCTCCTGACTACCTGTACAGTAACAGTCCTCCTGACTACCTGTACAAGACCACCTGACAACCTGTACTAGACCTCCTGACAACCTGTACCAAGACCACCTGTCTACCTATACCAGACCTCCTGACAACCTGTACCAGACCACCTGACAACCTGTACCAGACCTCCTGACAACCTGTACCAGACCTCCTGACAACCTGTACCAGACCTCCTGACAACCTGTACCAGACCTCCTGACTACCTGGACAGTACCAGACCCCCTGACTACCTGTACAGTAACAGTCCTCCTGACTACCTGTACAGTAACAGTCCTCCTGACTACCTGTACAAGACCACCTGACAACCTGTACTAGACCTCCTGACAACCTGTACCAAGACCACCTGTCTACCTATACCAGACCTCCTGACAACCTGTACCAGACCTCCTGACAACCTGTACCAGACCTCCTGACTATCTGTACCAGACCTCCTGACAAACTGTACCAGACCTCGTGACAACCTGTACCAGACCTCGTGACAACCTGTACCAGACCTCCTGACAACCTGTACCAGACCTCCTGACAACCTGTACCAGACCTCCTGACTACCTGGACAGTAACAGACCTTCTAACTACCAGTCAGTGTTAGATGTGCTCGACCATGGGAGTCAAACTCATTTTGCCCTGGGGGCCACATTTAGTCTTCAAGTCAGCACTGAATTTTTTTAATATATTCTCTCACCGTCAAAATGAGTAAAAAATAGTCCTACATCGATCGTAGGAACTTTCGATGCTCCTTGACTGTCCAGCCTTCATTTAGGTGATTATTAGCGAGCTGGACACAGTCCAGAAGGGAGAGGACATTTACAGTAACATTACCACACTACTGCTGCAGCACTAAGGGAGAGGACATTTACAGTAACATTACCACACTACTGCTGCAGCACTAAGGGAGAGGACATTTACAGTAACATTAAAACACTACTGCTGCAGTACTATGGGAGAGGACATTTACAGTAACATTAAAACACTACTGCTGCAGCACTAAGGGAGAGGACATTTACAGTAACATTACCACACTACTGCTGCAGCACTAAGGGAGAGGACATTTACAGTAACATTAAAACACTACTGCTGCAGCACTAAGGGAGAGGACATTTACAGTAACATTACCACACTACTGCTGCAGCACTAAGGGAGAGGACATTTACAGTAACATTAAAACACTACTGCTGCAGCACTAAGGGAGAGGACATTTACAGTAACATTACCACACTACTGCTGCAGCACTAAGGGAGAGGACATTTACAGTAACATTAAAACACTACTGCTGCAGTACTAAGGGAGAGGACATTTACAGTAACATTAAAACACTACTGCTGCAGCACTAAGGGAGAGGACATTTACAGTAACATTAAAACACTACTGCTGCAGTACTAAGGGAGAGGACATTTACAGTAACATTAAAACACTACTGCTGCAACACTAAGGGAGAGGACATTTACAGTAACATTACCACACTACTGCTGCAGCACTAAGGGAGAGGACATTTACAGTAACATTAAAACACTACTGCTGCAGCACTAAGGGAGAGGACATTTACAGTAACATTACCACACTACTGCTGCAGCACTAAGGGAGAGGACATTTACAGTAACATTAAAACACTACTGCTGCAGTACTAAGGGAGAGGACATTTACAGTAACATTAAAACACTACTGCTGCAGCACTAAGGGAGAAGACATTTACAGTAACATTAACGCACTACTGCTGCAGCACTAAGGGAGAGGACATTTACAGTAACATTACCACACTACTGCTGCAGCACTAAGGGATAGGACATTTACAGTAACATTAAAACACTACTGCTGCAACACTAAGGGAGAGGACATTTACAGTAACATTACCACACTACTGCTGCAGCACTAAGGGATAGGACATTTACAGTAACATTAAAACACTACTGTTGCAGCACTAAGGGAGAGGACATTTACAGTAACATTACCACACTACTGCTGCAACACTAAGGGAGAGGACATTTACAGTAACATTACCACACAACTGCTGCAGCACTAAGTGAGAGGACATTTACAGTAACATTACCACACTACTGCTGCAACACAAAGGGAGAGGACATTTACAGTAACATTACCACACTACTGCTGCAGTACTAAGGGAGAAGACATTTACAGTAACATTACCACACTACTGCTGCAGCACTAAGGGAGAGGACATTTACAGTAACATTACAACACAACTGCTGCAATACTAAGGGAGAGGACATTTACAGTAACATTAAAACACTACTGCTGGAGCACTAAGGGAGAGGACATTTACAGTAACATTACCACACTACTGCTGCAGCACTAAGGGAGAGGACATTTACAGTAACATTACCACACTACTGCTGCAACACTAAGGGAGAGGACATTTACAGTAACATTACCACACTACTGCTGCAACACTAAGGGAGAGGACATTTACAGTAACATTAAAACACTACTGCTGCTGCACTAAGGGAGAGGACATTTACAGTAACATTACCACACTACTGCTGCAGCACTAAGGGAGAGGACATTTACAGTAACATTAAAACACTACTGCTGCAGCACTAAGGGAGAGGACATTTACAGTAACATTACCACACTACTGCTGCAGTACTAAGGGAGAGGACATTTCAAATAAATCCTGAGCATATAGGCCAAGAGGATCTGGCTGTAATGTCAGTGTGTGGTTTGATACACACTCTCTAGGTAGGGAAGAAGACAGCAACAGTGAAGTCCTTTTCAATTAGCCTCCCGCAAGGAGCACGTCTGTGACAAAGCACAGGTACACTGAAGACACGCATCTCAAGAATATCTGCTAATTCATTTCTATGTGCAGGCTAAAGCCTGCGCTGACCTTGTGTTTAGACAACGTGACAGCAGCTAGCTAGCTAGCATAGCTTGGGGATAGCTTCAGCTGGCTAGCCTATCTAGCTAGCTGATATTTCTCTGTCAAATCACAGTTATGCCAAGTTGGCCAAAAAGTAAGTGTCTGGAATGTGTTTCGTGAGACACTTGTTCTACCTCACTACGAAAGTAGCTTGCAACTTTAACCCTCCCGAAAAGAGATTGCAGTCAGAGTGTAGTATAACTGCAGTATGTTGCAAATACTGCATAAAAAAAACAGTTTTTTTTTACTGCAGAACACTGCAATTATTCTGTAATTACTGGGTCCAAAATACCCCAGTCGACTGCAGTTACTGCACTTGTACTGCAGTCTCAAAACTGCTATCTTTTTTTGTAAGGGATGTTATATCACATCATGCATCATATATCAACACATGCTATTTAAAAACATGTTTTTTTTTACTTCAGTTTATTTTTAGTAAATACTTAAAACACTTATTTTTCTTAAAACTGCCCTTGTTGGTTAAGGGCTTGTAAGTAAGCATTTCACTGTAAGGTCTACTACACCTGTTGTATTCAGCATTTCACTGTAAGGTCTACTACACCTGTTGTATTCAGCATTTCACTGTAAGGTCTACTACACCTGTTGTATTCAACGCATGTGACAAATACAATTTGATTTGATGTTACCGTGGAAATGATATCAACAACTGCAAGTTGAACCCCCTGTCTTCAGTCAAGTCAACACAATATTCTATAACTGTCAGATCTTTCCCAGGGGACACATACCTACAGTACTATCCCTACAGGGTTATGCTACAGGTGGACATTGCACTAACATGGATCAGCGTAAGTGTAGGTACATTTATCAACAACAAAAAACAAGTTGGGTGTGTTTGTGTTACAAAGACGAAGCATTTTCTGCTGTAAATATTGATTTGCTCATGAAGACAGTATGCCTACACTTTACCCAGAAAAGACAGTATGCCTACACTTTACCCAGAAAAGGACAATAAGTTGTGTGTGGAGTAAACCCAGCTAGGACAGTGGATCTGGGCCGATTCCGGCTGAGAGTCGGGGCACTCGGCTGAGAGTCATGTGGCACGAGTGCCGCCTTAGGCAGTATTACTTATGGCTAGAATACGGGGATTGAGCTCGGGCCGATTCTGGTGTGAGTTTATCTGGGCCAAATGTATAACTTGGGGCTCGGGCCGATTCTGGTGTGAGTTATCTGGACCAAATGTATAACTTGGGGCTCGGGCCGATTCTGGTGTGAGTTATCTGGCCCAAATGTATAACTTGGGGCTCGGGCCGATTGGGGCTACTCTCTGGCAGATGATTACACCAGCTGCTTTATAGAATTAATATTTACATTTTTCCAGATGTTCTCATTGTTTCTGTGATCTCACCTATTTTGAGACCCACATTTTTAGCAAAATATAAATCAATCTATATTTATTTTCTTTTGCGGGGGGGCTTGCCTGTTTTGCATGTTATTTTGGCATTAATATGTGTCACACTTCAGTTTGCAAACAGTAAAGCTGCATACAAACATTGTCTCTTTTTTTGTTTTCTTGAGTAAGGCAGCTCCAACATGCATGTGTTTCAGCCTAGCTCAGTGCTTTCTGTGGTGCTGGGGCAAGCCGGCAGAAAATACAGAGCACTGCGCCGTGATTGGCTCAGTGTTCCGTCGCTCATGGGGACACTATGTCACCGCCAAGTCTAAGGGTAGAGCTAGAGTATTCTAGCCCATTGGGTGCTGCCATAGAGTTATATATGAAGGTCATTGGCCACAGATAAAATTATGTAAAATCTGGTTATATGTACAGTAGCTTTGATTGGACTGATCATGTAAACATCATACTTTCAAAATCTTAGCTAGCAGTCATCATCATGAATGAAGTCGACAATCTACTGGCAAATCCTTTTTAATCCTTGTAATATGACAAGAAATAATGAAGAGAAATTATAGATAAAACGTATCGGTGCTCATGGGCCATAAACATTACACAACACGTTGGAAATCGCAAATTCAACAATGAGTGGTTTGGAAGGAATCAGTGACAGTGACCAATTGCAAGCATTGTAAAGCAATCACTAGACTGCTATTCAGTGGAGTGGCTGTGTGGTCCCAAATCTGGGATTAAGGGGCACTTTTCCAAGTTTAAAATGATAAACATTCAACATGGGCCATGCTGTCAATGAAACATGATCTGTGCCAATGTGTGACATTGGGATAAACATTTCAAGATGGTTTAAAAAAGACATTGCCCTCAGAACAGCCTCAATTTTTCAGGGCATGGACTCTACAAGGTGTGGAATGCATTTCACAGAGAGGCTGGCCCATGTTGACTCCAATGTTTCCCATAGTTGTGTCAATTATAAAAATGTGTGTAATTTCATCATTTTGATGTCGTCACTATTATTCTACAATGTAGAAAATAGTACAAATAAAGAAAAACCCTTGAATGAGTAGGTGTCCCAAACGCTTTGACTGCTACTGTAGACAGGCCTTTCCAAATCCTGTTCAATCAATTTAATTTACCACAGGTGGACTCCAATCAAGTTGTGCAAAAAATCTCAAGGATGACCAATGGAAACAGGATGTACCTGAGTATTTCTGTTTTTAAAAAAGAGTTCACAAATATAAACCAGTATGAACTCCTGCAAAGAGATCGGGCGGTAATGGAGACAAACGTGGTAAAGAGGTCAACGGAACGCAGACTGTGGGGGATAAGAAGGACACTGGATTGGCGCACATTCAAAAAATCTGATTTGAACTGTAATGCAGTTGATTTATGACGATGATGTGTTGGGGTTGACATACATACAAACATTAAACTCCGATTTTTACCTCCACCTAGCGTGAAATACACATATAACCAATATCCTAAATGTAGGATCATTTTGCTGTGGGGCAATGAGGAAACTAGGGATCTTTCACCCACGCGTTTCCATGGCATTTCCATTGTTTTGGTCAAGTTCCATTGACCTCTTTACTGCACCTATGGAAGGGAAGCTTGGCACAAGAAGCTGAGGCAGTTGTGGGATAAGCTCGATGTCACTGGTGTAGAGAGGAGTAGGCAGGAGGCAGGTTTAGAACTACTGAGATTATTTAAGCACCATAAATCAAAGCGGGATGAAATCCAAAGCTGTTGTGCTCAAAATATATCTTCATAAACAAAAAAGCACAGGGTGAACCCAAAGTTTAAAAAAATAAAGTACTCAAGAAAAAGTAGGCGAGATTCCTCTCAGGAAAAAGAGTAACATTTGCATTGACGACAAAGACAAATGACAGAGGGAGAATACTGTATATACAGTGATAGAGTGGGGATTGGAACCAGGTGTGTGTAATGATGACCAGACAAGTCCGGGGTTGATGAGTGAAGGGCGTTTGCCAGCAGCAGGTTCGGCAGCAGCTAGAAGGCCGGCGACGTGGAACGTCTGAGCTGGACAGGAAGGGGAGACAAAGCGAAGGCCGGCGACGTGGAACGCCTGGACAGGAAGTGGAGACAAAGCGAAGGCCGGCGACGTGGAACGCCTGGACAGGAAGTGGAGACAAAGCGAAGGCCGGCGACGTGGAACGCCTGAGCTGGACAGGAAGGGGAGACAAAGCGAAGGCCGGCGACGTCGAACACCTGGACAGGAAGTGGAGACAAAGCGAAGGCCGGCGACGTGGAACGCCTGAGCTGGACAGGAAGTGGAGACAAAGCAAAGGCCGGCGACGTGGAACGCCTGGACAGGAAGTGGAGACAAAGCGAAGGCCGGCGACGTGGAACGCCTGAGCTGGACAGGAAGTGGAGACAAAGCAAAGGCCGGCGACGTGGAACGCCTGGACAGGAAGTGGAGACAAAGCGAAGGCCGGCGACGTCGAACACCTGAGCTGGACAGGAAGGGGAGACAAAGCGAAGGCCGGCAACGTGGAACGCCTGAGCTGGACAGGAAGTGGAGACAAAGCGAAGGCCGGCAACGTGGAACGCCTGGACAGGAAGTGGAGACAAAGCGAAGGCCGGCGACGTGGAACGCCTGGACAGGAAGTGGAGACAAAGCGAAGGCCGGCGACGTGGAACGCCTGAGCTGGACAGGAAGGGGAGACAAAGCGAAGGCCGGCGACGTGGAACGCCTGAGCTGGACAGGAAGGGGAGACAAAGCGAAGGCCGGCGACGTCGAACACCTGGACAGGAAGTGGAGACAAAGCGAAGGCCGGCGACGTGGAACGCCTGAGCTGGACAGGAAGTGGAGACAAAGCAAAGGCCGGCGACGTGGAATGCCTGGACAGGAAGTGGAGACAAAGCGAAGGCCGGCGACGTCGAACACCTGAGCTGGACAGGAAGGGGAGACAAAGCGAAGGCCGGCAACGTGGAACGCCTGGACAGGAAGTGGAGACAAAGCGAAGGCCGGCGACGTGGAACGCCTGGACAGGAAGTGGAGAGAAAGCGAAGGCCGGCGACGTGGAACGCCTGAGCTGGACAGGAAGGGGAGACAAAGCGAAGGCCGGCGACGTGGAACGCCTGAGCTGGACAGGAAGGGGAGACAAAGCGAAGGCCGGCGACGTGGAACGCCTGAGCTGGACAAGAAGGGGAGACAAAGCGAAGGCCGGCGACGTCGAACACCTGGACAGGAAGTGGAGACAAAGCGAAGGCCGGCGACGTGGAACGCCTGAGCTGGACAGGAAGTGGAGACAAAGCAAAGGCCGGCGACGTGGAACGCCTGGACAGGAAGTGGAGACAAAGCGAAGGCCGGCCGACGTCGAACACCTGAGCTGGACAGGAAGTGGAGACAAAGCGAAGGCCGGCGACGTGGAACGCCTGAGCTGGACAGGAAGTGGAGACAAAGCGAAGGCCGGCAACGTGGAACGCCTGGACAGGAAGTGGAGACAAAGCGAAGGCCGGCGACGTGGAACGCCTGGACAGGAAGTGGAGACAAAGCGAAGGCCGGCGACGTGGAACGCCTGAGCTGGACAGGAAGGGGAGACAAAGCGAAGGCCGGCGACGTGGAACGCCTGAGCTGGACAGGAAGGGGAGACAAAGCGAAGGCCGGCGACGTGGAACGCCTGAGCTGGACAGGAAGGGGAGACAAAGCGAAGGCCGGCGACGTTGAACACCTGGACAGGAAGTGGAGACAAAGCGAAGGCCGGCGACGTGGAACGCCTGAGCTGGACAGGAAGTGGAGACAAAGCAAAGGCCGGCGACGTGGAACGCCTGGACAGGAAGTGGAGACAAAGCGAAGGCCGGCGACGTCGAACGCCTGGACAGGAAGTGGAGACAAAGCGAAGGCCGGCCGACGTCGAACACCTGAGCTGGACAGGAAGTGGAGACAAAGCGAAGGCCGGCGACGTGGAACGCCTGAGCTGGACAGGAAGTGGAGACAAAGCGAAGGCCGGCAACGTGGAACGCCTGGACAGGAAGTGGAGACAAAGCGAAGGCTGGCGACGTGGAACGCCTGAGCTGGACAGGAAGGGGAGACAAAGCGAAGGCCGGCGACGTGGAACGCCTGAGCTGGACAGGAAGTGGAGACAAAGCGAAGGCCGGCGACGTCGAACACCTGGACAGGAAGTGGAGACAAAGCGAAGGCCGGCGACGTGGAACGCCTGAGCTGGACAGGAAGTGGAGACAAAGCAAAGGCCGGCGACGTGGAACGCCTGGACAGGAAGTGGAGACAAAGCGAAGGCCGGCAGTAACATTAAAACACTACTGCTGCAGCACTAAGGGAGAGGACATTTACAGTAACATTACCACACTACTGCTGCAGCACTAAGGGAGAGGACATTTACAGTAACATTAAAACACTACTGCTGCAGTACTAAGGGAGAGGACATTTACAGTAACATTAAAACACTACTGCTGCAGCACTAAGGGAGAGGACATTTACAGTAACATTAAAACACTACTGCTGCAGTACTAAGGGAGAGGACATTTACAGTAACATTAAAACACTACTGCTGCAACACTAAGGGAGAGGACATTTACAGTAACATTACCACACTACTGCTGCAGCACTAAGGGAGAGGACATTTACAGTAACATTAAAACACTACTGCTGCAGCACTAAGGGAGAGGACATTTACAGTAACATTACCACACTACTGCTGCAGCACTAAGGGAGAGGACATTTACAGTAACATTAAAACACTACTGCTGCAGTACTAAGGGAGAGGACATTTACAGTAACATTAAAACACTACTGCTGCAGCACTAAGGGAGAAGACATTTACAGTAACATTAACGCACTACTGCTGCAGCACTAAGGGAGAGGACATTTACAGTAACATTACCACACTACTGCTGCAGCACTAAGGGATAGGACATTTACAGTAACATTAAAACACTACTGCTGCAACACTAAGGGAGAGGACATTTACAGTAACATTACCACACTACTGCTGCAGCACTAAGGGATAGGACATTTACAGTAACATTAAAACACTACTGTTGCAGCACTAAGGGAGAGGACATTTACAGTAACATTACCACACTACTGCTGCAACACTAAGGGAGAGGACATTTACAGTAACATTACCACACAACTGCTGCAGCACTAAGTGAGAGGACATTTACAGTAACATTACCACACTACTGCTGCAACACAAAGGGAGAGGACATTTACAGTAACATTACCACACTACTGCTGCAGTACTAAGGGAGAAGACATTTACAGTAACATTACCACACTACTGCTGCAGCACTAAGGGAGAGGACATTTACAGTAACATTACAACACAACTGCTGCAATACTAAGGGAGAGGACATTTACAGTAACATTAAAACACTACTGCTGGAGCACTAAGGGAGAGGACATTTACAGTAACATTACCACACTACTGCTGCAGCACTAAGGGAGAGGACATTTACAGTAACATTACCACACTACTGCTGCAACACTAAGGGAGAGGACATTTACAGTAACATTACCACACTACTGCTGCAACACTAAGGGAGAGGACATTTACAGTAACATTAAAACACTACTGCTGCTGCACTAAGGGAGAGGACATTTACAGTAACATTACCACACTACTGCTGCAGCACTAAGGGAGAGGACATTTACAGTAACATTAAAACACTACTGCTGCAGCACTAAGGGAGAGGACATTTACAGTAACATTACCACACTACTGCTGCAGTACTAAGGGAGAGGACATTTCAAATAAATCCTGAGCATATAGGCCAAGAGGATCTGGCTGTAATGTCAGTGTGTGGTTTGATACACACTCTCTAGGTAGGGAAGAAGACAGCAACAGTGAAGTCCTTTTCAATTAGCCTCCCGCAAGGAGCACGTCTGTGACAAAGCACAGGTACACTGAAGACACGCATCTCAAGAATATCTGCTAATTCATTTCTATGTGCAGGCTAAAGCCTGCGCTGACCTTGTGTTTAGACAACGTGACAGCAGCTAGCTAGCTAGCATAGCTTGGGGATAGCTTCAGCTGGCTAGCCTATCTAGCTAGCTGATATTTCTCTGTCAAATCACAGTTATGCCAAGTTGGCCAAAAAGTAAGTGTCTGGAATGTGTTTCGTGAGACACTTGTTCTACCTCACTACGAAAGTAGCTTGCAACTTTAACCCTCCCGAAAAGAGATTGCAGTCAGAGTGTAGTATAACTGCAGTATGTTGCAAATACTGCATAAAAAAAACAGTTTTTTTTTACTGCAGAACACTGCAATTATTCTGTAATTACTGGGTCCAAAATACCCCAGTCGACTGCAGTTACTGCACTTGTACTGCAGTCTCAAAACTGCTATCTTTTTTTGTAAGGGATGTTATATCACATCATGCATCATATATCAACACATGCTATTTAAAAACATGTTTTTTTTTACTTCAGTTTATTTTTAGTAAATACTTAAAACACTTATTTTTCTTAAAACTGCCCTTGTTGGTTAAGGGCTTGTAAGTAAGCATTTCACTGTAAGGTCTACTACACCTGTTGTATTCAGCATTTCACTGTAAGGTCTACTACACCTGTTGTATTCAGCATTTCACTGTAAGGTCTACTACACCTGTTGTATTCAACGCATGTGACAAATACAATTTGATTTGATGTTACCGTGGAAATGATATCAACAACTGCAAGTTGAACCCCCTGTCTTCAGTCAAGTCAACACAATATTCTATAACTGTCAGATCTTTCCCAGGGGACACATACCTACAGTACTATCCCTACAGGGTTATGCTACAGGTGGACATTGCACTAACATGGATCAGCGTAAGTGTAGGTACATTTATCAACAACAAAAAACAAGTTGGGTGTGTTTGTGTTACAAAGACGAAGCATTTTCTGCTGTAAATATTGATTTGCTCATGAAGACAGTATGCCTACACTTTACCCAGAAAAGACAGTATGCCTACACTTTACCCAGAAAAGGACAATAAGTTGTGTGTGGAGTAAACCCAGCTAGGACAGTGGATCTGGGCCGATTCCGGCTGAGAGTCGGGGCACTCGGCTGAGAGTCATGTGGCACGAGTGCCGCCTTAGGCAGTATTACTTATGGCTAGAATACGGGGATTGAGCTCGGGCCGATTCTGGTGTGAGTTTATCTGGGCCAAATGTATAACTTGGGGCTCGGGCCGATTCTGGTGTGAGTTATCTGGACCAAATGTATAACTTGGGGCTCGGGCCGATTCTGGTGTGAGTTATCTGGCCCAAATGTATAACTTGGGGCTCGGGCCGATTGGGGCTACTCTCTGGCAGATGATTACACCAGCTGCTTTATAGAATTAATATTTACATTTTTCCAGATGTTCTCATTGTTTCTGTGATCTCACCTATTTTGAGACCCACATTTTTAGCAAAATATAAATCAATCTATATTTATTTTCTTTTGCGGGGGGGCTTGCCTGTTTTGCATGTTATTTTGGCATTAATATGTGTCACACTTCAGTTTGCAAACAGTAAAGCTGCATACAAACATTGTCTCTTTTTTTGTTTTCTTGAGTAAGGCAGCTCCAACATGCATGTGTTTCAGCCTAGCTCAGTGCTTTCTGTGGTGCTGGGGCAAGCCGGCAGAAAATACAGAGCACTGCGCCGTGATTGGCTCAGTGTTCCGTCGCTCATGGGGACACTATGTCACCGCCAAGTCTAAGGGTAGAGCTAGAGTATTCTAGCCCATTGGGTGCTGCCATAGAGTTATATATGAAGGTCATTGGCCACAGATAAAATTATGTAAAATCTGGTTATATGTACAGTAGCTTTGATTGGACTGATCATGTAAACATCATACTTTCAAAATCTTAGCTAGCAGTCATCATCATGAATGAAGTCGACAATCTACTGGCAAATCCTTTTTAATCCTTGTAATATGACAAGAAATAATGAAGAGAAATTATAGATAAAACGTATCGGTGCTCATGGGCCATAAACATTACACAACACGTTGGAAATCGCAAATTCAACAATGAGTGGTTTGGAAGGAATCAGTGACAGTGACCAATTGCAAGCATTGTAAAGCAATCACTAGACTGCTATTCAGTGGAGTGGCTGTGTGGTCCCAAATCTGGGATTAAGGGGCACTTTTCCAAGTTTAAAATGATAAACATTCAACATGGGCCATGCTGTCAATGAAACATGATCTGTGCCAATGTGTGACATTGGGATAAACATTTCAAGATGGTTTAAAAAAGACATTGCCCTCAGAACAGCCTCAATTTTTCAGGGCATGGACTCTACAAGGTGTGGAATGCATTTCACAGAGAGGCTGGCCCATGTTGACTCCAATGTTTCCCATAGTTGTGTCAATTATAAAAATGTGTGTAATTTCATCATTTTGATGTCGTCACTATTATTCTACAATGTAGAAAATAGTACAAATAAAGAAAAACCCTTGAATGAGTAGGTGTCCCAAACGCTTTGACTGCTACTGTAGACAGGCCTTTCCAAATCCTGTTCAATCAATTTAATTTACCACAGGTGGACTCCAATCAAGTTGTGCAAAAAATCTCAAGGATGACCAATGGAAACAGGATGTACCTGAGTATTTCTGTTTTTAAAAAAGAGTTCACAAATATAAACCAGTATGAACTCCTGCAAAGAGATCGGGCGGTAATGGAGACAAACGTGGTAAAGAGGTCAACGGAACGCAGACTGTGGGGGATAAGAAGGACACTGGATTGGCGCACATTCAAAAAATCTGATTTGAACTGTAATGCAGTTGATTTATGACGATGATGTGTTGGGGTTGACATACATACAAACATTAAACTCCGATTTTTACCTCCACCTAGCGTGAAATACACATATAACCAATATCCTAAATGTAGGATCATTTTGCTGTGGGGCAATGAGGAAACTAGGGATCTTTCACCCACGCGTTTCCATGGCATTTCCATTGTTTTGGTCAAGTTCCATTGACCTCTTTACTGCACCTATGGAAGGGAAGCTTGGCACAAGAAGCTGAGGCAGTTGTGGGATAAGCTCGATGTCACTGGTGTAGAGAGGAGTAGGCAGGAGGCAGGTTTAGAACTACTGAGATTATTTAAGCACCATAAATCAAAGCGGGATGAAATCCAAAGCTGTTGTGCTCAAAATATATCTTCATAAACAAAAAAGCACAGGGTGAACCCAAAGTTTAAAAAAATAAAGTACTCAAGAAAAAGTAGGCGAGATTCCTCTCAGGAAAAAGAGTAACATTTGCATTGACGACAAAGACAAATGACAGAGGGAGAATACTGTATATACAGTGATAGAGTGGGGATTGGAACCAGGTGTGTGTAATGATGACCAGACAAGTCCGGGGTTGATGAGTGAAGGGCGTTTGCCAGCAGCAGGTTCGGCAGCAGCTAGAAGGCCGGCGACGTGGAACGTCTGAGCTGGACAGGAAGGGGAGACAAAGCGAAGGCCGGCGACGTGGAACGCCTGGACAGGAAGTGGAGACAAAGCGAAGGCCGGCGACGTGGAACGCCTGGACAGGAAGTGGAGACAAAGCGAAGGCCGGCGACGTGGAACGCCTGAGCTGGACAGGAAGGGGAGACAAAGCGAAGGCCGGCGACGTCGAACACCTGGACAGGAAGTGGAGACAAAGCGAAGGCCGGCGACGTGGAACGCCTGAGCTGGACAGGAAGTGGAGACAAAGCAAAGGCCGGCGACGTGGAACGCCTGGACAGGAAGTGGAGACAAAGCGAAGGCCGGCGACGTGGAACGCCTGAGCTGGACAGGAAGTGGAGACAAAGCAAAGGCCGGCGACGTGGAACGCCTGGACAGGAAGTGGAGACAAAGCGAAGGCCGGCGACGTCGAACACCTGAGCTGGACAGGAAGGGGAGACAAAGCGAAGGCCGGCAACGTGGAACGCCTGAGCTGGACAGGAAGTGGAGACAAAGCGAAGGCCGGCAACGTGGAACGCCTGGACAGGAAGTGGAGACAAAGCGAAGGCCGGCGACGTGGAACGCCTGGACAGGAAGTGGAGACAAAGCGAAGGCCGGCGACGTGGAACGCCTGAGCTGGACAGGAAGGGGAGACAAAGCGAAGGCCGGCGACGTGGAACGCCTGAGCTGGACAGGAAGGGGAGACAAAGCGAAGGCCGGCGACGTCGAACACCTGGACAGGAAGTGGAGACAAAGCGAAGGCCGGCGACGTGGAACGCCTGAGCTGGACAGGAAGTGGAGACAAAGCAAAGGCCGGCGACGTGGAATGCCTGGACAGGAAGTGGAGACAAAGCGAAGGCCGGCGACGTCGAACACCTGAGCTGGACAGGAAGGGGAGACAAAGCGAAGGCCGGCAACGTGGAACGCCTGGACAGGAAGTGGAGACAAAGCGAAGGCCGGCGACGTGGAACGCCTGGACAGGAAGTGGAGAGAAAGCGAAGGCCGGCGACGTGGAACGCCTGAGCTGGACAGGAAGGGGAGACAAAGCGAAGGCCGGCGACGTGGAACGCCTGAGCTGGACAGGAAGGGGAGACAAAGCGAAGGCCGGCGACGTGGAACGCCTGAGCTGGACAAGAAGGGGAGACAAAGCGAAGGCCGGCGACGTCGAACACCTGGACAGGAAGTGGAGACAAAGCGAAGGCCGGCGACGTGGAACGCCTGAGCTGGACAGGAAGTGGAGACAAAGCAAAGGCCGGCGACGTGGAACGCCTGGACAGGAAGTGGAGACAAAGCGAAGGCCGGCCGACGTCGAACACCTGAGCTGGACAGGAAGTGGAGACAAAGCGAAGGCCGGCGACGTGGAACGCCTGAGCTGGACAGGAAGTGGAGACAAAGCGAAGGCCGGCAACGTGGAACGCCTGGACAGGAAGTGGAGACAAAGCGAAGGCCGGCGACGTGGAACGCCTGGACAGGAAGTGGAGACAAAGCGAAGGCCGGCGACGTGGAACGCCTGAGCTGGACAGGAAGGGGAGACAAAGCGAAGGCCGGCGACGTGGAACGCCTGAGCTGGACAGGAAGGGGAGACAAAGCGAAGGCCGGCGACGTGGAACGCCTGAGCTGGACAGGAAGGGGAGACAAAGCGAAGGCCGGCGACGTTGAACACCTGGACAGGAAGTGGAGACAAAGCGAAGGCCGGCGACGTGGAACGCCTGAGCTGGACAGGAAGTGGAGACAAAGCAAAGGCCGGCGACGTGGAACGCCTGGACAGGAAGTGGAGACAAAGCGAAGGCCGGCGACGTCGAACGCCTGGACAGGAAGTGGAGACAAAGCGAAGGCCGGCCGACGTCGAACACCTGAGCTGGACAGGAAGTGGAGACAAAGCGAAGGCCGGCGACGTGGAACGCCTGAGCTGGACAGGAAGTGGAGACAAAGCGAAGGCCGGCAACGTGGAACGCCTGGACAGGAAGTGGAGACAAAGCGAAGGCTGGCGACGTGGAACGCCTGAGCTGGACAGGAAGGGGAGACAAAGCGAAGGCCGGCGACGTGGAACGCCTGAGCTGGACAGGAAGTGGAGACAAAGCGAAGGCCGGCGACGTCGAACACCTGGACAGGAAGTGGAGACAAAGCGAAGGCCGGCGACGTGGAACGCCTGAGCTGGACAGGAAGTGGAGACAAAGCAAAGGCCGGCGACGTGGAACGCCTGGACAGGAAGTGGAGACAAAGCGAAGGCCGGCCGACGTCGAACACCTGAGCTGGACAGGAAGTGGAGACAAAGCGAAGGCCGGCGACGTGGAACGCCTGAGCTGGACAGGAAGTGGAGACAAAGCGAAGGCCGGCAACGTGGAACGCCTGGACAGGAAGTGGAGACAAAGCGAAGGCCGGCGACGTGGAACGCCTGGACAGGAAGTGGAGACAAAGCGAAGGCCGGCGACGTGGAACGCCTGAGCTGGACAGGAAGGGGAGACAAAGCGAAGGCCGGCGACGTGGAACGCCTGAGCTGGACAGGAAGTGGAGACAAAGTGAAGGCCGGTGACGTGGAACGCCTGAGCTGGACAGGAAGGGGAGACAAAGCGAAGGCCGGCGACGTGGAACGCCTGAGCTGGACAGGAAGGGGAGACAAAGCGAAGGCCGGCGACGTCGAACACCTGGACAGGAAGTGGAGACAAAGCGAAGGCCGGCGACGTGGAACGCCTGAGCTGGACAGGAAGTGGAGACAAAGCAAAGGCCGGCGACGTGGAACGCCTGGACAGGAAGTGGAGACAAAGCGAAGGCCGGCGACGTCGAACGCCTGGACAGGAAGTGGAGACAAAGCGAAGGCCGGCCGACGTCGAACACCTGAGCTGGACAGGAAGTGGAGACAAAGCGAAGGCCGGCGACGTGGAACGCCTGAGCTGGACAGGAAGTGGAGACAAAGCGAAGGCCGGCAACGTGGAACGCCTGGACAGGAAGTGGAGACAAAGCGAAGGCTGGCGACGTGGAACGCCTGAGCTGGACAGGAAGGGGAGACAAAGCGAAGGCCGGCGACGTGGAACGCCTGAGCTGGACAGGAAGTGGAGACAAAGCGAAGGCCGGCGACGTGGAACGCCTGAGCTGGACAGGAAGGGGAGACAAAGCGAAGGCCGGCGACGTGGAACGCCTGAGCTGGACAGGAAGTGGAGACAAAGCAAAGGCCGGCGACGTGGAACGCCTGGACAGGAAGTGGAGACAAAGCGAAGGCCGGCGACGTCGAACACCTGAGCTGGACAGGAAGGGGAGACAAAGCGAAGGCCGGCAACGTGGAACGCCTGGACAGGAAGTGGAGACAAAGCGAAGGCCGGCGACGTGGAACGCCTGGACAGGAAGTGGAGACAAAGCGAAGGCCGGCGACGTGGAACGCCTGGATAGGAAGGGGAGACAAAGCGAAGGCTGGTGTGACATTCATAAAGCAAAACATAAATGAAGGGTTGAAGTGGAGATGCAGGTGGGAAATGGTGCAGCCCTGTTACTTCATGCTATCTTGCCTGAGCTCTTATGTCAAAACCCAACTCCAACATCTTAGAAGAGGTCAGGTCTTTTCCTTTAGCCAGTTGCTCATAATTAGCTGGCTGGCTATAGAGATCAGCCTTAAACCACTGTGAGTGGTGCGTTTTATGTGGTACAGACCAATGTTTTGGATGCGTATGACACACTCTGCTCTGCTCCCCGAAGCGCAAGCAGCCTGAATGCTCAGAATTCTGCGGGGGCCGCATCGCTGTAAGTGCCATACGGCCGCTGCAGATGACGGATTGACCATAAATCGGCTTTTAATGTAGTCTTCTTTAGGAAGCTATGAGGACGAGTCAGTGAGTCGGTCACAGACGGTGTGAAGAATTTGACAGAGATTCTAATTCTCATTAGATGTCTCATCCTCTCTCCCTCCATCCAGTCCAGTGCTACTATTGTCTGTATCTCCCTTCTCCCTCTCAACACTTTCTCATTGAATGTCACTGAAGTACTGAGTCGAGTCGGACACTGAATTCAAAGGTGGGATTGAGATCGGAAAAGAGGAGGATGAGGCTGAGATCAGAAGAGAGGAGGATGAGATCAGAAGAGAGGAGGATGAGGCTGAGATCGGAAGAGAGGAGGATGAGGCTGAGATCGGAAGAGAGGAGGATGAGGCTGAGATCGGAAGAGAGGAGGATGAGGCTGAGATCGGAAGAGAGGAGGATGAGGTTGAAATCAGAAGAGAGGAGGATGAGGTTGAAATCAGAAGAGAGGAGGATGAGGCTGAGATCAGAAGAGAGGAGGATGAGGCTGAGATCAGAAGAGAGGAGGATGAGGCTGAGATCAGAAGAGAGGAGAATGAGGCTGAGATCAGAAGAGAGGAGGATGAGGCTGAGATTGGAAGAGAGGAGGATGAGGCTGAGATCAGAAGAGAGGAGGATGAGGCTGAGATCGGAAGAGAGGAGGATGAGGTTGAAATCAGAAGAGAGGAGGATGAGGCTGAGATCAGAAGAGAGGAGGATGAGGCTGAGATCGGAAGAGTGGCGGATGAGGATGAGATCGGAAGAGTGGAAGGAGGGGAAGTGGTTAGATGAGGTTGATATTGAAGAGTGGAATGGGGGGAAGTGGTTAGATGAGGTTGATATTGAAGAGAGGAATGAGGGGAAGTGGTTAGATGAGGTTGATATTAAAGAGTCGAATGAGGGGAAGTGGTTAGATGAGGATGATATTGAAGAGAGGAATGAGGGGAAGTGGTTAGATGAGGTTGATATTGAAGAGAGGATGAGGGGAAGTGGTTAGATGAGGTTGATATTGAAGAGAGGAATGAGGGGAAGTGGTTAGATGAGGTTGATATTGAAGAGAGGAATGAGGGGAAGTGGTTAGATGAGGTTGATATTGAAGAGAGGAATGAGGGGAAGTGGTTAGATGAGGTTGATATTGAAGAGTGGAATGAGGGGAAGTGGTTAGATGAGGTTGATATTGAAGAGAGGAATGAAGGGAAGTGGTTAGATGAGGTTGATATTGAAGAGAGGAATGAGGGGAAGTGGTTAGATGAGGTTGATATTGAAGAGAGGAATGAGGGGAAGTGGTTAGATGAGGTTGATATTGAAGATAGGAATGAGGGGAAGTGGTTAGATGAGGTTGATATTGAAGAGAGGAATGAGGGGAAGTGGTTAGATGAGGTTGATATTGAAGAGAGGAATGAGGGGAAGTGGTTAGATGAGGTTGATATTGAAGAGAGGAGGATGAGGGGAAGTGGTTAGGAAGAATAGTGATAGAGGGGTGACAGGATGACACTAGGAGGAGTGAAGGACAGGTGAATAGGGGAACAAGGAGAAAATGAGACTTGGCACTGGTATATGAGAGTTTCAGGACACTCTTCCTGCTCTATTTGACTGGACTGACTCTCTCTCTCTCATCATCGCTGCAGCACCGACTCTGGCTGCATACCTGATGAGAGCACGCAGAGTGCTGAGTCTTTCTCTAACACACACCTGGTAAGTAAGACGAAGACAGCCAAAGTGCTGAGTGTGGCATGGCTCCCTCACCTTACTGGCACTGAAACCCACTGAGTCATCATCAACACACACACACACACACACACACACACACACACACACACACGAGATACAGGCACGCAGACAGGGACACTCACATAGACAAACACACACCATATAGATACATATGATACAGTGTACATTGTGAAGGGAGAGTAGTTGTTGACCTCCATATGTTATAACCATGTGAAGCTAGATATGAAGCCTATTGATTCAACCCCCCCCCCCCCCCCCCCCCCCCCCCCCCCCGCACACACACACTTCCTCCCAACACACTTCCTCCCAACAGACAGACAGACAGACAGTATTGGTTGTCCTGCCAGAACGGAGGCTGAGGAATCAGAGGAAGTCGTTGGGTGTTCTCTCGCCATGCTAGCAGTAATAAAGACAGAGGCTAAAGATTAAAGAGATTATTCATGACAATCTGTCCTGCCCGTGGCTGCAGGGAATACGCACGCACGCACACACGCAGAAAGAGAACTGTAGACACACAAACAGACACACACTGAGCTGATTGGCAGAGCCAGAACAGCCTGTCAGAGTTCAGAGTTGATTTCTTACAGCCTAGATAAGGAGGGACCAGACAGACTTGTCCAGGATGTCACCCTGGCGGGGGGGGGGCACACTGAGACATTCAGCTACAACACAAATGTAAAGCTGCTGAGAGAGAGTTCAGAGAGACAAGGTCAAGGGTGAAACAGCTACTGTAGACAGAATAAAAAATGTGTATGTATGTGTGTGTGTGTGTGTGTGTTTATGTGATCCAGCCTGGGCGGCTGTGAGGTGGACGATGATGTCATCATCCTGTGTCTCCCTGAGTTTGGGTTAATGCTGCGTGCACATGCTAGTCTGAACTAGGAAAACTCAGACATTTCCCACTAGCTAACTGGTTGAACTCAGCAAGTGTAAAACTACAGCAAGTCGGAAAAGTCTGAGTTTCCTAGTTGACTAGTACGCGGAAGCTGCATTATACCCAGGGTCACGTTCAGTTGCCAAACGTTGTCGACCGTTGCCGATAGAAATACCATGAATAGAGCGCATGTGATTACGTAATCTACATGTCAGAGAGGCGTGTTGTTCTACATAGCGTATTTCTATCTGAACGTTCCAAAACATTGCATCCTGATGACCGCGTCCTCAGAAGACAACAACCTAATTTCCTAGGACCAGTTTCCCCTAGGCCACTGATCTAAGGTCAGTAATGAGTATTGGTTCAGGCTAGGATCTGATCGAAGGTCTGTACTGCTGTTGTTTACTCCAGATGGTTCAGGCTAGGATCTGATCGAAGGTCTGTACTGCTGTTGTTTACTCCAGATGGTTCAGGCTAGGATCGATCCCAGATGGTTCAGGCTAGGATCTGATCGAAGGTCTGTACTGCTGTTGTTTACTCCAGATGGTTCAGGCTAGGATCTGATCCTAGGTCTGTACTGCTGTTGTTTACTCCGGATGGTTCAGGCTAGGATCTGATCATAGGTCTGTACTGCTGTTGTTTACTCCAGATGGTTCAGGCTAGGATCTGATCATAGGTCTGTACTGCTGTTTTTTACTACAGATGGTTCAGGCTAGGATCTAGGGAAGGTAAGCTGATCCTAGGACTGTTCTAAAGGAAAAGTTCCACCCAGAATGCACTGTAAAGAGCAGACAGACGAAGACAAACACAGAATAGTGTTACTGGGCTGTCTCCGATGCGACTGTACTTTCCCACTGATCTCCCTAATGTTGTGACCAGTGTGTGTGAACGAGTAATGGAAGTCAGATGACCATTTAATGGACAAAGTTGAAATAAAAAACAGCATTTGAACGTCCCTCCATCTCATACAGTAATCATCCTGGATGGCCGGCGCCCAACATGGCCTCCACAAGGTGCTGCCGTGTGACAGGCGTAGTCAGACCCCCCCCCACACACACACACACACTCTCCCACGGCAACGTTCCAGAGGGCTCCTCTGACTGCAAGTCATTAAAGTTGGAAAGCCGGAACGTCACACTCTCCCCGCACCGCACATTCCCAACCCCACCCGCCCTCCCTCCTCCCCTCTGCTGAGCTGGCGCCGGGAAACGCATTAGGGACAAGATTAAGACCTTCAAAAAAGAGAGGAAGGATGGAGGGGAGTTCTCAGAAAGATGAGAAGAGAGGGATGGGGACTAAAATGCTTTGCGAGGGAGATTCAGTGGCCCAAAACTGGTTACATCATCATAAGTCAGAGGATGAATCTGTAATCATAGAAAAGATGAGGGGAGGAGGGGAAAGGAAGGGTGAGAGAGAGAGAGAGAGAGAGAGAGAGAGAGGAGAGAGATAGTAGAGAGAGATAGTAGAGAGAGAAGAGAGAGGAGAGAGAGAGAAGAGAGAAGGTTAGGGAGAGAGAGAGAGAAGAGAAAGAAGAGGGAGAGAGAGGAGAGAGAGAGGCAGAGAGGGGTGGGGGGTAGAGAGAGAGGCAGAGGGGATAGGAGGTAGAGAGAGGTAGAGAGAGGAGGTGAGGGTAAAGAGAGAAAGAGAGAGGAAGTGGGAAGTAGAGAGAGAGAGAGGCAGAGAGGGGGTGGGGGGCAGAGAGAGAGAGGCAGAGAGGGTATAGGAGGTAGAGAGAGGTGGAGAGGGGAGGTGGGGGGCAGAGAGAGAGAGGCAGAGAGGGTATAGGAGGTAGAGAGAGGTGGAGAGGGGAGGTGGGGGGTAGAGAGAGAGAGGCAGAGAGGGTATAGGAGGTAGAGAGAGGTAGAGAGGGGAGGTGGGAAGTAGAGAGAGAGAAAGAGGCAGAGAGGGGATAGAAGGTAGAGAGAGAAAGGTAGAGAGGGGGTCGGGGGTAGCGAGAGAGAGAGATGAGGTGGGTGGGGGGTAGAGAGAGAGAGGCAGAGGGGGGTGGGGAGTAGAGAGAGACAGGCAGAGAGGGGGTGGGGAGTAGAGAGAGAGACAGGCAGAGAGGGGTGGGGAGTAAAGAGAGAGACAGGAAGAGAGGGGGTGGGTGGTAGAGAGAGAGGCAGAGAGGGCGTGGGGAGTAGAGAGAGAGGCAGAGAGGGAGTGGGTGGTAGAGAGACAGGCAGAGAGGAAGTGGGTGGTAGAGAGACAGGCAGAGAGGAAGTGGGTGGTAGAGAGAGAGACAGGCAGAGAGGGGGTGGGTGGTAGAGAGAGAGACAGGCAGAGAGGGGGTGGGGAGTAGAGAGAGAGACAGGCAGAGAGGGGGTGGGGAGTAGAGAGAGAGAGAGGCAGAGAGGGGGTGGGGAGTAGAGAGAGAGACAGGCAGAGAGGGGGTGGGGAGTAGAGAGAGAGAGAGAGACAGGCAGAGAGGTGGTGGGGAGTAGAGAGAGAGAGAGAGACAGGCAGAGAGGTGGTGGGGAGTAGAGAGAGAGAGAGACAGGCAGAGAGGTGGTGGGGAGTAGAGAGAGAGGCAGAGAGGTGGTGGGTGGTAGAGAGAGAGAGAGAGAGACAGGCAGAGAGGTGGTGGGTGGTAGAGAGAGGCAGAGAGGTGGTGGAAGGTAGAGAGAGAGAGAGAGCGACAGGCAGAGAGGTGGTGGGTGGTAGAGAGAGACAGGCAGAGAGGTGGTGGGTGGTAGAGAGAGAGAGAGACAGGCAGAGAGGTGGTGGGTGGTAGAGAGAGAGAGAGAGAGAGAGAGAGACAGGCAGAGAGGTGGTGGGTGGTAGAGAGAGAGAGACAGGCAGAGAGGTGGTGGGGAGTAGAGAGAGAGACAGGCAGAGAGGGGGTGGGGAGTAGAGAGAGAGAGAGAGACAGGCAGAGAGGTGGTCGGGAGTAGAGAGAGAGAGACAGGCAGAGAGGTGGTGAGTGGTAGAGAGAGAGTGAGAGAGAGAGAGACAGGCAGAGAGGTGGTGGGTGGTAGAGAGAGAGAGAGAGAGGTGGTGGGTGTTAGAGAGAGAGAGAGAGAGAGAGAGACAGGCAGAGAGGGGGTGGGGAGTAGAGAGAGAGAGAGACAGGCAGAGAGGTGGTGAGTGGTAGAGAGAGAGAGAGAGAGAGAGACAGGCAGAGAGGTGGTGGGTGGTAGAGAGAGAGAGAGAGAGAGAGAGAGAGAGAGAGACAGGCAGGCAGAGAGGTGGTGGGTGGTAGAGAGAGAGACAGGCAGAGAGGTGGTGGGTGGTAGAGAGAGAGAGAGAGAGAGAGAGACAGGCAGAGAGGTGCGCAGTTGCGTCCCCGATGTGTCTGTCTTCACTTGTAGCCTGTGAGAAAGACACGATCATGTGATGGAGAGCCATGTGAGTGAGAGGTGCTTTGGAGCATACAGCCGGAAGAAGGGAATTATAATTATTGTATTCAGCCCAAGGGCACAACGGCAACTGGCCGCAAAAGGGAAGAATTGTTTTAGGGGGCATTATGGCCACACAAAGGGGATGCAGCCGGTAAATTCGAGGCATTATCAAGTGCTTGTCAAATTGTGAATGAGAGACTGATGAAGTGTGTACATCCTGCGCAAAAAAAACAAAGCAGATTTCAAGCCTTTCATGTAACTTTTTTCAAGTCATCATTAGAGTCTCATCATGCAGCCCAACTTTTGTAGGACTACATTTACATTAATAACTCTAAATTAAGCATATAGGAGTACCAATTTCTTTGTTAACCGCTCAACACAGAACAGCCACAAGTGAGCACTTCCTCAAATCGAGAAAATACACTTTCTATTTTATTCAGCTTTGTTGTTAATTGTATTCTTCATACTATAAAATAATATAAAATAATGGCACGTAATTCTAAGCAAATCTTGTCTGCTGTGTGAGCAATTAACTAGTGTAGCCCACAGCCATATGGCATAGCCAACTCAGGGCCTCTATCATAAGGACAATTCAGAGTATGCTGTTCTGCTCTTCTGAACCAGACACATTTTCTTCATTTCATGCTTCTTTAGACCTGTCTAAAATAAATCAGGGATTTATTGTGAAGGTGTAGGCTATATTACATGGATTTATTAGACTTTTAAAAATGTAGATGTTCCAAAGGTCTACATCAGTGCCTTTGTAGGCTATGGGTGGATGGCAGGAGATGCTAAATGTGTTTATGTTAACTAACGGTCAATTACCGGGAGACCGACGGTTATTTGCTTGACAATCACCGGCTGATGAAATGTCATGACCGCCACATCCTTAGTCCTGAAGATAAACAGAGAAATAAGAAACACACTGGTACAGAAACCCACGATTTTAACAACACAACAGATGCACATAGAACGACACATTATACATACAGGGACAGGTGAATGACTTGGAGAGCATGTCACACACACTCACAGCCAGAGGAGGCTGGTGAGTAGTAAACCACTGAGAAGAACACAGTGTGTCATAAATGAAGAAAACATCCTGTCATGTTGAACATCTGTTTTTCACAGCAAGTAACAGACCCCTAGTCTCTCTCTCTGCTGAGCTCAGTCTCTAGCCTTCTCTCTCTCGCTCCTTCCTCCGCTCGCTCTCTCTCTCTCGCGCTCTCTCTCTCTCGCTCTCTCTCTCTCTCTCTCCCTACCCCTCTCTCTCTCCCTACCCCTCTCTCTCTCCCCACTTCTCGCTCTCCTTTTTTCCCTCTCTCTATACCCTTCACTCACCCTACCTCCCTGTCTCCTTCTCTCCCTCCTTCTCTCCCTAATATCAAATGTGATATTATAGCTATTTACAGTGTTGTAACGATGTGGAAATAGTTAGTGGGAAACATTGCCAAAACAAGTGAAATAGATAATGAACAAAAGTGAAATAAACATTATTAAATAAACATCACATTCACAAAAGTTCCAAAATAATGAAAATGTCATATTATAAAGTGTTGCAACGATGTGCAAATAGTTAAAGTACAAAAGGGAAAATAAATAAACATAAATATGGTTTATATTTACAATGATGTTTGTTCTTCACTGGTTGACCTTTTCTTGTGGTAACAGGTCACAGATCTTGCTGCTGTGATGGCATACTGTGGTATTTCACCCAATAGATATGGGAGTTTATCAAAATTGGGTTTGTTTTCAAATTCTTTGCGGATCTGTGTAATCTGAGAGAAGTATGTGTCTCTAATATGGTCATACATTGGGCAGGAGGTTAGGAAGTGAAGTTCAGTGTCCACCTCATTTTGTGGGCATAGCCTGTCTTCTCTTGAGAGCCATGTCTGCCTACGGCGGCCTTTCTCAATAGCAAGGCTATGCTCACTGAGTCTGTACATAGTCAAAGATTTCCTTAAGTTTGGGTTAGTCACAGTGGTCAGGAATTCTGCCACTGTGTACTCTCTGTTTAGGGCCAAATAGCAATCTAATTTGCTCTGTTTTTTTGTAGGTTCTTTGCAATGTGTGAAGTAATTATCTTATTGTGTTGTCATGATTTGGTTGGGTCTAATTGGCTCTGTCCGGTCTGGTTGTATTTTTGGACAGAGCCCCAGGACCAGCTTGCTTAGGGGACTGTTCTCCAGGTTTTGGAATCGCTTCCTTTTAGGTGGATGTAGAATTGAAATGTTATTTTCTGGATTTTGATAAATAGCAGGTATTGGCCTAATTCTGCTCTGCATGCATTATTTGGTGTTTTACGTTGTACACGGAGGATGTTTTTGCAGAATTCTGCATGCAGTCTCAATTTGGTGTTTCTCCCATTTTGTGAATTCTTGGTTTGTGAGCGGACCCCAGACCTCACAACCATAAAGGGCAATGGGCTCTATAACTGATTCAAGTATTTTTTTGCCAGATCCTAATTGGGAAGTCAAATTTTATGTTCCTTTTGATGGCATAGAAAGCCCTTCTTGTCTTGCCTCTCAGATCGTTCACAGCTTTGTGGAAGTTACCTGTGGCGCTGATGTTTAGGCCAAGGTATGTATAGTTTTTTGTGTGCCCTAGGGCAACGGTGTCTAGATGGAATTTGTACTGGTGGTCCTTGGCGACTGGATCGTTTTTGGAACACCATTATTTTTGTCTTACTGAGACTTACTGTCATGGCCCAGGTCTGACAGAATCTGTGCAGAAGATCTAGGTGCTGCTGTAGGCCCTCCTTGGTTGGGGACAGAAGCACCAGATCATCAGCAAACAGTAGACATTTGACTTCAGATTCTAGTAGGGTGAGGCTGGGTGCTGCAGACTATTCTAGAGCCCTCGCCAATTAGTTGATAATATGTTGAAGAGGGTGGGGCTTAAGCTGCATCCCTGTCTCACCCCACGACTCTGTGGGAAGAAATGTGTGTTTTTTGCCAATTTTAACTGCACACTTGTTGTTTGTGTACAAGGACTTATAATGTCATATGTTTTTCCCCAAACACCGCTTTCCATCAATCTGAATACCAGACCCTCATGCCAAATTGAGTCAAAAACATTTTTTACATGAACAAACCATGAGAAGACTTTTCCTTTGTTTTGGTTTATTTGTTTGTTAATTAGGGTGTGCAGGGTGAATACGTGATCTGTGGTACGGTAATTTGATTTAAAAAAAGCCAATTTGACATTTGCTCAGTACATTGTTTTCAATGAGGAAATGTACGAGTCTGCAGGAGAGTACTGTCAGGAGCTCTGCAGTGTCTGAGGGCCCCCTACTCTGCTCTCACAGGAGACAGAACTGGTTTGCATGCACACAACCAGGACACACAGAGCGACTAGAGAGACAGTGACAACAGAAGAGACAAAGAGAAGAGCTAAGGTAGTAGAAGGTTGGGTGGGGGAGGATTCAGGGTGGAGGCAGGGAGGTGGGGGGGTGGAGGCAGGGAGGGGGAGGGTTCAGGGTGGAGGCAGGGAGGGGGGGTGGAGGCAGGGAGGGGGAGGGTTCAGGGTGGAGGCAGGGAGGTGGAGGCAGGGAGGGGGGGTGGAGGCAGGGAGGGGGAGGGTGGAGGCAGGGAGGTGGGGGGGGTGGAGGCAGGGAGGGGGGGGTGGAGGCAGGGGGGGTGGAGGCAGGGAGGGGGGGGCAGGGAGGGGGGGGCAGGGAGGGGGAGGGTGGAGGCAGGGAGGCAGGGAGGGGCGAGGCAGGGAGGGGGGGAGGCAGGGGGGGGTGGAGGCAGGGAGGGGGGGTGGAGGCATGGAGGGGCGAGGCAGGGAGTGTGGAGGCAGGGAAAGCAGGGAGTGAGATCTAAGCCTATCTAAATCTGACATCACTGTTAAGAAACGCCAGCCTAGCTCATTACATGGGGGTAAAAACGTTCAACCGAACACAGACACTCTGCTCCCCCGAACATCAAATAGTCATCAACCTAGCTAGCACATCACATTAGCACAAGCTCCTATTAAAGCTAGCAGACAGTACGTGAAACAGGGCAACATGATTTAACCTCTAAGCTAAAAGATATCTCTTGTCTCAGGAACTCGAGTTCTGTCATCTTACGGGATGCTGTTGACTGCTGCTAACCAAAACAGACACTTACATCATGGGGTGTATTGGTGTCAGTGTTTTCCACAAGCACATGGAGTAGCCAACCAAATAGAAAATCAGCCAGCCAGGATCCCCCGAACCGTGGGGGAATCTCTATTTTGGTGGCCTCCAGTACATTCTAATGCCTTGTTTCAATCCAAAATACTTTACTACTTTATTGAGTTTACCTCTCAGATGGGGATTTTTTTTGTGGTATTGTGTTTAAATGACTAAAGCATTGATGAATTCAGTGTATTGTTAGTTTTTGGGGGGATATCGTCTAAGCCAGGGTTCAACAACTGGCAGCACGCAGGCAAAATGGTTATATTTGGCTACTGTAGCACCAAGATTTCTGTTAATTTAAAAAAATATATATTTTCATTGTTGAAAATAAAAGCATATAAAAACACCAGGAAATCAGCTCCAAGTGATTTTAGTTTGAGGAATCAGTTCCCAAGTATTACAGAGACATGATCATGTACAAATGTAAACAAGGTTCAACTTATTATGTTTTAGTCAAATATTACATCCGTGTGGGCTTCTGCGGTCAATTTGCTGTCTACAAATAATTTGTAATGATGAAGCTCTGACCATCCTTTCCAGATAAAACCGGTCCGTGGCTGAATCTCGTTGATGATCCCTGGTCTAGGACTATTTTCTAATAAAGAGAACAAACCTTTTTATTTAAATGTAACTAGAGGTCGACCGATTATGATTTTTCAACGCCGATGGCGATTATTGGAGGACGGAAAAAAACTATGCCGATTAATTGGTTTATTTAAAAATAAAAATAAATGTAAAATTTATTTGTAATAATGACAATTACAACAATACTGAATTAACACTTATTTTAACTTAATATAATACATCAATAAAATCAATTTAGCCTCAAGTAGATAATGAAACATGTTCAATATGGTTTAAATAATGTAAAAAACTAAGTGTTGGAGGAGAAAGTAAAAGTGCAATATGTGCCATGTAAAAAAGCTAACGTTTCAGTTCCTTGCTCAGAACATGAGAACATATGAAAGCTGGTGGTTCCTTTTAACATCAGTCTTCAATATTCCCAGGTAAGAAGTTTTAGGTTGTAGTTATTATAGGACTATTTCCCTCTATACCATTTGTATTTGGGGCGGCAGGGTAGCCTAGTGGTTAGAGCGTTGGACTAGGAACCGGAAGGTTGCAAGTTCAAACCCCCAAGCTGACAAGGTACAAATCTGTCGTTCTGCCCCTGAACAGGCAGTTAACCCACTGTTCCTAGGCCGTCATTGAAAATAAGAATTTGTTCTTAACTGACTTGCCTAGTTAAATAAAGGTTAAATAAAAAAATAAAATAAAAATTTCATTAACCTTTGACTATTGGATGTTCTTATAGGCACTTTAGTATTGCCAGTGTAACAGTACACCTCTCCTCGCTCCTCCCTGGGCTCGAACCAGCAACACAACGACAACAGCCACCACATCGAAGCAGCGTTACCCGTGCAGAGCAAGGGAAACAACCACCCCAAGGCTCAGAGCGAGTGAAGTTTGAAACGCTATTAGCGCGCGCTAACTAGCCAGCCATTTCACTTCGGTCACACCAGCCTCATCTCAGGAGTTGATAGGTTTGAAGTCATAAACAGCGCAATGCTTGATGCACAACAAAGAACTGCTGGCAAAACACACGAGAGTGCTGTTTGAATGAATGTTTATGCGCCTGCTTCTGCCTACCACCGCTCAGTCAGATACTTAGATACTTGTATGCTTGTATGGTCAGTCAGATTATATGCAACACAGGACACGCTAGATAATATCTAGTAATATCATCAACCATGTGTAGTTAACTAGTGATTATGATTGATTGTTTTTTATAAGATAAGTTTAATGCTAGCTAGCAACTTACCTTCGCTTACTGCATTTGCGTAACAGGCAGTCTCCTTGTGGAGTGCAACGAGAGAGAGGCAGGTCGTTATTGCGTTGGACTAGTTAACTGTAAGGTTGCAAGATTGGACGAGGCAGTTAACCCACCGTTCCTAGGCCGTCATTGAAAATAAGAATGTGTTCTTAACTGACTTGCCTAGTTAAATAAAGATTAAATAATTCAATTGGCATATCGGCGCCCAAAAATACCGATTTCCGATTGTTATGAAAACTTGAAATTGGCCCCATTTAATCGGCCATTCCGATTATTCGGTCGACCTCTAAAATGTAACCTGTCTTCTCTTGAGATTTGTCTTATTTACAGTTTTACTGCAAGACGTGAATCGCCATAATGATGTTGTGAATCGCCACAATCCAAAGAATGATTCATAACTTCACCATGCTCAGAGAGTGATTCATAACTTCACCATGCTCAGAGAGTGATTCATAACTTCACCATGCTCAAAGAGTGATTCATAACTTCACCATGCTCAAAGAGTGATTCATAACTTCACCATGCTCAAAGAGTGATTCATAACTTCACCATGCTCAAAGAGAAATTCATAACTTCACCATGCTCAAAGAGAAATTCATAACTTCACCATGCTCAAAGAGTGATTCATAACTTCACCATGCTCAGAGAGTGATTCATAACTTTACCATGCTCAAAGAGTGATTCATAACTTCACCATGCTCAAAGAGTGATTCATAACTTCACCATGCTCAAAGAGAAATTCATAACTTCACCATGCTCAAAGAGAAATTCATAACTTCACCATGCTCAAAGAGTGATTCATAACTTCATCATGCTCAGAGAGTGATTCATAACTTTACCATGCTCAAAGAGTGATTCATAACTTCACCATGCTGAGAGAGTGATTCATAACTTTACCATGCTCAAAGAGTGATTCATAACTTCACCATGCTCAAAGAGTGATTCATAACTTCACCATGCTCAAAGAGTGATTCATAACTTCACCATGCTCAAAGAGTGATTCATAACTTTACCATGCTCAAAGAGTGATTCATAACTTCACCATGCTCAAAGAGTGATTCATAACTTCACCATGCTCAAAGAGTGATTCATAACTTCACCATGCTCAAAGAGTGATTCATAACTTCACCATGCTCAAAGAGTGATTCATAACTTTACCATGCTCAAAGAGTGATTCATAACTTCACCATGCTCAAAGAGTGATTCATAACTTCACCATGCTCAAAGAGTGATTCATAACTTTACCATGCTCAAAGAGTGATTCATAACTTCACCATGCTCAAAGAGTGATTCATAACTTCACCATGCTCAAAGAGTGATTCATAACTTTACCATGCTCAAAGAGTGATTCATAACTTCACCATGCTCAAAGAGTGATTCATAACTTCACCATGCTCAAAGAGTGATCCATAACTTCACCATGCTCAAAGAGTGATTCATAACTTCACCATGCTCAAAGAATGATTCATAACTTCACCATGCTCAAAGAGTGATTCTTGTGTGATTTTTGTGGCCGTTTGTTTGTTTGTTTGTTTTGTCACCAAGCACCACCCTCCTTTTGAAGCTTCAACAGAGTGATCTCCAGCCTAACGAGAGAATCACTGACATGATGTCAGCTGGTCCTTTTGTGGCAGGGCTAAAATGCAGTGGAAATGTTTTGGGGGGATTCAGTTCATTTGCATGGCACATTTGCATGGCAAAGAGGGACTTTGCAATTAATTGCAATTCATCTGATCACTCTTCATAATATTCTGGAGTATATGCAAATTGCCATCATACAAACTGAGGCAGCAGACTTTGTGAAAATTAATATTTGTGTCATTCTCAAAAACTTTTGGCCACGACTGTACACGCAACCACTCACTAACACTACTGATTACTGACTACACACACCATTGTTAATTGTATATAGGTTACCTCAGTTAATAAATATATTTTTGTTATTCCTTATCTCCACGTTGTCTCCCTTTTTGTTACGGGCTTTGAGCCGGTTCGTGACACATGTCCAGCCCATTTATCCCCTCTCATCCATCAGTTGTATCCCTCTCCCCCTCTTTCCCTCCTCTCTCTCTCACCCTCTCCAAGAGACAAAGGCTGAGATAGAGAGAGAGACAGAGGCTGAGACAGAGACAGAGACAGAGGCTGAGACAGAGGCTGAGACAGAGACAGGAGCAGAGACAAAGACTGAGATAGAGAGAGAGACAGAGGCTGAGACAGAGACAGAGGCTGAGATAGAGACAGAGGCTGAGATAGAGACAGGAGCAGAGACAAAGGCTGAGATAGAGACAGAGGCTGAGACAGAGACAGAGGCTGAGACAGAGACAGAGGCTGAGACAGAGACAGGAGCAGAGACTGAGATAGAGAGGCTGAGAAAGAGACAGGAGCAGAGACAAAGACTGAGATAGAGACACAGACAGAGGCTGAGAAAGAGACAGGAGCAGAGACAAAGACTGAGATAGAGACAGGCTGAGAAAGAGACAGGAGCAGAGACAAAGACTGAGATAGAGACAGAGACACACACACCAACAGTCCTGATCTGAAGAGACAATCAACTGTCAACATTCATTTTGACAAATGGTCACGGTACCCCAACTCTAATTTTTCTTTTCATAAGGACAAGCTCTGGAAGAAAGAATGCTGGTTAGCTTGGCAATTATTTCAATGTCAAGGCAGAGTAGGGTTGGCCGACGTCATCTTTGTCCTATCGTGATTATATGTACTCATAAAACATTGTGACATATACGATGATATCGCCTGTTATTGGCCAACCCCCCCAAAACATGTGTGGGGAAAAAATAACCTGCCGTTGGGCTATAGTGCAAAATTGTAAGCTACAACTGAATGAATCATGAAAAAATATAATGTTGTTGAAAGCCTGGGTAGAGGCTAAGTGCAGGCAAATACACTAGATATACAAAAGTAAATTCTTCAAATTAGTAGATCTGGCTATTTCAGCCACACACGTTGCTGACAGGTATATAAAATGGAGCACACCGCCATGGAATCTCCATAGACAAACATTGGCACTAGAATGGCCTTACTAAAGATCTTAGTGACTTTCAAAGTGGCACTGTCATAGGATGCCACCTTTCCAACAAGTCAGTTTGTCAAATTTCTACCCTGCTAGAGCTGCCCCCGTCAACTGTAAGTGCTGTTATTTTGAAGTGGAAACGTCTAGGAGCAACAACGGCTCAGCCGCGAAGTGGTAGGCCACACGAGCTCAAAGAAGGGGCCTGCCGAGTGCTGAAGAGCGTAAAAAGAGCCTGTCCTTGGTTGCAAAACTCACTAATTTACAGCTTCCGAGTGGCGCAGCGGTCTAAGGCACTGCATCTCAGTGCTAGAGAAGTCACTACAGACCCTGGTTTGATTTCAGGCTGTATCACAACCAGCCGTGATTGGGAGTCCCATAGGGCGGCGCCCAATTGGCCGTCATTGTAAATAATACATTCTTAACTGACTTGGCTAGTTAAATAAAGGTTACATAAAAAATGTACAATAAATAATAAGTTCCAAACGGCCTCTGGAATAAATAATGAGTTCCAAACGGCCTCTGGAATAAATAATGAGTTCCAAACTGCCTCTGGAATAAATAATGAGTTCCAAACGGCCTCTGGAATAAATAATGAGTTCCAAACGGCCTCTGGAATAAATAATGAGTTCCAAACGGCCTCTGGAATAAATAATGAGTTCCAAACGGCCTCTGGAATAAATAATGAGTTCCAAACTGCCTCTGGAATAAATAATGAGTTCCAAACTGCCTCTGGAATAAATAATGAGTTCCAAACGCCCTCTGGAATAAATAATGAGTTCCAAACGGCCTCTGGAATAAATAATGAGTTCCAAACGGCCTCTGGAATAAATAATGAGTTCCAAACTGCCTCTGGGATAAATAATGAGTTCCAAACTGCCTCTGGAATAAATAATGAGTTCCAAACGGCCTCTGGAATAAATAATGAGTTCCAAACGGCCTCTGGAATAAATAATGAGTTCCAAACGGCCTCTGGAATAAATAATGAGTTCCAAACTGCCTCTGGAATAAATAATGAGTTCCAAACAGCCTCTGGAATAAATAATGAGTTCCAAACTGCCTCTGGAATAAATAATGAGTTCCAAACTGCCTCTGGAATAAATAATGAGTTCCAAACTGCCCCTGGAATAAATAATGAGTTCCAAACGGCCTCTGGAATAAATAATGGGTTCCAAACGGCCTCTGGAATAAATAATGAGCTGCAATCGGCCTCTGGAATAAATAATGAGTTCCAAACGGCCTCTGGAATAAATAATGAGCTCCAAACGGCCTCTGGAATAAATAATGAGCTCCAAACGGCCTCTGGAATAAATAATGAGTTCCAAACTGCCTCTGGAATAAATAATGAGTTCCAAACGGCCTCTGGAATAAATAATGAGTTCCAAACTGCCTCTGGAATAAATAATGAGCTCCAAACGGCCTCTGGAATAAATAATGAGCTCCAAACGGCCTCTGGAATAAATAATGAGTTCCAAACTGCCTCTGGAATAAATAATGAGTTCCAAACGGCCTCTGGAATAAATAATGAGCTCCAAACGGCCTCTGGAATAAATAATGATCTCCAAACGGCCTCTGGAATAAATAATGAGTTCCAAACGGCCTCTGGAAGCAACGGCAGCACAATGACTGCTTGTCAGTTGCTTCATGAAATGGGTTTCCATGGCCGAGCAGCCTCACACAAGCCTAAGTTAACCATTTGCAATGCCAAGCATCGGCCGGACTGGTGTAAAGCTCGCCGCCATTGGACTCTGTAGCAGTGGAAACGCGCTCTCTGGAGTGATGAACCACGCTTCACCATCTGGCTGTCCGACGGACAACTGGGTTTGGCGGATGCCAGGAAAACGCTACTTGCCCCAATGCATAGTGCCAACTGTAGAGTTTTGTGGAGGAGGAATACTGGTCTGGGGCTGTTTTTCATGGTTCGGACTAGGTCCCTTAGTTCCAGTGAAGGGAAATCTTAATGCTACAGCATACCATGACATTCTAGACAATTCTGTACTTCCAACTGTGTGCCTACCGTTGGGGTAAGACCCTTTTCTGTTTCAGCATGACAATGCCCTGTGCACAAAGCGAGATCCATACAGAAATGGTTTGTCAAGGGCCTCCTGAGTGGCGCAGTGGTCTAAGACACTGCATCACAGTGCTAGCTGCGCCACTAGAGATTCTGGTTCGAGTCCAGGCTCTGTCGCAGCCGGCCACGACAGCGCACAATTGGCCCAGCGTCGTCCGAGTTAGAGGAGTGTTTAGCCGGGAGGGATGTTCTTGTCCTATCTCGCTCTAGCGACGCCTGTGGCAATACCACAGTCAACTGACGAGGAACGGGCTGTCTCTTACATGATGGAGCAATACCACAGTCAACTGACGAGGAACGGGCTGTCTCTCACATGATGGAGCAATACCACAGTCAACTGACGAGGAACGGGCTGTCTCTCACATGATGGAGCAATACCACAGTCAACTGACGAGGAACGGGCTGTCTCTCACGTGATGGAGCCATACCACAGTCAACTGACGAGGAACGGGCTGTCTCTCACATGATGGAGCAATACCACAGTCAACTGACGAGGAACGGGCTGTCTCACACATGATGGAGCAATACCACAGTCAACTGACGAGGAACGGGCTGTCTCTTACATGATGGAGCAATACCACAGTCAACTGACGAGGAACGGGCTGTCTCTCACATGATGGAGCAATACCACAGTCAACTGACGAGGAACGGGCTGTCTCTCACATGATGGAGCAATACCACAGTCAACTGACGAGGAACGGGCTGTCTCTCACGTGATGGAGCAATACCACAGTCAACTGACGAGGAACGGGCTGTCTCTCACATGATGGAGCAATACCACAGTCAACTGACGAGGAACGGGCTGTCTCACACATGATGGAGCAATACCACAGTCAACTGACGAGGAACGGGCTGTCTCACACATGATGGAGCAATACCAGAGTCAACTGACGAGGAACGGGCTGTCTCTCACATGATGGAACAAAGCCACAGTCAACTGACGAGGAACGGGCTGTCTCTCACATGATGGAGCAATGCCACAGTCAACTGACGAGGAACGGGCTGTCTCACACATGATGGAGCAATACCACAGTCAACTGACGAGGAACGGGCTGTCTCACACATGATGGAGCAATACCACAGTCAACTGACGAGGAACGGGCTGTCTCACACATGATGGAGCAATACCACAGTCAACTGACGAGGAACGGGCTGTCTCACACATGATGGAGCAATACCACAGTCAACTGACGAGGAACGGGCTGTCTCACACATGATGGAGCAATACCACAGTCAACTGACGAGGAACGGGCTGTCTCTCACATGATGGAGCAATACCACAGTCAACTGACGAGGAACGGGCTGTCTCACACATGATGGAGCAATACCACAGCCAACTGACGAGGAACGGGCTGTCTCACACATGATGGAGCAATACCACAGTCAACTGACGAGGAACGGGCTGTCTCTCACATGATGGAGCAATACCACAGTCAACTGACGAGGAACGGGCTGTCTCTCACATGATGGAGCAATACCACAGTCAACTGACGAGGAACGGGCTGTCTCTCACATGATGGAGCAATACCACAGTCAACTGACGAGGAACGGGCTGTTTCTCATGTGATGGAGCAATACCACAGTCAACTGACGAGGAACGGGCTGTCTCTCACATGATGGAGCAATACCACAGTCAACTGACGAGGAACGGGCTGTACTGTAGTGAGTTAGGTTATAAATCATGGGCTGGATAGAAACAAAGTCTACCTTCTAAAGAGCTGGATAATTGCTTTGTGCCTCATTCTCCTCTCTTAATAGCCTAGTGTTTGTTCTACTGTATCTCTCATAAAACTGTGATTGGGAATAGACTATGCCTATAGACTCACACTTTCCTTCCTTGTCATTTTTGAAAGTGGCAACTTACTTCCTTCCAACTTTAGGACAACAGTACCTTGTTAGGGCTATTAGAATATTTGGAAAATAGGCTAACTTTAATGTGTCTTAAAGCTGTAATGATAGGCCAAGTCAGAGGATAGGTTATTGGCCATTTGGTTTTCAGACTCCAATGGAGGGATTAGGGATTTTCCCTCCCTGCACAGATAAATCAAACAACTGTATTAGATGGAGCTCCGTTAGATTCATCCACTGTTTGATTGGGAGAGAAAGCATTTGTGCATAAAACGATGAAAGCGTAGCCTTCAATCATCCTCGTACTGAGAGACAAGGGAATATAGCTATGTTTTTTTTTAAACAGCTAGACACAAAGTTAAGGAGTGTCTGTTATAAAAAATGAACAGGTATAGGCTATAAGGCCCATGCATCCGACAGAGCACGAGAGAGAGAGAGAAAGCAAGGGAGAGCAAGAGCGCAAAAGCGTGAGAGATAGCAGCCCCCCCCCCCACACACACACACACACACACTGACCCCTTGGTCCTGCTGACCCCTTGGTCCTCACAGCCCTGTCGTTATGGAAACGGGGTTGACAGGCGGCTGGCCCAGGGCCCAGTGTCGGCACCGCCGGTAGGGGTTCTGTCTGTGTTGCTATGGTGACCACAGAACGAGCGTACAAGGTGTGTGTGTGTAGGCGAAATGTATACTTATGTAACAGCATCACGACCTAGCCGAACAAACTCCATCATGCATGCCTTATAACATAACACACAAAGAGAGAGAGAGATAGAGATTATGTAAGAACACAGAGGATAGTAGAGCTGGGAATTACCAGAAACATCACGATTCCATATTATCACGATAATAAGGTGCCGATACAATATGCATTGTGATTGTCATGATTCTATAAGTATTGCGATTCTCATGAATCTATATGTATTGTGATTCTATATGTTTTGTGATTCTCATTAATCTATATGTATTGTGATTCTATATGTTTTGTGATTCTCATTAATCTATATGTAATGTGATTCTCATGATTTTATATGTATTGTGATTCTCATGAATCTATATGTATTGCGATTCTCATGAATCTATATGTATTGCGATTCTCATGAATCTATATGTATTGCGAATCTCATGAATCTATATGTATTGTGAATCTATATGTATTGTGAATCTATATGTATTGTAAATCTATATGTATTGTGATTTGATACTGTGATGTTATTGTGATTCCATGTTTCTAACATGCAGCTCACCATAATCTGCTGCAGAGGGACAAGGGAGAACATGAGTTCTCAGGGAAATCAAAGTGCTGAAAACTCATTTTCTATTTAAAAAGAAGATGGACTTCAAGATATGAAGGAAAAATACTGGTTTTGGTGCAGGTACAGCCAACTAGTGTAAAAATAACATTGCGATAGTCAAAATGATACGTTTTATAGTCAAAAACAATATCCCTCATCAACTCATCCCTGACCACTGGCTGCGCCCACTTCAAAATGGCCCGAGTCGCTCCCCTCCTCAAGAAACCACTGGACTCATCTGACGTCAAAAACTATTGACCTGTATCCCTTCTTCCTTTCCTTTCCAAAACACTTCTGTCTCTGATCAACTTCCTCGTTATCTCTCACACGTGACCCTGTTGCTCCCTCAGTCCATCTGTCTCATCATAACCCACATCCCCTGGTTCTTCTCTGAACAACTTTCTCGTTATCTCTCACAGAACCATCTTCTTGACCCAAACCAATCAGGCTTCTAGACAGGTCACTCAACTGAGACTGCTCTTCTCTGTGACTGAGACTCTCCACACTGCCAAAGCTGACTCTCTCTCTGTCCTCATCCAGCTAGATCTATCTGCTACCGTCAACACTGTGTATCTTAAATAACCCTCCTCCTCACATCGCCATTAAAAAAAACTGAACCAGCCCTTGACCCCCCCCAATACTGAATTAACACTTATTTTAACTTAATACATCAATAAAATCAATTTAGCCTCAAGTAGATCATGAAACATGTTCAATATGGTTTAAATAATGCAAAAACAAAGTGTTGGAGAAGAAAGTAAAAGTGCAATATGTGCCATGTAAGAAAGCTAACGTTTAAGTTCCTTACTCAGAACATGAGAACATATGAAAGCTGGTGGTTCCTTTTTTACATGAGTCTTCAATATTCCCAGGTAAGAAGTTTTAGGTTGTAGTTATCATAGTATTTATAGGACTATTTCCCTCTATACCATTTGTATTTCATTAACCTTTGACTATTGGATGTTCTTATTAGAGGTCGACCGATTAATCGGAATGGCGATTAATTAGGGCCGATTTCAAGTTTTCATAACAATCAGAAATCGGTATTTTTGGACACCGATTTGCCGTTTTTTTTTTTACACCTTTATTTAATCTTTATTTAACCAGGCAAGTCAGTTAAGAACACATTCTTATTTTCAATGACAGCCTAGGAACGGTGGGTTATTAACTGCCTGTTCAGGGGCAGAACGACAGATTTTCACCTTGTCAGCTCGGGGGATCCAATCTTGGTTAACTAGTCCAACGCAATAACGACCTGCCTCTCATTGCACTCCACAAGGAGACTGCCTTTTACGCAATTGCAGTAAGCGAAGGTAAGTTGCTAGCTAGCATTAAACTTATCTCATAAAAAACAATCAATCATAATCACTAGTTAACTACACGCATGTCCTGCGTTGCATATAATCTGACTGAGCATACAAGCATACAAGTTTCTAAGTACAAGTTTCTGAGCGTTTGGTAGGCAGAAGCAGGTGCGTAAACATTCATTCAAACAGCACTCTCGTGCGTTTTGCCAGCAGCTCTTCGTTGTGCGTCAAGCATTGCGCTGTTTATGACTTCAAGCCTATCAACTCCCGAGATGAGGCTGGTGTGACCGAAGTGAAATGGCTGGCTAGTTAGCGCGTGCTAATAGCGTTTCAAACTTCACTCGCTCTAAACCTTGGGGTGGTTGTTTCCCTTGCTCTGCATGGGTAACCCTGCTTCGATGTGGTGGCTGTTGTCGTTGTGTTGCTGGTTCGAGCCCAGGGAGGAGCGAGGAGAGGGACGGAAGCTATACTGTTACACTGGCAATACTAAGAACACCATCCATGTTTTTCCATCGGCAGGGACTGGGAAACTGGTCAGAATTGAAGGAATGATGGATGGCGCTAAACACAGGGAAAACTGTTTCAGTCTTCCAGAGATTTGAGACTGGGACAGAGGTTCACCTTCCAGCAGGACAATGGCCCTAAGCATACTGCTAAAGCAACACTTGAGTGGTTTAAGAGGACACATTTAAATGTCTTGGAATGACATAGTCAAATCCCAGACCTTAATCCAATTGAGAATCTGTGGTATGACTTAAAGATTGCTGTCCACCAGCGGAACCCATCAAACTTGAAAGAGCTGGAGTAGTTTTGCCTTGAAGAATGGGCAAAAAGCCCAGTGGCTAGACGTGCCAAACTTATGGAGACATACCCCAAGAGACTTGCAGCTGTAATTGCTGCAAAAGGTGGCTCTACATAGTATTGACTTTGGGGGGGGCGTGAATAGTTATACACGCTCAAGTTTTCAGTTTTTTTGTCTTCTTGTTTGTTTCACAATGAAACATATTTTGCATCTTCAGTGGTAGGCATATTGTGTAAATCAAATGATACAAAAATGTAAATACATTTTAATTCCAGGTTGTAAGGCAACAAAATAAGAAAAATGCCAATGGGGGTGAATACTTTCGCAAGCCACTGTATCACTTTCTGCTGTTTACTGCTACTATAAGAACTAGCTCAATGGCGATGACATTTGCTACGAAGACATAAATGTGCATAATATCTAACAAGGTGTCACGCCCTGACCTTAGAGAGCCGTTTGTTTTCTCTATTTGGTTAGGTCAGGGTGTGATTTGGGGTGGGCATTCTATGTTTTCTATTTCTTTGTTTTTGGCCGAGTGTGGTTCCCAATCAGAGGCAGCTGTCTATTGTTGTCTCTGATTGGGAATCATAGGCAGCCTTTTTCTCACCTGTGTTTTGTGGGTAGTTATTTTCTGTTCAGTATCTGTTTACCTGACAGAACTGTTCGCTTTCGTTTTGTTACTTTGTTCGAGTGTTTCTTTGATAAATGAACACTTTTCACACTGCGCTCATTCCGACGAGAGCCGTTACACAAGGAGATTGAGGGTAGGAAAAAAAATGAAACGACGATGCAGGTTCTGTCTGAATGACTCAAATTTGCCCATAGTTTGAGAAGTGAGAATGCACACTCGCTGATCTACATACAGCTTTTTTGGTTCATAAACATGCAGGAAGATTATTAGGTAGCTAAACCTATTTCCAACCTTAATTTAGGGATTTTAAAACAATTCTTTCCCTATTACGACAATCATCTCATCCAACTATCAACTGTCAATTTACGGATAAGATTGCGGCTGGTCAGATCAGCGCACCAGTAAATAACCTTTCCCCGCAGGTCAGATGGCTCCGAAACGGGTGGCTGTCCTTCCGAGAGAGATTTAGCAGGAGTAACGTAAACTCACTCACTTTTGTACATCGCCTTGGGCCGTACAATTTACCTTATTTTAGCGCCCCAAAAACGTAATACTTCCAGATCAACTCTAATGTCAATACCATTGTAAAGCACAATTTCTCCCCTTTCCAACAGAATCAATTACATGACCCCCACGCTGCCTGTTCCTGCATAATTCAAGCAGGCAATGATCCCCGTCGGGTCTTTTTAAAAATGGCGGGTGGGGAAGCGAAACTAATGCGTGATCGTGAGAAGGAGAGATGTTGTGTGGGAAAATAGCTTTTTTTCACTCGATCTGTCCAACTTATCACCTCATCTCCTCTAAAATGTAAATAAAACACTATAAAGAGTTTATATAATGTGTCATTACATACCTATTTGAAGGTTTGTGTCGAATTTGAATCGGGTTTTTAGTGCGGTGCTAAAGTGATCTTAGAAGTAAACAGCGGCTTTGAGAATGATGACTGCATGCAATGATGACGAAAAAAATGACTAGGTATCCCTTACCCCCTTACCCCCGTCACTGTCCATTTCTTGTTTTTAAAGGATGAGAGAAGTGCTACACCTGGTGGAGAGAGATTGTAAAACAGAATAGTTGCTTTATGCTGTACGTTACGACATGACACGTCACAATGTAACGGAGGGTCAGTTTTTTCAACTTTTCTCCAATACTATAGGTCCATTACCATGTCGATCAACGCTTGAATAGAAACCTAGTTCACACCCCCGATTTTGACGTCAACACAGTCGCTACAGTCCCATTAGATTTATTTGTAGCCTTGTTTGAATGTTGCGGTAGCACACATTTGTACGGAATGGGGTGAGTTTAAGTTAGTTATCGTAATCTTCAATAACAGGTCACACAGCTATTTGCTTAGCCAGCTAGCTTGATTATTGCATGCATGTCCAGGCACGTCAACACGAGCCTGATTATTAGTGAGTTAACAAAAACTAATATTTGCAACAGAAGTTTGATTTTAGTGACTGTGTCAATTAATAAACTTCTCAATACTGTATATTTCTGTTGGAGAATGAGCTAGCTGGCTGCTTATTTTCCCAGCTAGACATTCAGCAGCACTACGCAGTGCTCGTGGCTCTGACGGTGAGTGGTAGCTGGCATAGCAACAATTGCTATATAGAGGCACTATCCACAAAGCCAACAGAGAATGGCCGATATGGCTGATGGCTGATAGACTAGAAAAGGCCAATGTCGGCCCGATATATCGGATCGGCCGTATATCGATCGTTTTCTACTACACAGGCATGGTCATACGGTCCTAGGCCCTGTGTGTGTTAGTGGAGACAACGAGCAGTACAGCCTAGAGGAAAACACAGATAAGTTACCACCTCTGTCTATATCTGTGTGTGTGTGTGTGTGTGTACACATGTGTGCCTGCGTAGGACGGTGATAATCTGTCTCCTTAGGAAACGTCCTAAATGTAGTGACCTAAACATAGTCAACATCTCTGGCCCCCCTACGGAACAAATGTGTAGCAGTGGAATCAATACACAGTATCTACATTAGTTACAATTATGATGGAAGAGAACAGTAGAGGAGGAAAGCCTGCTGGACTCTGTAAGGCCATGGGAGAGTTGAGAGAAATGTGCACTAGACCCAGATCCTCTGTTCATAATCCCAAAACAAACAACCACTTAGTTGACACTTGTGAGCCATTTATGATTTACAGCTATACAGGGTTCCCTCCCTCCCTGAGCTCAGTCTGTCGTTCTATCTTTCTGTTGACCATCCATTCTATTCATCTGTCATGTCATTACATTGATCAAGGAGGATTAAAGGAAGTAATTGTATATCTTTCTAATAGTGCTTTTAAAAGGCATGCAGTATGTGTGTCATCAGAGGGCCTTGGGTTTTAAAGCAGTCTGACCTAACTGAAGCCTTGAGTACTCAACCTTCAAATAGACTCTGGTATTGTCAACATTACGAAGTAATCTGCCTATTCATCTGGGAATCAACAGAAAACAAGAACCACTTAACTACTGCTGTGTGCGTGCATGCATGTGAAATGTAAAACAAGAACCACTTAACTACTGCTGTGTGCGTGCATGCATGTGAAATGTAAAACAAGGACCACTTAACCTGCCTCGACTCAGACGTGTTGTACCCATTTTTCAGAACTGAACCCCACGCCCAGACGCACACACTTGGGCTGCACGATTAATCAAATTTTAATCGAAATTGCAAAATTGATATCGTAAGAGGCTACAATTTCATTTTCTTCCATGAATGTAACATTGAAATGTAATAAGGGTCCGTTGTCACGCCCTGACCATAGTTTACTTTGTATTTTCTATGTTTTGATTGGTCAGGGTGTGATCTGAGTGGGTATTCTATGTTTCATGTCTTGTTTGTCTATTTCTATGTTCAGCCTGATATGGTTCTCAGTCAGAGGCAGGTGTTCGTCATTGTCTCTGATTGGGAACCATATTTAGGTAGCCTGGGTTTCACTGTGTGTTTGTGGGTGATTGTTCCTGTCTATGTGTTTTTTCACCAGATAGGCTGTTTAGGTTTTCGTTACGTTTTGTTTTGTAGTATTGTATTGGAGATTCGTGTTTCGTATTATTAATAAACATGGATCGTAAACCACACGCTGCATTTTGGTCCGACTCTCCTTCGTATGAAGACGAAACCCGTTACAGAATCACCCACCACAAAAGGACCAAGCAGCGTGTCAACAGGCAGGAGCAGCGCGAGGAGACGCGCAATAAGGATTTCTGGACATGGGAGGAAATCCTCGACGGGAGAGGACCCTGGGCTAAACCAGGGGAGTGTAGCCGCCCAAAGGTGCAGCAGGAGAAGAGGCAACAGGAGCAGCCCAAAGAGGAGGTATGGACATGGGAGGACGAATTAGAAGGAAGAGGACCCTGGGCTCAGCCAGGAGAATATCGCCGCCCCAAAGAAGAACTGGAGGCGGCGAAAGCTGAGAGGCGCAGATACGAGGAGGCAGCACGACGTAGCGGATGGAAGCCTGAGAGGCAGCCCCAAAAATTTCTTGGGGGGGGGCTAACAGGGAGTATGGCTATGCCAGGTAGGAGACCTGAGCAGACTCCCTGTGCTTACCGGGGGGCTAGAGAGACCGGACAGGCACCGTGTTATGCAGTGGTGCGCACGGTGTCTCCAGTGCGGGTGCATAGCCCGGTGCGGTATATTCCAGCTCCGCGTGTCGGCCGGGCTAGATTGAGCGTCGAGCCTAATGCCATGAAGCCGGCTCTACGCAGCTGGTCCCCAGTGCGTCTCCTTGGGCCGGCTTACATGGCACCAGCCTTGCGCTCGGTGTCTCCGGTTCGCCTGCATAGCCCAGTGCGGGCTATTCCACCTCGCCGCACTGGCAGGGCGACCGTGAGCATTCAACCAGGTAAGGTTGGGCAGGCTCGGTGCTCAAGAGCTCCAGTGCGCCTGCACGGTCCGGTTTTTCCAGTACCACCTCCACACCCCAGCCCTCCGGTAGCAGCTCCCCGCACCAGGCTTCCTGTGCGTGTCCTTGGCCCAGTACCACCAGTGCCAGTACCACGCATCAAGCCTACAGTGCGCCTCGCCTGTCCAGCGCTGTCGGAGCCCTCCTCCTCTCCAGCGCTGTCGGAGTCTCCCGCCTGTTTAGCGCTGTCAGAGCTTTCCGCCTCTACAGCGCTGCCGGAGTCTCCCGCCTGTTCAGAACTGCCAGTTAGCATAGAGCTGCCAGTTAGCATAGAGCTGCCAGTTAGCTTAGAGCTGCCAGTTAGCAAGGAGCTGCCAGTCTGCAAGGAGCTGCCAGTCTGCAAGGAGCTGCCAGTCTGCATGGAGCTGCCAGTCTGCATGGAGCTGCCAGTCTGCATAGAGCTGCCAGTCTGCATGGAGCTGCCAGTCTGCAAGGAGCCGCCAGAGCTGCCTGTCTGCAGGATGCCGCCAAAGCTGCCAGTCTGCAAGGAGCCGCCAGAGCTGCCAGTCTGCAAGGAGCCGCCAGAGCTGCCAGTTAGCATGGAGCAGCCAGGGCCGCCAGTCAGCATGGAGCAGCCAGGGCCGCCAGTCAGCATGGAGCAGCCAGGGCCGCCAGTCAGCATGGAGCAGCCAGGGCCGCCAGTCAGCATGGAGCAGCCAGTCAGCAGGGAGCAGCCAGTCAGCATGGAGCAGCCAGAGCAGCCAGTCAGCATGGAGCAGCCAGAGCAGCCAGTCAGCATGGAGCAGCCAGAGCTGCCAGTCAGCATGGAGCAGCCAGTCAGCATGGAGCAGCCAGAGCTGCCAGTCAGCATGGAGCAGCCAGTCAGCATGGAGCAGACAGAGCTGCCAGTCGACCAGACTCTTCCAGATCGGCCAGTCGTCCAGACTCTTCCAGATCTGCCAGTCGTCCAGACTCTTCCAGATCTGCCAGTCGTCCAGACTCTTCCAGATCTGCCAGTCGTCCAGACTCTTCCAGATCTGCCAGTCGACCAGACTCTTCCAGATCTGCCAGTCGACCAGACTCTTCCAGATCTGCCAGTCGACCAGACTCTTCCAGATCTGCCAGTCGACCAGACTCTTCCAGATCTGCCAGTCGTCCAGACTCTTCCAGATCTGCCAGTCGTCCAGACTCTCTCAGATCTGCCAGTCGTCCAGATTCTCCCAGATCTGCCAGTCGACCAGATTCTCCCAGATCCGCCAGTCGACCAGATTCTCCCAGATCCGCCAGTCGACCAGATTCTCCCAGATCCGCCAGTCGACCAGATTCTCCCAGATCCGCCAGTCGACCAGATTCTCCCAGATCCGCCAGTCGACCAGATTCTCCCAGATCTGCTAGTCGACCAGGATCTGCTGAAACCGCCAGCCAGCCAGGTTCTGGTAGTTTCTACTACCTGCCTGGGCTTCCTCTCAGTGCTGAGCTTCTTCTCAGTGCTGAGCTTCCTCTCAGTGCTGAGCTACCTATCTGTCCCGAGTTACCTCTGTCCCGAGCTGTCCCTCTGTCCCATGTTATCATTGTGGTGGGTAACCTATTTAGGGACGTTTAGGAGGGGGATTAAAACTGTCATGGAGTGGGGTCCACGTCCAGCGCCAGAGCCGCCACCGCGGACAGATGCCCACCCAGACCCTCCCCTATAGGTTCAGGTTTTGCGGCCGGAGTCCGCACCTTGGGGGGGGGGTACTGTCACGCCCTGACCATAGTTTACTTTGTATTTTCTATGTTTTGATTGGTCAGGGTGTGATCTGAGTGGGTATTCTATGTTTCATGTCTTGTTTGTCTATTTCTATGTTCAGCCTGATATGGTTCTCAGTCAGAGGCAGGTGTTCGTCATTGTCTCTGATTGGGAACCATATTTAGGTAGCCTGGGTTTCACTGTGTGTTTGTGGGTGATTGTTCCTGTCTATGTGTTTTTTCACCAGATAGGCTGTTTAGGTTTTCGTTACGTTTTGTTTTGTAGTATTGTATTGGAGATTCGTGTTTCGTATTATTAATAAACATGGATCGTAAACCACACGCTGCATTTTGGTCCGACTCTCCTTCGTATGAAGACGAAACCCGTTACATCCGTCCCCTGGGAAACTCTGACCAACACTTTGGTTCCTACCCTGTCAGAACAAAGTCTACTGTACCTGGCTTTGTCAATAGTTGTCATGGCAAACAGAAAGCATAGAATCTGAATACACATTTTATTTATATAATTCCAACAGTTCACCCAAGTGTTTTGATCTAAATCACAATATTTGGTAAAAAAATATATATAAAATCGCAATAAGATTATTTACCCATATTGTGCAGCCCTAACACACACATCATTACCTGGAAAACTGGGACAATGTTTTAAGAGTTCTGACATGACTGGTTAATGATGTGATGCACCAAATACAGTGAACAGCAGAGCACACAGTATAAACACAAACTCTCTTTCGCTCCCTGTCACACACACATTATGATGACGAATCAATGACGCAACACACACACACACACACACACAACCCAGTAGTTGACAGGTGAGAATACTGGTGTACAAATTTTACTGTCCTAAATCCTAACCAGGGATTACAGATGACAGTATGAGGGTTTAAATGCTGGGAAAAGAACATTCTTAAAGTGCACTCATGGAAGGGTACAGGCAAAACACACACACACACACACACCAGTATTTCCCCTATATGCATTTAGCAGTGGCGCACTACAGCAGAAAAATCATGACTGCCACTGAAAAAAATAAAGGTCAATGCTATCTGGGGTCCCTACCCTAAACCCTAACCTTAACCCCTAACCTTAACCATAACCTTACCTAACAATCTTCAATTTAAACTTCAAATGGGGTAGGGATGTCCCAAGGATCCTAATGTCCCAAGGATCCTAATGTCCCAAGGATCCAAATGTCCCAAGGATCCTAATGTCCCAAGGATCCTAATGTCCCAAGGATCCTAATGTCCCAAGGATCCTAATGTCCCAAGGATCCAAAGAAATTACGAAATAAAAAATACTAAATGAATAATGTAGAGCTATAGATGTATGCCCCAGGAAGACCGCACCCATAGCTAGCTGTTCCCAAATACTTCCAGGTTAAATCCCATAGACTATGCACCAAACACTAGTTAGCAACTTCCTTCAAACTGCACGCGAAGACATAAAAATGGTATCCATGTGTTCAACTAACTCTCGGGAAGAAGATATCTTGCACTATCCCTTTAAAAGCGTGTCTCAGCAGGAATATATATTTATAAAATCTATATACACAATACCAGTCAAAAGTTTGGACACAGCTACTCATTCAAGGGTTTTTCTTTATTTTTTACTATTTTCTACATTGTAGAATAATAGAAGACATCAAAACTATGAAATGACATGCTGGTTAAGTGTGCCTTGAATTCTAAATAAATCACCGAAAGTGTAACCAGCAAAGCACCCCCACACCATCTCGTCCATGTTTCACGGTGGGAACCACATGCGGAGATCATCCGTTCACCTACTCTGCGTCTCACAAAGACATGGCGGTTGGAACCAAAAATCTCAAATTTGGACTCATAAGACCAAAGGACAGATTTCCACCAGTCTAATATCCATTGCTCGTGTTTCTTGGCCCAAGCAAGTATCTTCTTCTTATTGGTGTCCTTTAGGAGTGCTTTATTTGCAGCAATTGGACCATGAAGGCCTGATTCACGTAGTCTCCTCTGAACAGTTGATGATGAGATGTGTCTGTTACTTGAACTCTGAAGCCTTTATTTGGGCTGAAATCTGAGGTGCAGTTAACTCTAATGAACTTATCCTCTGCAGCAGAGGTAACTCTGGGTCTTCCTTTCCTGTGGCGGTCCTCATAAGAGCCAGTTTCATCATAGCGCTTAATGATTTTTGCGACTGCACTTAAGAAAAATGCATTCCTTGAAACGTTCCGTATTGACTGACGATCTCTTAAACAAAACCAGGAATGAGACAATTCCATGTGGCTACACACCAGTACACAATAATAATACCAACTGACTGAACATAAGACAGCGACATATAAAGGGGAGGAAACTATGAAGTCCAGGTGTGAATCATAATGATTAACATTTGCGTAAAGATGAGTGCCAGGTGTGAATCATAATGATTAACATTCGCGTAAAGATGAGTGCCAGGTGTGAATCATAATGATTAACATTCGCGTAAAGATGAGTGCCAGGTGTGAATCATAATGATTAACATTCGCGTAAAGATGAGTGCCAGGTGTGCGTAATGATGAATCCCAGGACCGGTGTTTAGTATCCCGGCGACGTTGTACGCCGGAGGGAAGGAGCAGGAGAAGATGTGACACCTACCTTGTCACAACACAACAGATTGGCTCAAACGTATTAAGAAGGAAATCAATTCCACAAATTAACTTTTAACAAGGCACACCTGTTAATTGAAATGCATTCCAGGCGACTACCTCATGAAGCTGGTTGAGAGAATGCAAAGCGTGTTGAAAGCTGTCATCAAGGCAAATGGTGGCTACTTTGAAGAATCTAAAATAGATTTTGATTTGTTTAACACTTCTTTGGTTACTACTTGCTTTTTTGCACCCCAGTATCTCTACTTGCACATTCATCTTCTGCACATCTACCATTCCAGTGTTTAATTGCTATATTGTAATTACTTCACCACCATGGCCTATTTATTGCCTTAACTCCATTATCTTACCTCATTTGCACTCACTGTACATAGACTTTTTGTTTTATTTTGTTCTACTGTATTATTGACTATGTTTTGTTTATTCCTTGTGTAACTCTGTGTTGTTGTATGTGTCGAATTGCTGTGCTTTATCTTGGTCAGGTTGCAGTTGTAAATGAGAACTTGTTCTCAACTAGCTTACCTGGTTAAATAAAGGTGTTCTCAACTAGCCTACCTGGTTAAATAAAGGTGTTCTCAACTGGCCTACCTGGTTAAATAAAGGTGTTCTCAACTAGCCTACCTGGTTAAATAAAGGTGTTCTCAACTGGCCTACCTGGTTAAATAAAGGTGTTCTCAACTGGCCTACCTGGTTAAATAAAGGTGTTCTCAACTAGCCTACCTGGTTAAATAAAGGTGTTCTCAACTAGCCTACCTGGTTAAATAAAGGTGTTCTCAACTGGCCTACCTGGTTAAATAAAGGTGTTCTCAACTAGCCTACCTGGTTAAATAAAGGTGTTCTCAACTAGCCTACCTGGTTAAATAAAGGTGTTCTCAACTAGCCTACCTGGTTAAATAAAGGTGTTCTCAACTGGTCTACCTGGTTAAATAAAGGTGTTCTCAACTGGCCTACCTGGTTAAATAAAGGTGTTCTCAACTAGCCTACCTGGTTAAATAAAGGTGTTCTCAACTGGCCTACCTGGTTAAATAAAGGTGTTCTCAACTGGCCTACCTGGTTAAATAAAGGTGTTCTCAACTGGCCTACCTGGTTAAATAAGGGTGTTCTCAACTGGCCTACCTGGTTAAATAAAGGTGTTATCAACTAGCCTACCTGGTTAAATAAAGGTGTTCTCAACTAGCCTACCTGGTTAAATAAAGGTGTTCTCAACTGGCCTACCTGGTTAAATAAAGGTGTTCTCAACTAGCCTACCTGGTTAAATAAAGGTGTTCTCAACTAGCCTACCTGGTTAAATAAAGGTGTTCTCAACTAGCCTATCTGGTTAAATAAAGGTGTTCTCAACTGGCCTATCTGGTTAAATAAGGGTGTTCTCAACTAGCCTACCTGGTTAAATAAGGGTGTTCTCAACTAGCCTATCTGGTTAAATAAGGGTGTTCTCAACTAGCCTACCTGGTTAAATAAAGGTGTTCTCAACTAGCCTATCTGGTTAAATAAGGGTGTTCTCAACTGGCCTACCTGGTTAAATAAAGGTGTTCTCAACTGGCCTACCTGGTTAAATAAAGGTGAAATAAATTAAAAAATTTAAAAAATTCCATAAGTGTTATTTCATAGTTTTCATGTCTTCACTATTATTCCACAATGTAGAAAACAGTATAAATAAAGAAAAACCCTTGAATGAGTAGGTGTGTCCAAACTTTTGACTGGTACTGTATATACATATACACATATGTACAGTACCAGGCGCACGACACCGGCATGAGAACTGACAGTCTTCGTTTTTTGTCATACACTACTAATATAATAATAATAATATTAATACTAGTATTTATTATAATTCTTATAATATAATTACATAACAGCCTTTATTCTTGTCTTTTTCACATTCTGGTTTTCCTGACCAGGGGTTACCGGTTGTGACCGGTTGTGACAGGTGGTGACCGGTTGTGACAGGTGGTGACCGGTTGTGACAGGTGGTGACCGTATGACCGGTTGTATAATTTATTTTCATTTCCATTCTTTCTTTCTTAATTTCTTTATGCATATAAATAGAAATACATTTCTTAGCAGCAAACGTTTGTGTGTGTTTGCCAGTTGTTTTGTGTGTGTTTGCCAGTTGTTTTGTGTGTGTTTGCCAGTTGTTTTGTGTGTGTTTGCCAGTTGTTTTGTGTGTGTTTGCCAGTTGTATTGTGTGTGTTTGCCAGTTGTTTTGTGTGTGTTTTAGTGTAGCACTGTGACTTGACAGGAGAAAGCACTCCTACAGGAGACACTATTGCTATGCCACGCCTCTCTCTATGCCACGCCTCTCTCTATGCCACGCCTCTCTCTATGCCACGCCTCTCTCTATGCCACGCCTCTCTCTATGCCACACCTCTCTCTATGCCACACCTCTCTCTATGCCACACCTCTCTCTATGCCACATGCACCATTTCCTGATGTTTAAGTCCTATAGTATCATCATCGGTACTCACTGTGCTTTACAAGGCTGTACCCATTGTCCTTGCTCACACCAAGTAGGCTTATATGCATTTCTATGTCATTGTGTGTGTGTGTCCCCAAAAGTCTCAACAAGAATAGTAAAACAAGGACAATTCTCCCATGTGGGGACATTTCCCACATCCCCATGAGGACAAAGTATATTTTAAATTTAGGGGCTAGGTTTAGGGTTAGGGTTACGATTAGGGTTAGAATTAGGCTTAGTTTAAGGGGTTAGTGATTAGGTTTAGGGTTAGGGTTACGATTAGGGTTAGAATTAGGGTTAGGGTAAGGGGTTAGGTTTAGGGTTACGATTAGGGTTAGAATTAGGGTTAGGGTAAGGGGTTAGTGATTAGGTTTAGGGTTAGGGTTACGATTAGGGTTAGAATTAGGGTTAGGGTAAGGGGTTAGTGATTAAGTTTAGGGTTAAGGTTACGATTAGGGTTAGGGTAAGGGGTTAGTGGTTAGGTTACGGGTTAGGGTTTGGGTTAAGGTCAGTTTTAGCTTTATGGTTACAGGTTTGGGAAATAAGGATTTTGAGTGGAAATTGATTTTAGGTCCCCATGAGGATAGAAGAACATAACGTGTGTGTGTCCGTGTGTGTGTGTGTCCATCTGTTTGTGTGTGTCCATCTGTGTGTGTGTGTCCATATGTGTGTGTGTGTCCATGTGTGTGTGTGTGTCCATCTGTGTGTGTGTGTCCATGTGTGTGTGTGTGTCCATCTGTGTGTGTGTGTCCATGTGTGTGTGTGTCCATCTGTTTGTGTGTGTCCATCTGTGTGTGTGTGCCCATCTGTTTGTGTGTGTCCATCTGTGTGTGTGTCCATCTGTTTGTGTGTGTCCATCTGTGTGTGTGTGTCCATCTGTGTGTGTGTGTCCATATGTGTGTGTGTCCATGTGTGTGTGTGTGTCCATCTGTGTGTGTGTGTCCATGTGTGTGTGTGTGTCCATCTGTGTGTGTGTGTCCATGTGTGTGTGTGTGTCCATGTGTGTCCATGTGTGTGTGTGTGTGTGTGTCCATGTGTGTGTGTGTGTCCATCTGTGTGTGTGTGTGCCCATGTGTGTGTGTGTGTGTGTGTGTGGTGTGTGACATATGCAGTAGCACAGAATGCAGGGATTTTAAAGACATGACACCTTATGTCATAAACCCACTCTGTCACAGGAACTCTATGACGTCACAAAGACGTGTTTACCTTCCAGATGAGTCAACATACAGCACAGTGGCGCAGTACAGCATCTGTCTTCACCTTACACACACACACATATCACTACTGCAAGTCATACCTTCTAGGCATTCTGACATCAGAGAATAAACATTAACAGCTGCACTACTAGGCAGCTGTCAAGCCTCCACACACAATATGACTCAATACACCTCTCTCTCTCTCTCTCTCTCTCTCTCTCTCTCAATAGTAAAGTAAGTACTAATGGCATCAGGATGTTGAACAGGCTAGTAGGCTACCACTGGGTACAGTATACGAGTCATCACAGTGCTCCAGGTAGCTCCCACCTACATACAACAACAGACCCATGTAGGCATGCATGCACACTGACACAGATTTATGAATCAACCCACTCACTCACAATCTAATTATCTCCACACATTGGCCCTGCAGAGGAGGCATGTGTCTGTCTGTCTGTCTGTCTGTCTGTCTGTCTGTCTGTCTGTCTGTCTGTCTGTCTACCACAACTAGGCTTCATCATTCTACTAGAGGCATCATCAGTAATCTCTGCAGCACCAGACAAAGACAACCGCCATCTCATTCATTCACTAAGCAGCTCACTATCTCTCTCCCTCCCCCCCTTCCTCTGCTTCCTTCTTTTCTGTTACTCTCGCTCCTTCTCTCCCTTCTCTCCCGCACTCATTGGCCCTCCAACTCTCACCTCTCGATTCGTGCACCCTCTATCTGCCTGCCTTCCTCTCTCTCGCTCTCCTCATCTAACTCTCACCTTGACTCTCTCTCACCTCGCCTCTCTCTCACCTCTCTCTCTCTCTCTCACCTCACCTCTCTCTCAATCTCTCTCACCTTGACTCTCTCTCTCACCTCACCTCTCTCACCTCTCTCTCTCTCTCCTTACCTCTCTCTCACCCTCTCACCTTGACTCTCTCTCTCACCTTGACTCTCACTTTCCTCACCTCTCTCTCAATCTCTCTCACCTTGACTCTCTCTCTCACCTCACCTCTCTCACCTCTCTCTCTCTCTCCTTACCTCTCTCTCACCCTCTCACCTTGACTCTCTCTCCCACCTCGCCTCTCTCTCTCTTACCTCACCTCTCTCTCTCTCTCTCACCTCGCCTCTCTCTTACCTCACCTCTCTCACCTCACCTCACCTCTCTCTTACCTTACCCCTCTCTCTTTCTCACCTCTCTCTCTCTCTCTCTTACCTCACCTCTCTCTCGCTCTCTCACCTCTCTCTCACCTTGACTCTCTTTCACATCGTCTCTCTTACCTCACCTCTCTCTCTCACCTCACCTATCTCTCTCTCTTACCTCACCTCTCTCTTACCTCACCTCTCTCTCTCTCACCTCTCTCTCTCACACCTCGGCTCTCTCTCACCTCTCTCTCTCACACCTCGCCTCTCTTACCTCATCTCTCTCTCTCTCTCTCTCCTCGCCTCTCTCTCTCTCTCTCACCTCTCTCTCTCTCACACCTCACCTCTCTCTCACCTCACCTCTCTCACCTCACCTCTCTTACCTCACCTCTCTCCATCTCTCTCTCTCACCTCTCTCTCTCACCTCTCTCTCTCACACCTCTCTCTCCTCACCTCGACTATCTCTCTCTCTCTCACCTCGCCTCTCTCTCTCTCTCTCACCTCGCTCTCTCCTCACCTGACTCTCTCTCTCACCTCTCTCTCTCTCTCTCTCTCTCTCTCACCTCGTCTCTCTCTTACCTCACCTCTCTCGCCTCACCTCTCTCTCTCTCGCCTCACCTCTCTCGCCTCACCTCTCTCACCTCTCTCACGCCTCACCTCTCTCTCGCCTCACCTCTCTCTCGCCTCACCTCTCTCTCGCCTCACCTCTCTCTCGCCTCACCTCTCTCTCGCCTCACCTCTCTCCCGCCTCACCTCACCCCTCTCTCTCACCTCACCTCTCTCTCTCACCTCACCTCTCTCTCACCTCACCTCTCTCACCTCACCTCTTTCTCACCTCTCTCTCTCTCTCTCTCTCCCGCCTCACCTCTCTCATCTCTCTTACCTCTCTCTCTCTCTCACCTCACCTCTCTCTCTCACCTCGCCTCTCACCTCTCTCACACCTTGTCTCTCACTCATCTCTCTCTGCAGTAAATTGTGTTTAGGTGCTCCGGTGTTGGTCAGTAATGTGGAGCAGTCTTCTCTGGAAGGCTAGGGTCGTCTACAGCACTCAGGTCCATCAGGTAATGAGTCTGCAGGCTCAAAGTATGCTACACAAAAACAATCACGAAAACAATATTTTATTCATCACGTACACAGTTTACAGGAGGGATAAAATGAGTAGTGAAATACAATAACAAGTAAGAGGTAGTATGGATAGTACAAAAACGACAGGTAAACAATAGGATATAGAGTATACACTAGAAATGTCAAGTATGACTGTGTCAGAAAGTATAGAAAGTGGATAGTGTCTTGGTCTCGCAGTTGAATAAATAGCGCAAGCACACACACACACACACACACACACACACCTCTTCTTAATATAGTTCATATAAGACAAGTTCCTATGGTAAAGTGCCCTGTCAGACTGAGAAATGGCTCCTAGAGTTTGGATAGAATTCCTACCTGTATCGTTTGTTGTCCATTGAGGTAGTGAAGATGCTCATTATTATAGTTATACTGGTGTTTAGGAACACTATGACAAATAGCATGTAATATTGTGATGTCAACCCTGCTCAGTTCTACCTATTCAGTGAATGTACAATATATTACCTGGTAGCAGCCACCATTTACAGTAATGAGTTACCTCTCACCCTTCAATTACCATAGTGGTTTTATAGTAGTGTTATTACAGTATTAGTGTGGGTGGCTTGTGCTATCTGCCCACTCTGCTCCAGTCCTCTCAGAGCCAAGGGCGTTCAGAGTCACTGTCACTTAAACAGAGGACATTCATTCACTGGAACACTACACACACACACACTTGCACTGTACACACATGCTCGCTCGCACACACTGTACACCCACGCTCGCTCGCACACACTGTACACACACACACACACACACACTGTAAACACACATTGAAACACAGAGAACCAAAGATGCGCGCACACACACACACACACACACACACACACACACACACACACACACACACACACACACACACACATACAGTAGGCCTTAATCAAAATGCAGACAATCCTTCTACATCGTAAAGCGCACACAAACACACACACACACACAATCCCCCCTCGCTCTGCGCTGTGTTTATCAGGGCCGAGCCCATCAGCCTTCTGAGCCTGGTTGCCCTGGTAACCCCGGTATTATTCTGAGCACGGTGCTGGTGCTCCCTTGCACAGGGAGAGTAAAGTGTTTGTGTGTTAATGGTGTGTGTGTGCCTCTATGTGTGTGTGTGTGTGTGTGTGTGTGTGCCGTCGTGCCTGTGCGTTGCAGTGTGCGTCTGTGTGTTAGTTCCAGAGGGGAAGTTCCCATTGGCCCCCCTTCCAGCCGCCCGCCGGCACATTCCATTACCCAGCATCTTATCTGACCTGCATGCACTTAAGAAGGGGAGGGACACCGCTACCCCCATCTCATATTTCCCCCTATTTCTATACCTCCATCAATCATTCCTCTCTCCACTCCCTCTCTTCTACCTCTGCCCCCTTCGCCTCCTCTGTAATTGCCATTCCTCCCCTCCTCCCTTCACTCGCTCCCATTCCCATTCACTCCCCTCCTCCATTCCTCCCCTCCTCCATTTCTCCCCTCCTCCCTTCACTCGCTCCCATTCCCATTCACTCCCCTCCTCCATTCCTCCCCTCCTCCATTTCTCCCCTCCTCCCTTCACTCGCTCCCATTCCCATTCACTCCCTTCCTCCATTCCTCCCCTCCTCCTCCCCTCCTCCATTCCTCCCCTCCTCCCTTCACTCGCTCCCATTCCCGTTCACTCCCCTCCTCCATTCCTCCTCCTCCCCTCCTCCCCTCCTCCTCCATTCCTCCCTCACCTTTTCAGATTTTCATTCACATTCTGCGGCCCTGAGCTCATACATAAGCATTACCAGTCCTTACAGTGGCAAAGGAACGAGGAATGGAGGGAAGGAGGGAGGAAGGACAGGTAACCCCGCTGACTGACTATTGCATCCTTAGGGCTTCCTGTTTCCTGTAATAAACCAATCATACGGCAGCATTGGGGGGAGGGGTTCAAGGAAATGAGTGGTGTATGGACCCTTATCCACACCACCCCTCCTCAGCCTCATTCCTTTTATCCATCCATCCATCCATCTATTCATCCATCCAACCATTTATCCATCCATTCATCCATCCATCCATCCATCCGTCCATCCATCATTAATTCATTCTTCCATCCATTCATTCATTCATACATCTATCCATTCATTAATTCATCCATCCATCCATTAATTCATCCATCCAACCATTTATCCATCCATTCATCCATCCATCCATCCATTAATCCGTCCATCCATCCATTAATTAATTCTTCCATCCATTCATTAATTCATACATCTATCCATTCATTAATTCATCCATCCATCCATCCATTCATTAATTCAGGTAATGATGCAGCTCTGTTCTTATTCCCCTCCTTTGTTCCAGGTACTAGAGCCGCAGGATAACATTACATCCAATACATATAACACATACCTAGATGCGTTGTGTATACATAGGCTGGTTTTTCACTGGTGTGTGTGTGTGTCCTCACCCATCACTGCATGTTTTCAGTAAAAACACTGACTACAGCATATACAGTGTCTATATATACAGTGTCTATATATACTATATATATATATATATATATAAACTGGGTGGTTCAAGTCCTGAATGCTGATTGGCTGAAAGCCATGGTATATGAGACCGTATACCACTTGTATGACTATAAAACATGTTTTTTTTTATTGTTCTAATTATATGTGTAACCCGTTTATAATAGCAATAAGGCACCGTGGGGGTTTGTGGTATATGGGCAATATACCACGACTAAAGGCTGTTCTTATGCATGACGCAACGCTGAGTGCCTGGATACAGCCCTTTGCCGTGTGAAATTGGCCATATACCACAACCCTTATTGTACACTTAATATACAAAAGCATGTGGACACCTCTTCAAATGAGTCGATTCGGATATTTCAGCCTCACCCGTTGCTGACAGGTGTATAAAATCGAGCACACAGCCATGCAATCTCCATAGACAAACATTGGCCTTACTGAAGAGCTCGGTGACTTTCAAAAGGATTCCACCTTTCCAACAAGTTAGTTTGTCAAATGTCTACCCTGCTAGAGCTGCCCTGGTTAACTGTAAGTGTGGTTATTGTGAAGTGGAAACGTCTAGGAGCAACAACGGCTCAGCCGTGAAGTGGTAGGCCACACAAGCTCACAGAACGGGACCGGCGAGTGCTGATACGCGTAAAAATTGTCTGTCCTCAGTTGCAACACTCACTACCGAGATCCAAACTGCCTCTGGAAGCAACGGCCACACAATAACTGTTTGTCGGGAGCTTCATGAAATGGGTTTCCGTGGCCGAGCAGCCCCATACAAGCCTAAGATCACCAGGCGCAATGCCAAGCGTCGGAAGGAGTGGTGGAAAGCTCCCCCCATTGGACTCTAGAGCAGTGGAAACACATTCACTGGAGTGATGAATCAAGCGTCACCATCTGGCAGTCCGACGGACGAATCTGGGTTTGGAGGATGCCAGGAGAATGCTACCTGCCCCAATGCATAGTGCCAACTGTAAAGTTTGGTGGAGGAGGAATAATGGTCTGTGGCTGTTTTTCATGGTTTGGACTAGCCCCTTAGTTCCAGTGAAGGGAAATCTTAAAGCTGCAGCATACAATGACATTCTAGATGATTCTGTGCTTCCAACTTTGTGTCAACAGTTTTGGGACGGCCCTTTCCTGTTTCAGCATGACAATGCCCCTGTGCACAAAGCGAGGTCCATACAGAAATGGTTTGTCGAGATCGGTGTGGAAGAACGTGACTGGCCTGCACAGAGCCCTGACCTCAACCCCATCGAACGCCTTTGGGATGAATTAGAACGCCGACTGCGAGCCAGGCCTAATCGCCCAACATCAGTGCCCGACCTCACTAATACTCTTGTGGCTGAATGGAAGCAAGCCCCCGCAGCAATGTTGTTACATTTAGTGGAAAGCCTTCCCAGAAGAGTGGAGGCTGTTTAGGCAGCAAAGGGGGAACCAACTCCATAATAATGCCCGTGATTTTGGATTATATTACATTTTACATTACATTCTTGTGCATTCACCTTAATAAATCTTCTTAAGGCTAGGGGGGCAGTTCCCGATCCACTAGATCGAAGAGGGAATCAAGAGGCTCTAGGTGAGACATCCACATATCACAGGAAGTAAAACTTTTCCTCAGTAAAGCAGCTGTCAGCAGAGTCAGCAGTGAGCTAGTGAGAAAAGACAAGTGCGAGGGTTGGTGTGTTAGTGTCATTGTCATCATGCTGTCTGAGGTCATCAAACAGTGACCAGCAGTACTCCATCCACAGACGAGAAGGACCGTCCCTGTCACAACCACAGAGCTGACCCGGGCCTGTATCCTAAAAGCTTCTCAGAGTAGGAGTGCTTGTCTAGAATCCGTCTTAACTGTTGGATCACAATGAATAAGATCACACGGACAAGGGGGACCTGATCCTAGAGCACTCCTACTCTGAAAGCTTTGTGGATACGGTCCCAGAGTCTATCTAAACTACTGGAGCTCTCTCCCTCCCTATATCCGACCCAGGAAGAAAGGACTGAGCCGTGTCAAAATGGCTGCCATTACTACTGTCCTCCTCATTCTATTATTGTCCTGGAAGGTTCCCATGATCCTCCCTTAGTTTTATCAGCCTGAACTCTGCTCCCTGTTTCCTGTTTCCGCCTGGGAGAGAAGGATGTAGGAGAGAGGGGGACAGATAGAGCAACAAGACACCCCAGGGTCTGTGTGACACACACACACCTACTACATCATTTAAATCAACAGTGTACAAAGAAAGAAAGAAAGAAAGAAAGAAAGAAAGAAAGAAAGAAAGAAAGAAAGAAAGAAAGATAAATAAATGGAGAAGAGGAGGAGAGGAGGAAAGCACAGAGGGTGAGGGTGTAGACAAGAGGAGGCTGGAGATGGAACAACCAGGAAGATGAAAAGGGAAGAGAAGGGAGGTAGTGGACAGGAGGGTTAGGGAAACAAGACAGAGGAAAAGCACGAGGAAAGGAGAAAGAGGACAAAAGGGGACAAGAGTAGTGGAGAAGGATGGTAGAGGACTAGGGTGGTGACTAGGGGGAGGAGGGGAGAGGACTAGGGGGGAGGAGGGGAGAGGACTAGGGGGAGGAGGGGAGAGGACTAGGGGGAGGAGGGGGAGAGGACTAGGGGGAGGAGGGGAGAGGACTAGGGGGGAGGAGGGGGAGAGGACTAGGGTGGTGACTAGGGGGAGGAGGGGAGAGGACTAGGGGGGAGGAGGGGAGAGGACTAGGGGGGAGGAGGGGAGAGGACTAGGGGGAGGAGGGGAGAGGACTAGGGAGGAGGAGGGGGAGAGGACTAGGGAGGAGGAGGGGGAGAGGACTAAGTTGGTGACTAGGGGGAGGAGGGGAGAGGACTAGGGGGGAGGAGGGGAGAGGACTAGGGGGGAGGAGGGGAGAGGACTAGGGGGGAGGAGGGGAGAGGACTAGGGGGGAGGAGGGGAGAGGACATGGGAGGAGGAGGGGAGAAGACTGGGGGAGGGCTGGGGGGAGGAGAGGAGAGGACAGGACAGGGGGACAGGTGACAGTGGATCTGATAACAGCTCTTGACAGCTGCTCAGACATGACTCTCTCTCTCCCTCCCTCTACCTCCTCCCCCCTCTACCCCTATAACCCACTATCTTTCCATCCTGTCAGCATTTAGCAGAGAGAGTGTGTGTGTGTTGAACTTCTGACAATGCAGAAAAAGGGATCTGAGAGGACCTTGACCCAGGAGCTCCCCATTAACAATGACATCCAATCCTCCCCATCCACCCACCTACTCACCTACCTACCTACTGCAGTGCAGGAAATAACACACATACACACACAGTCTACATCAAACCATCTACACACGTTTCCCACTGCGGAAAATAAGAGACACACAAACCCACACAGATAAACAGAGATACTCTCAGCATGCTCAGTGAAAAGAGAGATTAACATTCTGATCATGTTCATAGAAATCACTGCTTGGAGACAACATGGAGGCCGAAACAAGAGCAAGGCTGCACTTGCAACCTCCTGTCAACCTACTGTCTGACTCCTGTCAACCTACTGTCTGACTCCTGTCAACCTACTGTCTGGCTCCTGTTAACCTACTGTCTGGCTCCCGTCAACCTACTGTCTGGCTCCCGTCAACCTACTGTCTGGCTCCCGTCAACCTACTGTCTGGCTCCCGTCAACCTACTGTCTGGCTCCCGTCAACCTACTGTCTGGCTCCCGTCAACCTACTGTCTGGCTCCCGTCAACCTACTGTCTGGCTCCCGTCAACCTACTGTCTGGCTCCCGTCAACCTACTGTCTGGCTCCCGTCAACCTACTGTCTGGCTCCCGTCAACCTACTGTCTGGCTCCCGTCAACCTACTGTCTAGCTCCTGTCAACCGACTGTCTGGCTCCTGTCAACCTACTGTCTGGCTCCTGTCAACCTACTGTCTGGCTCCTGTCAACCTACTGTCTGGCTCCTGTCAGCCTACTGTCTGGCTCCTGTCAACCTACTGTCTGGCTCCTGTCTGGCTCCCATCAACCTACTGTCTAGCTCCCGTCAACCTACTGTCTGGCACTCGTCAACATACTGTCTGGCTCCCGTCAACCTACTGTCTGGCTCCCGTCAACCTACTGTCTGGCTCCTGTCAACCTACTGTCTGGCTCCTATCTGGCTCCTGTCTGGCTCCTGTCTGGCTCCTGTCAACCTACTGTCTGGCTCCTGTCTGGCTCCTGTCAACCTACTGTCTGGCTCCTGTCAACCTACTGTCTGGCTCCTGTCATCCTACTGTCTGGCTCCTTTGAGACCCCAATGTCTGTTAGAGGCGGAAAGGAGAGCACACAGTGGACTAGGAGGAGATGGGTGGGTCAACCAAATAATACATTTTTTTTATCATTTTTTTCATGAAACAATTGACAACCATTCTACACTTTGGAGTTGTTATGTTCTCACATCTGAGCTTTCAAGAGTTGAATAAATATCAAACTTGAGTTTAACATTTATACATTAAAAAGAAAATCACTTTCTGTAGGACACACCAACACGACAGCATCACTCAGTGATATAACTTATCCATTTCCTTCCTGACCGATGGACAGGCTGACAGACAGGCGGACGGACGGACGGACGGACAGACAGACGGACAGACGGACAGACAACAGGGTAGTTAACTTAGCGAGTGAGCCAAACAGGCCTAAATATAAGCCAGTCTGGAAACTGCTGCTCTAGAATCTATGTAGTCGTAAACACTTCCACTACTTCTATATATAGGCTAACTGCCATCTAGCAACGGTAGGCCTTTGACACCCAATACCGATGGACGTTGTGGAAAACCAAGGGTGTTGGCCAGGGGGACTGGCGTCAATGCCGTGGCGTAATGCGAGTGGCTAGGCGACTGGACAGCGGGTTGGACTGGGACATAAACAGTTATACAACAAACAACAGAAACCCCAGTCAGTCAAGAGCTGCTAATGCTAACAGCGCTACAGTCAATCATTTCAGTTTACATCATCCCTGGGCAGTGTGCCTCCTGGTAGTCTAGGGTCATTAATGGGGTCATTACTGTTACTAGTAGAGGGTGAGAGGGAAGGAAAGAGACAGGGATGGGGCTGGAACTATTAATCTGTTAATTAGTTCATAGTTAATTAAGTTCGACACATATGCAGTGTACAGTATGTAACACACAGTGGACGGCCGTGGAAGACGTTCCAGTCAGAACTGGCAATAGGCTAACTGGCAATAGGCTAACTGACAATAGGCTAACTGGCAATAGGATAACTGGCAATAGGATAACTGGCAATAGGCTAACTGGCAATAGGCTAACTGGCAATAGGATAACTGGCAATAGGCTAACTGGCAATAGGATAACTGGCAATAGGATAACTGGCAATATGCTAACTGGCAATAGGCTAACTGAAACATTTTGTTGTTTTCAGAGTGTCTGAGGGTCTTGCTGTAACGAAATTACTAATTAATGCGTAGATATACACACTCTCTCACGCTCTCTTCCTCGCTCTCTCTCACACACACACAAAGCATTCTGAATCTTTCAGGATCCCCCAGGGCAGTGTTTCCAGCATCTGAGATGTCCTGGTCTTATCATGGGCTAGTCTGCCATGTGCAGTGGGACAGAACATTCTGAGAACATTGTTCAGTCACTTACATGCTGCCCTCCGTCTACAGAAAAGGAGAACAGGGTCGTTACAGGAACAGAATGAGATGTGGTCATAGTCAGAGCTCTCTATATTTCTAAATAGGAGATTTACATTTGACACTTTAGTCATGTAGCAACATGCAACACTTTTACTGCGGTACAGCTCATGTATGGAAATCAGTCAATTTAAAGTTAACCCCCCTCACACCCCAGATGAAGAAGCCAGATGTGGAGGTCCTGTGCTGGCGTGGTTACACGTGGTCTGCGGTTTTGAGGCCGGTTGGACGTACTGCCAAATTCTCCAAAACGAAGTTGGAGGCGGCTTATGGTAGAGAAATTAACATTAAATTCCCCAGCAACAGCTCTGGTGGACATTCCTTCAGTCTGAATGCCAGTTGCATTGTGTTGTGTGACAAAACTGTTATAAATATAAATAAAGGTGAAATAAATAAAAAAAACTGCACATTTTAGAGTGGCCTTTTATTGTCCCCAGCACAAGGTGCAATTGTGTAATTATCATGCTGTTTAATCAGCTTCTTGATATGCCACACCTGTCAAAGGAGAAATGCTCACTAACTGGGATGGAAACAAATTTGTTTGCCAAATTAGAGAGAAATAAGCTTTTTGTGCTTAGGGAACATTTCTGGGATCTTTTATTTCAACATGAAAAGCCGGACCAACACTTTACATACGCGTTTATATTTTTATTAAGGAAATATCTATATTTTGCTCCAAGAATCTATTTAATTTAATTTTTGCTACTGTAGGTAGGTAGCATTAGCTAGCACTGGTCATGTGTATCTGAGCCAAAACGCCGCCAAATCGCAATAAAATCACACTATTGAATCACAATACATATAGAATCACAATACATATAGAATCAAGAGAATCACAATACATATAGAATCATGAGAATCACAATACATATAGAATCACAATACATATAGAATCATGAGAATCACAATACATATAGAATCACAATACATATAGAATCAAGAGAATCACAATACATATAGAATCACAATACATATAGAATCACAATACATATAGAATCAAGAGAATCACAATACATATAGAATCACAATACATATAGAATCAAGAGAATCACATTACATATAGAATCAAGAGAATCACAATACATATAGAATCGAGAGAATCACATTACATATAGAACCAAGAGAATCACAATACATATAGAATCACAATACATATAGAATCACAATACATATAGAATCATGAGAATCACAATACATATAGAATCAAGAGAATCACAATACATATAGAATCACAATACATATAGAATCAAGAGAATCACAATACATATAGAATCATGAGAATCACAATACATATAGAATCATGAGAATCACAATACATATAGAATCACAATACATATAGAATCACAATACATATAGAATCAAGAGAATCACAATACATATAGAATCACAATACATATAGAATCAAGAGAATCACATTACATATAGAATCAAGAGAATCACAATACATATAGAATCATGAGAATCACAATACATATAGAATCACAATACATATAGAATCATGAGAATCACAATACGTATAGAATCATGAGAATCACAATACGTATAGAATCATGAGAATCACAATACGTATAGAATCATGAGAATCACAATATGTATAGAATCATGAGAATCACAATACGTATAGAATCATGAGAATCACAATACGTATAGAATCATGAGAATCACAATATGTATAGAATCATGAGAATCACAATACATATAGAATCATGAGAATCACAATACATATAGAATTATGAGAATCACAATACATATAGAATCATGAGAATCACAATACGTATAGAATCATGAGAATCACAATACGTATAGAATCATGAGAATCACAATACGTATAGAATCATGAGAATCACAATACGTATAGAATCATGAGAATCACAATACATATAGAATCATGAGAATCACAATACGTATAGAATCATGAGAATCACAATACGTATAGAATCATGAGAATCGCAATACATATAGAATCATGAGAATCGCAATACGTATAGAATCATGAGAATCACAATACATATAGAATCATGAGAATCACAATACGTATAGAATCATGAGAATCACAATACGTATAGAATCATGAGAATCACAATACATATAGAATCATGAGAATCGCAATACATACAGTATCATATCGGCACCTATGTATTGTGATAATATGGTATCGTGAGGCCCCTGGTAATTCCCAGCATCATCCAACAAGCAGGTAATAAAAGCATGAGTAAGGCCGTGCGTCAGTGTTGACCAGTGGTAATGTGTGTGCCACACAGAGGGGAAGTGAGACTGGAAGGGGTCAGTGACTGTTCTGTTCCTTTTACTAACATGACACACACACACACACACACCCCAGGCATATCCTATCAAGTACAGCTCAGAAGTAAACATATTGGATGCACATGCAGGGCCATGTAAATATAAAGCTACACAAATACTGACATTGTAAATAGGTCAGTATGTAGAAAACGGTTGACATGTAGAAAGAGAGTGAGACAGAGAGCAAGAGAAGAGGAATGGGTGAATGAAGAGGTGGAGGAGGAATGGGTGAATGAAGAGGTGGAGGAGGAATGGGTAAATGAAGAGGTGGGTGAATGAAGAGGTGGGTGAATGAAGAGGTGGGAGAATGAAGAGGTGGAGGAGGAAGAGGAGGAGGATGGGGGCAAAGCTTTAGTTGACTGGTCGATTGTTTGTTCGACCAAGATTTCTTTAGTCGAGCAGTAGCAAAAATAAATATATGTGTCATGGTGTACAAGACCCCTATTATTGGCTCCTGTCGGAGTGGACTGATCCACTGTGGAGGTCTGTCTGAGTGGACTGATCCATTACGGAGGCCTGTCTGAGTGGAGTGATACATTATGGAGGCCTGTCTGATTGGACTGATCCACTGTGGACTGATCCATGTTTGTCTGATCCATTGTGGAGGCCGTGAGGATGGCATAGTCCATCAGTCTAAGACATGCTACTGAAATTGTATATGGTTATATTATTACTTAAGAACAGAGTTCCTCTGTCCAGTGTCTGTGTTATTTTGCCTATCTTAATCTTTTCTTTCATTGGCCAGTCTGAGATATGGCTTTTTTTTTGCAACTCTGCCTAGAAGGCCAGCATCCTGGAGTCGCCTCTTCACTGTTGACGTTGAGACGGGTGTTTTGCGGGTACTATTTAATGAAGCTGCCAGCTGAGGACTTTTGAAGTGTTTGTTTCTCAAACTAAACACTCTAGTGTACTTGTCCTCTTGCTGTTGTGCACCGGGGCCTCCCACTCCTCTTTCTATTCTGGTTAGAGCCAGTTTGAGCTGTTCTGTGAAGGGAGTAGCACACAGCGAGATCTTCAGTTTCTTGGCAATTTCTCGCATGGAATAGCCTTCATTTCTCAGAACAAGAATAGACTGACAGGTTTTAGAAGAAAGTTCTTTGTTTCTGGCCATTTTGAGCCTGTAATCGAACCCACAAATAATGATGCTCCAGATACTCAACTAGTCTAAAGAAAGCCAGTTTTATTGTTTCTTAAATCAGAACAACAGTTTTCAGCTGTGCTAACCAAATTGCAGAAGGGTTTTCTAATGATCAATTAGCCTTTTAAAATAATATACTTGGATTGCTAACACAACGTGGCATTGGAACACAGGAGTGATGGTTGCTGATAATGGGCCTCTGTACACCTATGTAGATATTCCATTTAAAATTTGCCTATTCCAGCTACAATAGTCATTTACAACATTAACAATGTCTACACTGTATTTATGATCAATTTGATGTTATTTTAATGGACAAAACATGTGCTTTTCTTTTAAAAAAGCAAGGACATTTCTAAGTGACCCCAAACTTTTGAACGGTAGTGTACATCTACAGAAATAATACAGATGCTGCTTCTTAATATGAATAATTCATAATAATAATGAATAATAATAGTAATATTAATAATAATGAATAATAATAATATTAATAATACTAAAAAATACGATGAATAATAATAAATAACAATAATATGAATACTAATTAATAGTAATAAGAATGAATAAGAATCATATTAATAATAATAATGAACAATATAATTGATACTATTAATAATAATAATAACAATAATAATATTACTATCAATAATAATACTATCAACAATAATACTATCAATAATACAATTAATAATGCTATTCATAATAATAATATTAATAATGATAATATTACTATTAATAATACAAAATAATAAATAATGCTATCGATAATAATACTATCAATAATAATACTATCAATAATAATACTATTAATAATAAATAATACTATCGATAATAATACTATCGATAATAATACTATCAATAATAATACTATCAATAATAATACTATTAATAATAAATAATACTATCGATAATAATAATATCAATAATAATACTATCGATAATAATACTATTAATATTAGCAATACTATTAATAATAATAACCCTCCGTTTTCTTGATCTCCTTATTGGTATTATTACTATTATTGTTATGATCATCATTATATTAATTGTAGAGGCTTTCTTTCCCATTGACCATAGCTACTGCCAGAGCCTGAAGCGGGGTTGTTTCGGACGCATACAGTCCACATTCAACGTTTCCAAACGGCAAAAACATTCAATGAGATCCAGGGATATGGTGCAAAAAATGATTCTCCAATCAACTTAAAGCATAGATTACTTGACGTGACTGTTGTTTGTATGTCTTTAAGATTAGAAGTATCAGGCAACAAGGTAAGACCCAAGTGCAGACTGTGTGAAGTAACAATGTTAATTGTAACAACAGAGGCAGGCAAACGACAGGTCAAGGCAGGCAGGGGTCGAAAATCCAGAGTAGAGGTCAAGGTACAGGACGGCAGGCTCAATGTCAGGAACAGGCAGAGTGGTCAGGCGGGCAGGTACAGGGTCAGGACAGTCAAGGGTCAAAAACCAGGAGGACGAGAAAAAGAGAGACTGGGGAAAACCAGAAGCTAAGACAATACACTGGTCGACTTGAAACAACAAAACAAACTGGTAACAGACAGACAGAAAACACAGGTTTAAATACCCAGAGGACAAGTGGGGAAGATGGGAGACACCTGGAGGGGGTGGAGACAAGGACAAGTGGGGAAGATGGGAGACACCTGGAGGGGGTGGAGACAAGGACAGGTGAAACAGATCTAATAAGTAACAAAAGGGATATATCTCAACCAGGTCAATATAAATCATCAAGGTACCTGATATTTCATCATATACATTCATATATTTACACACACATACACGGAGCTCTGTATGTTTTTATACAAATATGTATATTTGTACATTACATTACTCTCCTTACTGGCCTGATATAGGCTACACGGTCTAGCTACTCTCCTTACTGGCCTGATATAGGCTACACTGTCTAGCTACTCTCCCTACTGGCCCGATATAGGCTACACTGTCTAGCTCCTCTCCTTACTGGCCCGATATAGGCTACACTGTCTAGCTACTCTCCCTACTGGCCCAATATAGGCTACACTGTCTAGCTACTCTCCTTACTGGCCCGATATAGGCTACACTGTCTAGCTACTCTCCCTACTGGCCCGATATAGGCTACACTGTCTAGCTACTCTCCTTACTGGCCCGATATAGGCTACACTGTCTAGCTACTCTCCTTACTGGCCCGATATAGGCTACACTGTCTAGCTACTCTCCTTACTGCAGCAAGTGAGAGCAAAGAACACTGCCCCATGTTGTTGGCTTGCAGCACAAACTGTACCCATTGAGCAGTGTAAACCAGTGTTCACCAACCAGTCCATGTTCAAGGAATTCCATCACCAAACATTGCTGTAGAAACGGCTTGACTCCACTTGTATTATTATTAGAATTAGTATTAGTATTATTATTAGTATTATTATTAGTATTAGTAGTATCAGTATTATTATTATTGGTATTAGTATCAGTATTATTATTATTGGTATTAGTATCAGTATTATTATTATTAGTATTATTAGTATTAGTAGTAGTATTAGTATTATTATTAGTATTATAACGAGTATTAGTATTATTAGTATTAGTAGCAGTATTATTATTATTAGTATTATTATTAGTATTATAATTAGTATTAGTAGTATTAGTATCAGTATTATTATTAGTAGTATTAGTAGCAGTATTATTAGTAGTAGTATTATTAGTATTAGTAGTAGTATTATTATTAGTATTATTATTAGTGTTATTATTATTATTATCAGTATTAGTATTATTCGTGTTGCGCTGTTGGCGGCAGGGGCACTTCATTCAGAAGCTCTGTGCACCGTCTGAAAAGACCGACTCCACCTACCCGAGTTCCCAGTGGTCTTGAAAGCACCATGACCAAAGGTACCATCAGTCCAGTTAATTAAAAAAGCTCATTATTAGCAAATCATTTCAATTTATGCTCAGCTGTGCCTCGCAAGTGCTACACCAACTGATCTATTTTGTTATCAAAGCTTGAGTTTTGAAATATAGTATGGTTTGAGAAAAATAATATTGGCAGGTCAGGCATATAGCCAATATGCTGTGATAATGTATTAGGCCGACTGCAAACATTTATTTTTATTAGGTTAATGTTACATTTTTAATCTGATTGGTAGATCTCGGCTTGCTTTTTGACTTTTCTATGGTGGCCTGAATTGTTTCCCAAACAGAGGCAGCTGTTTATTGTTGTCTCTGATTGGGGATCCTATTTAGGTTGCCATTTTCCATGTTGGTTTTGTGGGTTATTGTCTATGTGTAGTTAGTTGCCTGTTAGCACTTGTGTCTTATAGCGGCACATTTGTTTTGTTAGTTTGTTTAGTGTTCTTCGTGTAAATAAAGAGGAATGTATTCTTATCACGCTGCGCCTTGGTCTCCTCGTTATGACCAACGTGACAAATTAGAGATGGTGACCAAATTCAGATAGTGACCAATACTACAAGTTATTTCTCCCTCGCCCATCGACAGAAACATCCATTTATTTGACCAGTTTTCACTAGGCCCATGCTGCTGCTGCTGCTGCCCCATGCTGCTGCTGCAGGCCCATGCTGCTGCTGCCCAATGCTGCTGCTGCTGCCCCATGCTGCTGCTGCCCCATGCTGCTGCTGCTGCCGCCAACTAGCCAACACATACTAGCTGGGAAGGGCTTTTGACTGACTGACTGAAATGAATCCATTCGTCTCCACACTCGACTCTCAGCTGTGCAACATACGTCATCCATTTGGGCTCCAGGTGTGTCCAGGGAGCAAGGAAGAAAGGAATAGGGATGGGTATTAGGATGATTTTACTATTCTAATAATAGTGTGATATTTTTTCAGATATCCGGATAGAATAAACTAAAAGTTAAAAAAGAGACTCTTAAACAATCAAATGGACACCAATGCTCACGGCACAGGACCTTCTCTATTCCTCTCCCATCTCTTTCTACCTTCCTCAATCCCTATATCTTGCTTTCCCTCCCTCCCTCCCTTCCTTCCCTCCTTCCCTCCCTCTCTCCTTCCTTCCCTCCCATTCATCCCTTCCTCACCTCACTGCCCCCTCCATCCTGACACACAATCAGACCCCCCTTTCCTCCACTTCTCTGCCCCCTCCATCCTGACACACAATCAGCCCCCCCTTTCCTCCACTTCTCTGCCCCCTCCATCCTGACACACAATCAGCCCCCCCTTTCCTCCACTTCTCTGCCCCCTCCATCCTGACACAATCATCCCCCCCTTTCCTCCACTTCTCTGCCCCCTCCATCCTGACACAATCAGCCCCCCCTTTCCTCCACCTCTCTCCATGCTTTAGAGTTATACCACTGTGTTACACACCACAGTGAGGGAGATTCTCTGTGACAGTTTATATGAGCCAATGGCCTCACCTAAACACCAACCAGAAACACCACTGTTGAGACGACGGGTGAAGCAGGGGTTTGTGTGTGTGGATATATAACCTATATATAGCTGAGCTGTAGATGTGAGTGTATGTGAGCGTCTATGTGTGAAGAGACAGTGCAAGTGCCAGTGACAGAAACGTGTGACTGCGTGTGTGTGCGTGCCTGTGTGTGCGAGAGAACTCTTCAGTGTGGAATGCATCCAGTCCTAGGCGATGGAATTATTTTTCTTAGGCTCAAATCAACATGCAGAAAGAGTGGTCTGTCTTGCAGAAAGAGTGGTCTGTCTTGCAGCAGCACCATACTATGACGCAGGTTGGTGGAGGGGACAGAGGTTTCGACATACATCGATGAGACAATACGAGATACATTCCCCCCTTCTCCCAGAGGCGTTACTGGTTGACACAGGATGGTGTAACAGTATAACTTTAGACCGTCCCCTCGCCCATACCCGGGCGCGAACCAGAGACCCTCTGCACATATCAACAACAGTCACCCACAAAGCATCGTTACCCTTTCCTCCACTTCTCTGCCCCCTCCATCCTGACACAATCAGCCCCCCCCTTTCCTCCAACTCTCTCCATGCTTTAGAGTTATACCACTGTGTTACACACCACAGTGAGGGAGATTCTCTGTGACAGTTTATATGAGCCAATGGCCTCACCTAAACACCAACCAGAAACACCACTGTTGAGACGACGGGTGAAGCAGGGGTTTGTGAGTGTGGATATATAACCTATATATAGCTGAGCTGTAGATGTGAGTGTATGTGAGCGTCTATGTGTGAAGAGACAGTGCAAGTGCCAGTGACAGAAACGTGTGACTGCGTGTGTGTGCGTGCCTGTGTGTGCGAGAGAACTCTTCAGTGTGGAATGCATCCAGTCCTAGGCGATGGAATTATTTTTCTTAGGCTCAAATCAACATGCAGAAAGAGTGGTCTGTCTTGCAGAAAGAGTGGTCTGTCTTGCAGCAGCACCATACTATGACGCAGGTTGGTGGAGGGGACAGAGGTTTCGACATACATCGATGAGACAATACGAGATACATTCCCCCCTTCTCCCAGAGGCGTTACTGGTTGACACAGGATGGTGTAACAGTATAACTTTAGACCGTCCCCTCGCTCATACCCGGGCGCGAACCAGGGACCCTCTGCACATATCAACAACAGTCACCCACAAAGCATCGTTACCCATCGCTCCACAAAAGCCGCGGCCCTTGCAGAGCAAGGGGAACCACTACTTCAAGGTCTCAGAGCAAGTGACGTCACCGATTGAAACACCACTGGCGCGCACCGCTAATTAGCTAGCCATTTCACATTCGTTACATTGGCACCCTGTTTCATTTGGGGATTTTACTATAGTATGTTTGTGTGCACAAAAGCAAATGTTGGTCCACAAAAAATATACAAAGAGAAATAATTAAGTTGATATTAGCTGACCAACATGCATCAATATTTATGCATTTTTCATTTTTTATTTTTATTTTGTAAACTGGCGACCATTTCACTCGCTATACTTTTCCATCTGCAATAGTCTTCATCTACTGCTAAATAAAATGTGTTGCATTCATACCACTGAATAAACAGAAAGGCTATTTAATACCAAATCCAGTCAGCTGATGTTCTGAAAGAGCTGCAAAATCTGGACCCCTACAAATTAGCCGGGCTAGACAATCTGAACCCTTTCTTTCTAAAATGATCTGCCGAAATTGTTGCAACCCCTATTGCTACCCTGTTCAACCTCTCTTTTGTGTCGTCTGAGATTCCCAAAGATTGGAAAGCAGCTGCTGTCATCCCCCTCTTCAAAGGAGGGACACTCTTGACCCAAACTGCTACAGACCTATATCTATCCTACCCTGCCTTTCTAAGGTCTTCGAAAGCCAAGTCAACAAACAGATTACCGACCATTTCGAATCCCACCGTACCTTCTCCGCTGTGCAATCTGGTTTCAGAGCTGGTCATGGGTGTACCTCACCCACACTCAAGGTCCTAAACGATATCTTAACCGCCATCGATAAGAAACAATACTGTGCAGCCGTATTCATTGACCTGGCCAAGGCTTTCGACTCTGTCAATCACCACATCCTCATCGGCAGACTCGGTAGCCTTGGATTCTCAAATGATTGCCTCGTCTGGTTCACCAACTACTTCTCTGATAGAGTTCAGTGTGTCAAATCGGAGGGCCTGTTGTCCGGGCCTCTGGCAGTCTCTATGGGGGTGCCACAGGGTTCAATTCTCGGGCCGACTCTCTTCTCTGTATACAGCAATGATGTCGCTCTTGCTGCTGGTGAGTCTCTGATCCACATCTACGCAGACGACACCATTCGGAATACTTCTGGCCCTTCTTTGGACACTGTGTTAACAACCCTCCAGGCAAGCTTCAATGCCATACAACTCTCCTTCCGTGGCCTCCAATTGCTCTTAAATACAAGTAAAACTAAATGCATGCTCTTCAACCGATCGCTGCCTGCACCTGCACGCCCATCCAGCATCACTACTCTGGACGGTTCTGACTTAGAATATGTGGACAACTACAAATACATAGGTGTCTGGTTAGACTGTAAACTCTCCTTCCAGACTCACATCAAACATCTCCAATCCAAAGTTAAATCTAGAATTGGCTTCCTATTTCGCAACAAAGCCTCCTTCACTCATGCTGTCAAACATACCCTCCTTAAACTGACCATCCTACCGATCCTCGACTTCGGCGATGTCATTTACAAAATAGCCTCCAATACCCTACTCAATAAATCGGATGCAGTCTATCACAGTGCCATCCATTTTGTCACCAAAGCCCCATATACTACCCACCACTGTGACCTGTATGCTCTCGTTGGCTGGCCCTCGCTTCATACTCGTCGCCAAACCCACTGGCACTAGGTCATCTACAAGACCCTGCTAGGTAAAGTACCCCCTTATCTCAGCTCACTGGTCACCACTATCTGAGCAGCTAACCGATCGCTGCAGCTGTACATAGTCCATCGGTAAATAGCCCACCCAATTGACCTACCTCATCCCCATACTGTTTTTATTTATTTACTTTTCTGCTCTTTTACACACCAGTATCTCTACCTGTACATGACCATTTGATAATTTATCACTCCAGTGTTAATCTGCTAAATTGTAATTATTCGCCTACCTCCTCATGCCTTTTGCACACAATGTATATACTCATTTTTTCTACTGTGTTATTGACTTGTTTATTGTTTACTCCATGTGTAACTTTGTGTTGTTGTCTGTTCACACTGCTATGCTTTATCTTGGCCAGGTCGCAGTTGTAAATGAGAACTTGTTCTCAACTAGCCTACCTGGTTAAATAAAGGTGAAATAAATGTAAAATAAATTAAAACATTTAAAAAATAGCATCACCCACCTGTAGCACGCGCTCCAGCAGGTATATCTCTCTGGTCACCCCCAAAACCAATTCTTCCTTTGGCCGCCTCTCCTTCCAGTTCTCTGTTGCCAATGACTGGAACGAACTACAAAAATCTCTGAAACTGGAAACACGTATCTTCCTCACTAGCTTTAAGCACCAGCTGTCAGAGCAGCTCACAGATTACTGGACCTGTACATAGCCCATCTATAATTTAGCCCAAACAACTACCTCTTCCCCTACTGTATTTATTTATTTTGTTCCTTTGCACCCCATTATTTCTATTTTGCATATTCTTCCATTGCAAATCTACCATTCCAGTGTTTTACTTGCTATATTGTATTTACTTCGCCACCATGGCCTTTTTTTGCCTTTACCTCCCTTATCTCACCTCATTTGCTCACATTGTATATAGACTCATTTTTCTACTGTATTATTGACTGTATGTTTGTTTTACTCCATGTGTTGTTGTACGTGTCGAACTGCTTTGCTTTATCTTGGCCAGGTCGCAATTGTAAATGAGAACTTGTTCTCTACTTGCCTATCTGGTTAAATAAAGGTGAAATTAATATATATATATTTTTAAATGAGCCTGTTTGATCCCAGGGTCAAGTGAAAGACGAGAAAAACTACAGGAGAGAATGACCTAGTGCCTAGGTCCTGACAACACCGGTCTTACCCCCATCATAGTCCAGGAAGCCCTGTCGTTCGCTGACACAATTGTTCAGCATTGAACCCTCCACACACACACACACACACTCCCAACCAAGAGTGCTGCTCTGCTGCGCATACATAAACAGGGACCCTACAGTGACTGACAAGAGACCACTAGCAACAGCGCCCCCCTAAGCTTCCGCATGGTCACATCAACTACAGTACAACACTTCAAACCAGGGAAACAAGTATATCAGCAAGGTTGGCTTTGGAATCCTCTGCACTGGGATAATAATATTCTTCCAGGGCTCTATCAAACCGTTTTTTGAGGGATATTCCATCAAAATAATGCAACCATGTTTAACACCTTTGTCAACATCAACTAACTGTTACATTCTATAATATTCCACAAGGAACCGCTTTAACTACTGGGACGAATACAATATCTGCAATGTAGTGGCAAAACAAGTGCTTGGGTAATGTTTGAAGGATAGCTAACAACAATAATATATACTCTAGCCATGCTGTTTATGACTTACATTCAAATGACAGGCAGCGTGGCTAACATTTTGCAATCTGAATGCAAATGTGAAAGTATCCAGATATGTGCTGAACAGCAAATGTTTGTAGCTCAAATTAATGTATATTAAGCATGCATATCAAGCACTGAATAGGTACAAAACCTAGGTACAAAAATCTCTACAAATGACTTTCAACCACTTCTGTATAATGATGTAATCAGGGGCTGAAGAATTTGCAAGGGTCGGTATTATAATATTATGACGATACTGAACATGGACATGTTCAAACGTTGTCTTGCAGCGCCATCTTGTGGTCTGTCGCGTTATAAAGCCCTGTTCCCCTCTTTCCAAATAAATTACTAAATGATGAGACAAACATTCCATTGATGCAGTAAGGTCTTCACGAATGTAATTTTCACAATGTCCAAGATTTCTTCAGAAATAAAGACAAGTAGGCAAGTAAGGTCAGAACACATACCAAGCACAAGGATGGCATCGTCCTTCAGGACGTGACGCTGAAGTAGATGCTGGAACTTGGAGAAGTCTCCGAACCATTCAAACGACTTCTCTGTCTTGTACCTCTCATCCCAGTAGTCCACGTCTTTATACCTGGAGTTACGGTCGGGTAGATACTCCATCCCCACGCTGTCCCTCACTGTACAAGGAATGCAATGATAGCTATACACAATGTATAGAAATGAAAACAGAATTGATGCTTTTCTGTATAAAATGGAACATCAATTATTTTGTCAGTCACCCTTATGTTGTGAATGGCATTGCTGAGTTGATTATAGATCAATGTAATTTACTAGACTGTTGACAGTGTTATGTTATGATGACTGCCACAGGTTGTGGCTGTGCTCGTCTAAACCAACGACAACACCACAACGTGTTTACATACAGTACTGTCTATGATCGTAGCCATAGCCATCTATCTATCTAGCTACATTTTACGCTGAATGCCCATGTGACATTGTAAACTCTTGTTCGCTTACGTCAGTCAGTTATGTCCTCACTTCATGCAGTTTTCATGAAAATAATTTGAAATGGAAGGAAAGGAACATATAGGCTAGCTGTTCATTGGAGCGTTATCCATATTCCACGTGTTGCTCGCAGGAAACAGTCCGTCATACACTCCGCGCAAAGCATCCTGGGGAAATGATATCCCCTCTGATCACATCTGAGGAACCGACGTTACAGTGTAGCGGGATCAGCTGTATCTGGAAATACAACTGGTAAAAGTCTGCGACATTGCCTACTACTGTTGTGACAATGTCTTCACTTTCATTGATGTCCGTCCGTTTGCAATCACATGACATTAACTGTGCAGTTTTCATGTGTGTAAAACGAGGAAGAAATTGTTAGGCTACATTGTCATGGGGGATGATTTAATGTAAAATCCAATGGCAACAGCTCTTCATCTAATCTGCACGGTAGACTAATATTTTGGACAGAAAAACACGTATTTAGTAGGCGCTATAATAACCATGAAGACTATTAATAAGCAATGTTTTTGTGGTGTCATATTACTCTAATTTTGGTCTGAAACATATTAGTGGTTTCCTTTCAATTGTTGTGTAAATAAGTAAACACATTTTAACTTTTACATGTGCATTTATAACACCACGCCTACTTCCTGCAGATTTTAATAGTTCACCCATTCAGGTCATGGAATGAACAGATCTCTCCCTGTGCCGGAGTTGAGCCCTAGTATTCCTTCCTTTTCACTCGACCCTTTATGGAGAGATTTCTTGGGCGCCATTCCTTATTTTCAGCCCGCAGACAGAGCAACATAAACCGCAAACAACACGACGATTTGAGAGGTAGGGTTTGAGAGGGGTTTAAACTTAAGCATGATACTTTCTAAGCGTGATACTTAATGATACCTTAATGTATCAACTGTATACGTTCTGTACAGTGTTCTTCTCTGCTTGTCAACTGTTGACATAAAAATACTAGTTGCACAAGTTGTCTCTACTGAATGGCATTAATATAACTGGTAAGAATGTCTTCAAAGTCATTTGCATGATGCATAAAATGAGAGAAAGAGATTGTTCTTGCTCTAAACAGTATTGTTTCTACTGCATCTACAAGTATTTTATTAAGTAGTGTTTTCTTTTTCCTTTGCAGATGAGGGCCATTGGGAAAGTGTCCTTTCAACTGAAGGCACTCAGTATATTCCCAAGTAACTTTAAATGTCAGATCCGTGGACATAGGGTATCTCCTCCTCAAAACTTTACTGGCTATGAGAGTATCAAACGACAATACAGCCCCCAGATACCAGAGTACTTCAACTTTGCAGAAGATGTGCTTGATGTGTGGGCAGAGAAAGAAACGGTAGAGTATACCTTGTTTATCTAACCTTCAACTTTCATTTCCAGTGCTTGACTTGGATGAAATAGCTTTCAGTACTCGTTTAGGGTGCCAGTACTGTTTATATTTAGGTGCAGGAGCTCCACAATACATTGAGCTAGTATTCTATAAGAGGAACAGGAGCTCCACAATACATTGAGCTAGTATTCTATAAGAGGAACAGGAGCTCAAGCAGAAGAACATTTGAGCTGCCGGTACTCTACTCCGGTGAGCTCCTCCCCAAGTCAAGCACTGTCCGTTGCATATATTATCATGGGGGAATGAAAAAATGGTAACACTTGACTTGAACCCTCTGACTGTGACATAGTTGTTATAACTCGTAATGACGTGTTATGTCAGTGTTATGACAACATCATCATGATGACCGCCTTTAGGTAGCAGGATAGTTGACATATCATTCATATTGGCAGAGGGATATGTTCTACATTAAACTTTACGGTTTCAGATGAACTCAAATGTAAATGTGAAATCACCATGGTTTATTTCAGAAAGGAGAGAAAGGATCTAACCCTGCCTTCTGGTGGGTGAATGACAGAAAGCAGGAGGTGAGGTGGAGTTTTGAGGAGCTGGGCTTCCACTCCAGAAGACTGGCCAATGTTCTGTCAGGTGCCTGTGGTCTCAACCAGCAGGACAGGGTGTTTCTGGTACTACCCAGGGTTCCAGAGTGGTGGCTCGTCAATGTGGCCTGTCTCAGAACCGGTGAGCTAGAAAAGATCTAATCCAGAAATCCAAGACTTCATAATATAATCAAAATTGCATTGTCTAGACCAGTGGTATTGAAACTTTTTCAGCGGGGACCACATTTTTTTCCCCAGAATTTCTGGGGACCCAATTTTTGTCACTAGAAAATCTGGTGATTCACATTTTTATTAGGCGTACCCCCGACGGCTTTACCTTTGGGAATACCTGCTCTAAGAGAACCAATATGTACATTTATTTACTTACTTAGTACAATTTTATTTGTCAAATTATATTTTTCAATAACATTTGTATATTGTTCCCATAACATAATCTGTCCTCTTCATTTTTGGACCCCCCCCCCCCCCCCCAAAATCAAACTATTTTTTATTTGTCGACCCCACTGAAATCCCCCCGTCGACCCCACTGAAATCCCCCCGTCAACCCCACTGAAATCCCCTCGTCGACCCCACTGAAATCCCCCCGTCGACCCCACTGAAATCCCCCCCGTCGACCCCACTGAAATCCCCCCGTCAACCCCACTGAAATCCCCCCGTCAACCCCACTGAAATCCCCCCGTCGACCCTGACTTTGTATACCACTCGTCCAGACATAATGCTATCAGATAGCATATGTTTAGTTCAATACATATGTTTGGGGCAATACAATTGAAATAGTTTTGGAGACAAGCTGCTAAATTAATAAAACAATTCAATATAAATGTGATGCCTAGGGCCGGGTGTACTATCTGACCACCTGACCTGAACAGGAAAAATGTACAACCTTATTTATTCCAGTGCCTTGTCATTAGCTATGACTAGGGCCCCAAGATTTCCCTTCAGGAAAATCTCCTATCCCTGGTGAAGTCCCATGTCCCCCACAGGAACAGTGCTGCTGCCAGGCACCTCTCAGCTGACAGCCAGGGACATCCTCCACCGGCTGCAGACCTCTGGGGCCCGCTGTGTCATCACAGACGAGTCCCTGGCCCCCCTGCTCGATGCCGTGGCCTCTCAGTGCTCCAGCCTGCAGCACAAAATACTGGTGTCCCCCACCAAGAGAGAGGGCTGGAAGAACTTTGGAGATCTGGTGAGGTAAAGATAACTTAGGTCAGAAAAAAATTCCAAAGACACTTGTCATAGAAAGGATCATATATTTATATATTTCTTAATTCCATTATTTTACTATGTTTTTTTTGCCTCACCCGCAATAACATCTCTTAAATATGTGTATGTGACCAATTTGATTTGGATGGGATGGGATCATAATGGCTCCAGTTCACTGTGTCTGATCTATTGGTTTGGTCTGGATGGGATCACAATGGCTCCAGTTCACTGTGTCTGATCTATTGGTTTGGTCTGGGTGGGATCATAATGGCTCCAGTTCACTGTGTCTGATCTATTGGTTTGGTCTGGATGGGATCATAAAGGCTCTAGTTCACTGTGTCTGATCTATTGGTTTGGTCTGGATGGGATCATAATGACTCCAGTTCACTGTGTGTGATCTATTGGTTTGGTCTGGATGGGATCACAATGACTCCAGTTCACTGTGTCTGATCTATTGGTTTGGTCTGGATGGGATCATAATGGCTCCAGTTCACTGTGTCTGATCTATTGGTTTGGTCTGGATGGGCTCATAATGGCTCCAGTTCACTGTGTCTGATCTATTGGTTTGGTCTGGATGGGCTCATAATGGCTCCAGTTCACTGTGTCTGATCTATTGGTTTGGTCTGGATGGGATCATAATGACTACAGTTCACTGTGTCTGATCTATTGGTTTGGTCTGGATGGGATCATGATGACTACAGTTCACTGTGTCTGATCTATTGGTTTGGTCTGGATGGGATCACAATGGCTCCAGTTCACTGTGTCTGATCTATTGGTTTGGTCTGGATGGGATCATAATGGCTCAGTTCACTGTGTCTGATCTATTGGTTTGGTCTGGATGGGATCATAATGACTCCAGTTCACTGTGTCTGATCTATTGGTTTGGTCTATCTACATCTTGCTTGTTACTTTCAGCATCTCTGTACTGACCAAACTCTCTCCATAGGAACGCGTCCAGCGACCATGAGTGTGTGAAGACTCGCAGTGATGACCCTATGACCATCTTCTTCACCAGTGGGACCACAGGGTCACCTAAGATGACCCAACACAGCCACAGCAGCTATGGGATAGGCCTCACTGTCAACGGAAGGTAGGTCCGCCAACATTAATCTCAGTTAACACAGATGTTTACATAGTCTGTCCACGAGAGATTACTTCAACATAACCACAAACACAACACAACCATAACCATGCCACAACCATAACATAACCATAACCACGACATAATCACAACCACGCTACAACCATAACATAATCACAACCATAACATAACCACGCCACAACCATAACATGGGTTGAACTTAGATTGCACTGACTAATTGCTGTTGTGAAAGCAGCAGCTACTCTTCCTGGGGTCCACACAAAACATGAAGCATGACATAATACCCATTGAACTGAACCCTAATTGGGGTTTATCTCTGTCCTACTCCCTCTCTCCCTCCCTCCTGTCGGTGTGGAGGTACTGGTTGGACCTGACGGAAAGGGATGTCTTGTGGAACACATCTGATACAGGCTGGGCCAAGTCTGCCTGGAGCAGTGTCTATGCCCCCTGGATCCAGGGAGCCTGTGTCTTCATCCACCATATGCCCCGCTTCGACAGTCACACTGTACTGGAGGTGTGTGTGTGTGTGTGTGTGTGTGTGTGTGTGTGTGTGTGTGTGTGTGTGTGTGTGTGTGTGTGTGTGTGTGTGTGTGTGTGTGTGTGTGTGTGTGTGTGTGTGTGTGTGTGTGTGTGTGTGTTCATACACCATATGGTCTGAAAACAACACCTATTCCCTTACATCTTTGATGTCAGCACATCTGAGGGAAGTGGTTTGCTATAGATCTGCAGGCACTGCATTTGACCACTAGAGGGCCCTGCATGTCCATTCTCACTCCATAGAACCCCTCTCTGTGTCTTCCACTGCATTTGACCACTAGAGGGCCCTGCATGTCCATTCTCACTCCATAGAACCCCTCTCTGTGTCTTCCACTGCATTTGACCACTAGAGGGCCGTGCATGTCCATTCTCACTATATAGAACCCCTCTGTGCCTTCCAATGCATTTGACCACTAGAGGGCCGTGCATGTCCATTCTCACTATATAGAACCCCTCTGTGTCTTCCACTGCATTTGACCACTAGAGGGCCCTGCATGTCCATTTTCACTATATAGAACCCCTCTGTGTCTTCCACTGCATTTGACCACTAGAGGGCCGTGCATGTCCATTCTCACTATATAGAACCCCTCTGTGTCTTCCACTGCATTTGACCACTAGAGGGCCCTGCATGTCCATTTTCACTATATAGAGAACCCCTCTGTGCCTTCCACTGCATTTGACCACTAGAGGGCCCTGCATGTCCATTCTCACTATATAGAACCCCTCTGTGTCTTCCACTGCATTTGACCACTAGAGGGCCGTGCATGTCCATTCTCACTATATAGAACCCCTCTGTGCCTTCCACTGCAGGTGTGTCGTGGTTAGGTTGAATGTAGTGGGGAAATGTTATTTCATGTCATTACAGATATTGATATTTCATGTGTTTTTCTTTGAAGACTCTCTCCAGCTACCCCATATCCACATTCTGCACGGCTCCAACTGCTTATCGAATGCTAGTGCAAGAGGACATGTCCAGGTATTTGCTTACACACTGATTAAATAATGTCTCCTTTTTAGATTACAACCAAATCGTTATTGACATCTGAGACATCTCTTTTTTTTTGTCAGTTATAATTTCAGCAACTTGCAGCATTGTTTGTGTGCTGGTGAACCCATCAACCCAGAGGTGATGGAGAAGTGGAGGAGTGCCACTGGACTGGACATCTACGAAGGATATGGACAAACTGAAACTGTGAGTTAAGTTGGAGGTGATAAAAGGTTACACAGAGAATGGTGTCTTAGCTTCTCTGTCATTTCACTTCCAGGTACTAATAGCTGGTACTTTTAAGGGCATGAAGATCAAAGCCGGGGCCTTTGGGAAGGCTTCACCAGAGTATGATGTGCAGGTATATGCAGTCAACAGACAACAGTGTTGAAAATTATCCAAGTCATTCATTTGTGTAATGTGTGCTTAACCATCAACATGAATCAATGTGTAATCAATAAAGTTTCCACGTTTTGATACAAACTGCGGACATTGGCAGCATTTGTGTTCCTATCTCAGGTCGTAGATGAAGCCGGTAATGTCTTGCCCAGAGGAGTGGAGGGGAACCTTGGTATCAGAGTGAAACCACACAAGCCCTTCTCCCTGTTTACTGAATACACAGTATGTACGACCAGTTCACTGCAGGTCAACTAGCCACCTGGTCTCCCTGTCTGTTTTCTTCCAATAGCAATTGATGAAATATCCACATCTTTGATTTTTATTTTATTTAACCTTTATTTAACTAGGCAAGTCAGTTAAGAACAAATTCTTATTTACAATGACGGCCTACACCGGAAGACGTGGGCCAATTGTACACCGCCCTATGGGACTCCCAATCACAGCTGGTTGTGATACAGCCTGGATTGTTTGATTGATTGACTGACTGACTAGTCCTTCAATTTTGATATTGATTTGAACCTTCTGAAATACATTGAGACTTGGTTTGTTTTCTTGCATCTTAATATTGTAATATTTGTATACACATCTATGCAGGGTGACCCTGATCGAACAGCAGAGTGCTATGTTGGGGACTTCTACCTGACTGGTGACAGGGGTGTCATGGATGAGGACGACTACTTGTGGTTCGTGGGTCGAGCTGATGACGTCATCCTGTCAGCTGGGTAACACTATGGTCGACTCCCTGCCCGACTAGATGTGCAGGCCTTGCATTGCATCAACCAATGGTTGCGTGCCACATCATCAACTGTGCAGTTGGGAATTAGATTGCTATGTCATTATGCTGCATTCGTAACCAAGTGAGAGGTGGGAATTTATCAGTTGTGAAGTTGTAAATACCAGTTGGTTCACGTGCTTTGAACTTGTTGAGAAACCCCGATTGGCTAATGGCCAAATAGCTGATTAAACACTAAACTAAAAATACAGCTATCATGCTTGTAAACAAATGATAGTGTTCAAAAACTATATTAATACATTGTTTTTATAAATAATGTTTTGTTGCATTTAACTGCCGAAAATGCTGTTATCGAGGTGATTTCCTTAGTAGGTGAGGTCAGGGGTCACTATGTGGGAGCTCAGGATGATAGTTTCCCACTAGTCTCCCAGTTTTATGTGTAAATTCCCACTTTCCTCTTCATTACGAATGCAGCATTAGCTGACATGTTAAATACCTATCCAGGCGTTGTAAGATCTGCCATGTCTCAGCAATGTAGTCGGGCAGGAACTCAACCTATACCTATATCTAGACCTATACCTAGACCTATATCTATACCTATATCTATATATATATCTATACCTATATCTATACCTATACCTATATCTATACCTATATCTATATATATATCTAGACCTATACCTAGACCTATATCTATACCTATATCTATACCTAGACCTATATATATATCTATATCTATACCTATATCTATACCTATATCTATACCTATATCTATACCTATATCTATATCTATACCTATATCTATACCTAGACCTATATATATATCTATATCTATACCTATATCTATACCTATATCTATACCTATATCTATACCTATATCTATACCTATATCTATATCTATGGGGCACAAATGTAAATTTAAAGTTCTTCTCAGTCGATGAATAAGCTCAATCTGAGTCTGGAAAACTTAACAAAAATGTTTAGTTGACTATCCCCCTATTCGCCCGGGACTAGTATTACTAGAGAACGTTGGTTATGTAATTATTACTCCAGAATGTCCGTTATTCCGAAGGACGATTCGGACAGGATTAGTTTTTTCCAAACTGGCCCCTGTAATTATGACTTGTTTTCAAAAAATGGACAGTTATGACGGAAGCCTGGAGGTTTTTATTCTAGGTGTGAAGATATTTCAACATGTCCAGGGGATACCGGCACACTGATAACGCCAGCTTGGTTACCAAGTTTCTAAACCAAACCAGCTTTGATGTAGTGTCGCCATAATGTTTGAATTGAGGAAGTGTCATGATAATCATTAGAATATATCAGCAATCTGTAGTACGTCCTAAATGCCCCCCAGCCTTCAGATGTGAGCTAAACAGTGCACTTGCACCTGAGATGTGTTTTAAGGCTATGGATGAGAAAGTTAACATTTCCAAATGTTTAGGTCAGTTCTATGCTGCTTTGCGATCTATTAAAATCAACTTTAGCATCAAATAGGCCCAATATTTTTTTTACAGATGCATTTGACAGTATTCAATTCATAATCACAAAATATATAAACAAAAGCATTCACTGTGAAAGTTGATACATGTAGGCCATTTATATATCACTTATGCGCAGCACTTAGTTCAATTTATCCAATCAGTTATTGTTTTCTTGCTCAAACCGTGAACGAGCCACACCTGTCAAACTCAGACATTTCTCTCAAAACACAGGGATGTCGATTCGCACAGGACTAGCGTTATCCGAGGACCTTGGAGTTCGCCAAAAAACAGTAGGTTACTCTGGCTGGGATTGTTACTCTCCTGCCATGTAAAAATGACTGGCAGATTCGGACGGGACTGAAATTACAAATGTGGTGTTTTGTGCCCGTGCACATAATTACATTACACGACCTCCCCTAGTAAAACTAATCCTGTCTGAATAGGACTAAAGTCTGGGTTTGTATAGGTACCGTATTCGTAGTGAAACTAATCCTGTCTTAATAGGGCTAAAGTCTGGGTTTGTTTAGGTACCGTATTTGTAGTGAAACTAATCCTGTCTGAATAGGACTAAAGTCTGGGTTTGTATAGGTACCGTATTCGTAGTGAAACTAATCCTGTCTGAATAGGACTAAAGTCTGGGTTGGTTGTATAGGTACCGTATTCGTAGTGAAACTAATCCTGTCTGAATAGGACTAAAGTCTGGGTTTATATAGGTACCGTATTGGTCCATTTGAGGTGGAGAACGCTTTGATTGAACACCAGGCTGTGGCTGAGTCAGCCGTGGTCAGCAGCCCTGACCCTATCAGAGGAGAGGTACAGTATGGATGGATCAATCAAATCCATTAAAGTAATAGGTCATCCTCACCCAGAATCAAAGCAGTCAGATGATTTCAGAGCTCAGATGTTATTAGACTATGGACTATCTTGTTGGTTAGATCTCTATAAATGAACCTATATTGGCTTCAATCCCAAAATCATTCATAGCGACTGCACTGTAATTGGGCTCCCAAGTGGTGCAGCGGTCAAAGGCACTGTATCTCAGTGCTAGAGGCATCACTACAGACCCTGGTTCGATTACAGGCTGTATCACAACTGGCCGTGATTGGGAGTCCCATAGGGCGGCGCACAATTGGGCCAGCGTCGTCCGGTTTAGGGGAGGACGTCGTTGTAAATAAGAATTTGTTCTTCACTGACTTGCCAAGTTAATTAAAGGTTAATTAAAGGTTACATAAAACAACCCAGTTAATATGCCCTTCATCTTCCTAGGTTGTGAAGGCATTTGTTGTTCTAACAGCAGAGTACAAATCTCAAGACCAAGATCAACTTAAGAAAGAATTACAGACGTATGTGAAGAGAGTTACTGCACCGTACAAGTATCCACGCAAGGTCATTGTTATTCTTTTGTAAAGCTATTTATTGTTGAAAAAAAAAGCTTGATCAATATCTATTAGAAGGCAAAAAATAAGGTAATTTGACTTTTCTCATCTTCACAGGTAGAGTTTGTGGAACAGCTACCAAAGACAGTTAGTGGTAAAATCAGGAGAGTGGAGCTCAGGAACAAAGAATGGGGAAGATCCTGAATGGGTGGAGGATCATCTGTTGAACCTTCTTATTGGAACAGTGAAGAGAATGTAGTCTGTTTCTTTCTTTTCCTACTAGCACCGACTTTGCTGATAACTACTTAATTGAGGAAAAATGTCCTTACTGTGATGGTGATATGTGGTTGTCCCACCTAGCTATCTTAAGATGAATGCACTAACTGTAAGTTGCTCTGCATAAGAGTGACTGGTAAATTACTACATTTTAAATGTGAAATGAATCAAAACATCTGTGAAATGAATGGCACATGTCTTTTTCTATTTGTCTCCATCATTGCATGAATAGCTACTTCACACTTGTATGAATGAAAGAAACTTGAAGAATAAACTTTTGATTTAGTATATTACAGCACTGTGTGTGTGTACGTAGGTTTTCTACTGAAGATTCTAGTTCACTGCATGTTCTGCTTCACACACTTGTTGGTGTTGATTACAGTGTGCAGTCCAGGTAGACCCATGGGTACTGGAGTATACCACAGCCCACGCCCCAGGACACCACCCCTAACAGCATGGTACGACCCACCAGAGGCCAACCTGAGTCCCCCTACAGAAAAGAGAGACTGGCCCTGTGTGAATACTTTAATACGATGTACATGTCTTTTCTCTCTTATCTAGTTTCTAATCTGTAGGTTATTAGCTAAGTGGAAGCAAGATTTCCTATCTTATCTCAATCAGTACATCCTTCTCAGGGACCGGGCCATTGATTTAGTGGCAATCCGTGATTCAAACTGAGTTTCCCAGTGTGTGAGTGGCCTGTACCTTAATCAACTGCTTTTATACGACGTGGGTCTGCAGATTTGGCCCTCCCGAATCTTCTGACCCCTCACCAACGAGCCCTCACTGCCCAGGTCCACCGTCATCCTCTGACCCCTCACCAACCAGAGCCCTCACTGCCCAGGTCCACCGTCATCCTCTGACCCCTCACCAACGAGAGCCCTCACTGCCCAGGTCCACTGTCATTCTCTGACCCCTCACCAACGAGCCCTCCCTGCCCAGGTACACCGTCATCCTCTGACCCCTCACCAACGAGCCCTCCCTGCCCAGGTCCACCGTCATCCTCTGACCCCTCACCAACGAACCCTTTCTGCCCAGGTTCACCGTCATCCTCTGACCCCTCACCAACGAGAGCCCTCACTGCCCAGGTCCACCGTCATCCTCTGACCCCTCACCAACGAGAGCCCTCACTGCCCAGGTCCACTGTCATCCTCTGACCCCTCACCAACGAGTCCTCACTCCACCGTCATCCTCTGACCCCTCACCAACGATCCCTCACTGCCCAGGTCCACCGTCATCCTCTGACCCCTCACTGCCCAGTTCCACCGTCATCCTCTGACCCCTCACTGCCCAGGTCCACCATCATCCTCTGACCCCTCACTGCCCAGGTCCACTGTCATCCTCTGACCCCTCACCAACGAGTCCTCACTCCACCGTCATCCTCTGACCCCTCACCAACGATCCCTCACTGCCCAGGTCCACCGTCATCCTCTGACCCCTCACTGCCCAGTTCCACCGTCATTCTCTGACCCCTCACTGCCCAGGTCCACCATCATCCTCTGACCCCTCACTGCCCAGGTCCACTGTCATCCTCTGACCCCTCACCAACGAGCCCTCACTGCCCAGGTCCACCGTCATCCTGGTGGGTCTTTGGGTTTGGAGAAAAGCATATCAGACTGTAAAGGGACTTGGAAAGTTAAGCTTGAACCAGTAACCTCCTGTGCCATAAATCCCAGACCTCTTGGCAGGGACCATATGATGCTATACATACAGACTCACAGTACATAGCAGTGTGCAGCAGAGAGGACTCAACGCAGACGAATCAGGGCTCCACTGCACGGGGAGGTTTTCACACGGAACAAGCTGACTGCAATTACTCGCTTACATTTTTTGTATGTTTTTATTTAACCTTTATTTAACTAGGCAAGTCAGTTAAGAACAAATTCTTCTTTACAATGACGGCCTAACCCGGACGATGTTGGGTCGATGGTGCGCCGCCCTATGGGACTCCCAATCACGGCCGGATGTGACACCGCCTGGTTAAAGAAGCCTTGTCAGAGCTGTGATGTGATTTACGTCTATACTTCAAGTTTACACCATATAGCCTCCAGCCTAATGTCAGTTTCAGGTGGATGGTCAGAGAGTTTGATTAGTAATAATGGGTTGTGTTGTGTATGATGGAACCCTTATGTAGACTACAGGTTTGGAATGAGAGAGAATACAGATTCCTGCTGGGCCTGTAATGAAAACACTTAACCTGAATAGCAATAGCACAGTTTTTCTCTTAAGCTTTTCTAGGTAGGCAGGCTTCCTGTGTGGATTAAGACACCTTGGATTTGGTGTGGGATATGGCTTAGAAACTGTTTGTCAATGTAAGGATGAGAAATGCGTTGTATTCCGAATGATCCCATTATCCCAACTGTTACACCGAGAAGATGTAACGGCTGCTAGCTGTCTAATGTAACGATACCAAACATAACATCATACTAATTTTTGTATCTTGGATTTACGTTTACTATGTTACGTCTAGTCTATGATGACAGCTTGTCGACAGCGCACTTGCTGCTCTGTTCCATCCTGGCATTCCAGAGTGGTGGCATGGAGGACAGCACGCTCGCGCAGGTTTCCAGGAACGGGCACACACAAGGCGGCACTTCTGAATGTAGCTAACATTGGATTTGTTGTGTTTGTTCCTTATTTAATTTTTTCTAATTTTCTTTGATTAGTCTATTACTTTTTTTACTTGAACCAAATCGCCATGGCTTGGCCGTGCATAAGCAGAGTGTGCTGTCTGGCTCGGTTTTGGAACCAGTTTGATAAATCCGATCTTTCATTGCCACTGACCATCCAGAATTACTCAGACATCGCCGACCAAGAGGTGCGATCCGTCACCAGGCAGGTGCCGACGGACCGGGTTCTGACGCACACCTATTCTAGTCCGGACCACCGCGGATCCCCCCAAACACCGGGAGATGCCCCGGGCACCCGGAGATCATTGAGAGGCCGGAGGGAAGCAAACTTCAAACCCCGGGAGGACTACCACCGACCCGGCGTGCCGTTCTCGAGTGTCACCCAGTACAAGCAGGATTACAAACCCTGGCCTATTCCGAAGAAGGAGCATTTCCCCTGGATTAGCAATTGTGGAAAAGGGGGCACCGTTGGTTCGGATAGCCCAGTAAACAGTTACCCCAATGCGAGCGAGACGAGAGGGGAGACGGGGGAGAGAGAGGAGCTGGGCATGAGGTGGGGGGAGCAGGGGACCGGAACAGCTCAAAGCTCTTACAGGTAGGCTCCATCACTCTGACGCTGTCCTTTCAGACCCATTCTGTTTCTTTCATTTCAGCACCTGGAGCTGTCCACTCTCTCAAAAGCCATTGATAACTGCGCTCTAACCTAACGATTTCATTAGTATGCTTCAAGTTATTGTTTTCTGAAAATCGTTAAATAATTTTTAGCCCACTGTACATGAATATTGGTACAAATGTAATCTGCAGTGTGTATAATTATGCAATATCTTTTGAACGGAAATTGCCTCCAGGCTAGGTCTTGCAGTTCAGTAGGTGTGTGTGTGTGTGTGTGTGTGTGTGTGTGTGTGTGTGTGTGTGTGTGTGTGTGTGTGTGTGTGTGTGTGTGTGTGTGTGTGTGTGTGTGTGTGTGTGTGTGTGTGTGTGTGTGTGTGTGTGTGTGTGTGTGTGTGTGTGTGTGTGTGTGTGTGTGTGTGTGTGCGCATTCATGCAACATACATTAGATGCATTAAGTGTCATGCTACAGAAATAACCAATAGTTTTAATCTGAACAGTAGGCAGCTGCTAAAATAGAAACACAGCAAAACGCTTTCAATTATTAATAAACTCACACACATTTGATATCCCCTTGATTAGAGTGCATGATTAGAGACCGAATTAAAGTGTTTCTGCAGTTTGATAATCCTCAACATCCAATGGTGTTTCTTTATGATGACAGCATGCCCCGCCCCATTCTCATTTCCCAGAAGCACTGAGCTGAAATCTCATGCATCATTACCAGAACCCACCCAGGCCCCTGTATTGCTCTGCTCGAATCCCAATGGACATCATCACCCTTAATCGATGATGAGCCTGATTAGCTTGTTTATGCTTTGGTTAGTCTGATTTACACAACAATACAGAATTTGCAACATTTTCTATGTAAAATAGCCGACAGTATAGAGAGCAAAAAGCCAATGGACAAAACTTTTGCAGTGTTTGTAAAATAACAATTATTTTCAGACCATGGGAGCGCTCCCTTACACTTCCCTCTCCTCCTTGTAGACAGGAGTACCGGCCTTGGACAGGGGCAAGACCGGCCAAGACCACTAGGAAACAACGCCCCCCTGCCCCGTACGCCAGCCCCCGGTCGGGGGTCTCCCACCTCCCCAATGAGACCAGCTACCAGGCCGCCTACAGCGGAGCCGGGGAGGCTTTCAGACACACAGAGCTTCACCAGAGGGACCACAATACCACCACCTCCACCGCTGGGCTGCCGGCCACCATCTCCACTGTCCCCAAGGCTCCTGTAACCCTACTCCAGCCTTCCTCCACCACAACCACCCCTATCATCAGCACCGGCCTCCAGCAGAGCTGCCTGCCAGAGAGACCCAACCTCAGTATAGGAACCATGGGAGAGGTGAGACAGAGGACAGAGTTTCACAGTGTGCAGGGCATAAATCCATCTTTTTCCAATGTTATTCAAAATGGTCTGAATCCTTGAGATGAGCAAAGTCTTAGTGGCAGCATCTCGTTCCATAGAAGTCATTGTACACATCTGTGATGATGCCCTATTCTTTAGGTAGTACTATTTCAAAGGCAAAGTCAGTTGAAAGACATAGAATAGACGCTGTAGTGACACAAAGACACTGTGTGGGGAACATAGGGTAAGGGTATGGTTAGGGACATAGCCATTGTTCCAGCCTGGTCTTAGATGTTCCCCGTGGTGCTGAGGCATCTCTAAGAGGTGATACTGTGATCCTGTTCTGTCCTAAAGCTGCTCAATGTGTCCCAGCTGTTTCAGATTATAACGCAAACTGCCAGGCCTATGACATTGACCTGGTTAGAGAGAAGCAGGCATTACATACAGAGAAAAGATAGTCAATAATATTCAGATATTTGGACAATTAGGATTTGGAGACTCAAATCACAGAGGTTTTGTGTCAGAGTGGGTTCAGGTGGAGAGAGAGAGAGGTGAGGTGAGAGAGAGAGGCGAGGTGAGAGAGAGAGGCGAGGTGAGAGAGAGGGTGAGAGAGAGAGAGAGAGAGAGGAGGGGTGAGAGAGAGAGAGAGAGAGAGGAGGGGCGAGGCGAGGTGAGAGAGAGGCGAGGTGAGAGAGAGAGAAGTACTGTAAATCTTTCCTGTTTTGATCCCAGCCCACCCCCTGTTCTCTCCCTGGGGTAGTTCAAGGCAGACGTTGTGTGACAGGGAGTGGAACTCTTTAGGGAATCTCCTGGGGTTTAATGCCATCCCACCTGCCCCGCTTCTCTGTGCCATCTGCCAGCGGCGAGTGGGAGAGAACGGGCTGAGCAGACTCGGCTTTCTGCTCTCACTCACTGTCATCTATGCCAGAGAGAGATTGGCATAGATTCAAGAAAGAAGATACTCCTGCACACTGCTTGCTAGGAATTCTTCAGTTTTAAATTTAATAGTAAGTTGAAACACACAAAAAAGTGAAACTTTGAAAGCAAGCACTGTGGAGGAAAGTCTGTTTTTGAACCTTGTTTTATAAATATTCCAGCGTACCTGAGTGTTAGTGCTGTAGGTGTGCTGGTACATCTCTTTTCAGGAGCAGAGAGAAAGAAAATAAGAGGGAAGAAGATTATTTCCGGTCAGTTGAAACTTTCTTTGGATGTTCTTTGGGAAGATAACATTTTCTAAAAGCAAAAACATGCTCCACTATAGCTTCCCAAAAAGCCACGATTAAACTTATTAAACTTTTTGGCTAGTCACATGGGAGAACATGTTTTAGCCTCCAAATCAGATATAGAAGGCCAGTGCATACTTAGTGGTCTAAGCCAAATGTTATAGAATGCCAGTACGACAGTGTTTGACAGGCCACCGGGTTTAATAATATGAGACATGTCATCTGTAGGTCATAGTCTATTAATTACCATGGCCCAGAAATCAGTGTGAGATGTGTGTGTTCAGCGTGAGATGGGTGTATGTGTGTGTTCAGCGTGAATGCGTGTGTTCAGTGTGAGATGTGTGTAGTCAGGGTGAGATGGGTGTATGTGTGCGGTCAGGGTGAGATGGGTGTAGTCAGGGTGAGATGGGTGTATGTGTGTGGTCAGGGTGAGATGTGTGTATGTGTGTGGTCAGGGTGAGATGTGTGTATGTGTGTAGTCAGGGTGAGATGTGTGTGTGTGTGTGTGGTCAGGGTGAGATGTGTGTATGTGTGTGGTCAGGGTGAGATGTGTGTATGTGTGTGGTCAGGGTGAGATGGGTGTATGTGTGTGGTCAGGGTGAGATGGGTGTATGTGTGTGGTCAGGGTGAGATGGGTGTATGTGCGTGGTCAGGGTGAGATGGGTGTATGTGTGTGGTCAGGGTGAGATGGGTGTATGTGTGTGGTCAGGGTGAGATGGGTGTATGTGTGTGGTCAGGGTGAGATGGGTGTATGTGTGTAGTCAGGGTGAGATGGGTGTATGTGTGTGGTCAGGGTGAGATGGGTGTATGTGTGTGGTCAGGGTGAGATGGGTGTATGTGTGTAGTCAGGGTGAGATGGGTGTATGTGTGTGGTCAGGGTGAGATGGGTGTATGTGTGTGGTCAGGGTGAGATGGGTGTATGTGTGTGGTCAGGGTGAGATGGGTGTATGTGTGTAGTCAGGGTGAGATGGGTGTATGTGTGTGGTCAGGGTGAGATGGGTGTGTGTGTGTGGTCAGGGTGAGATGGGTGTATGTGTGTAGTCAGGGTGAGATGGGTGTATGTGTGTGGTCAGGGTGAGATGGGTGTATGTGTGTGGTCAGGGTGAGATGGGTGTATGTGTGTAGTCAGGGTGAGATGGGTGTATGTGTGTAGTCAGGGTGAGATGGGTGTATGTGTGTGGTCAGGGTGAGATGGGTGTATGTGTGTGGTCAGGGTGCATGCAGGGAAATGTACACCTCTACAGATGGCTGCTATGTAAGATCTGTTTCCAAAACAAATTGGGTGCAAAGGATTTAACTCCTGAAAAGTAGACATTAGATACAAACTACAGGCTATCCGCTATGGTCATCATATTGAACCCTCTCTCTGTACAGCCCCTCACCCATCAACCAAGCCATCACCCATCAACCAAGCCCCATCAACCAAGCCCTCGCCCATCAACCAAGCCCCATCAACCAAGCCCTCACCCATCAACCAAGCCCCATCAACCAAGTCCCATCAACCAAGCCCCATCAACCAAGCCCTCACCCATCAACCAAGCCTCAGTGTACTGCCCCCTCTACCTACTGACATCAACCTAGTGCTCTATTGTTTTGATCCTTCTCTGAGCAATCTGCCAACACAACGCAAAACCCAGGGGATCGATATTAAACAATACAGTCCAAGCCTCCACACACTGCCAAGTCATTTTTGACACCCCCACCCACTGAGCTCTCTGACCAAGCCCCCAGGCACGCACACATCCGCTTGATCCGCTTTCATAGCATTCACCCATCCATCACGGCAATTAATACTGAAGTCCTTGTTATGCTTTTGAATAAACAAAATCAATAAACTTAGTTATGGAGAGGGAGAGAGTGATATCTACTACCATTCAAAAGTTTTGGGTCCTTGTTTTTGAAAGAAAAGCACATTTTTTCTCCATTGAAATAACGTCAAATTGATCAGAAATACAGAGTAGACATTGTTAATATCGTAAATGACTATTGTAGCTGGAAACGGCTGATCATTTTAAAAAGCTAATTGATCATCAGAAAACCCTTTTGCAATTTGGTTAGCACAGCTGAAAACTGTTGGTCTGATTTAAAGAAGCACTAAAACTGGCCTTCTTTAGACTAGTTGAGTATCTGGAGCATCTTTATTTGTGGGTTCGTTTACAGGCTCAAAATGGCCAGAAACAAATAACTTTCTTCTGAAACTCATCATTCTATTCTTGTTCTGAGAAATAAAGGCTATTCCATACGAGAAATTGCCAAGAAACTGAAGATCTCGTACAACGCTGTGTACTACTCCCTTCACAGAACAGCGCAAACTGGCCCTAACCAGAATAGAAAGAGGAGTGGGAGGCCCCGGTGCACAACTGAGCAAGAGGACAAGTACATTAGAGTGTCTAGTTTGAGAAACAGACTCGTCACAAGTCCTAAACTGGCAGCTTCATTAAATAGTACCCGCAAAACACCCATCTCAACGTCAACAGTGAAGAGGCGACTCCAGGATGCTGGCCTTCTAGGCAGAGTTGCAAAGAAAAAGCCATATCTCAGACTGGCCAATAAAAATAAAAGATTAAAATGGGCAAAAGAAAACAGACACTGGACAGAGGAAGATTGGAAAAAAGTGTTATGAACAGACAAATCTAAGTTTGAGGTGTTCGGATCATTAATTAAAAGATTTCAAATGAAAAGATGCTGGAGGAGTGCTTGATGCCATCTGTTAAGCATGGTGGAGGCAATGTGTTGGTCTGGGGGTGCTGTGGTGATGGTAAAGTGGGAGATTTGGACAGGGTAAAAGGGATCTTGAAGAAGGAAGGCTATCACTCCATTTTGCAATGCCATGCCATACCCTGTGGTCGACGCTTAATTGGAGCCAATTTCCTCCTACAACAGGACAATGACCCAAAGCGCAGCTCCAAACTATGCAATAACTATTTAGAGAAGAAGCAGTCAGCTGGTATTCTGTCTATAATGGAGTGGCCAGCACAGTCACCAGATCTCAACCCTATTGAGCTGTTGTGGGAGCAGCTTGACCATAAGCTAAGGTAAGAAGTGCCCATCAAGCCAATCCAACTTGCTTCAGGAAGCATGGGGTGAAATCTCTTCAGATTACCTCAACCAATTGACAACTAGAATGCCAAAGGTCCGCCAAGGCTGTAATTGCTGCAAATGGAGGATTATTTGACGAAAGCAAATTTTGAAGGACACAATTATTATTTAAATAAAAAAATCATTATTTTTTAACCTTGTCAACATCTTGACTATATTTCCTATTCATTTTGCAACTCATGGGGGCGGCAGGTAGGCAGAGTGTTAAGAGCGTTGGACCAGTAACCGAAAGGTTGCTGTATCGAATCCCGAGCTGACAAGGTAAAAATCTGTTGTTCTGCCCCTGAACAAGGCAGGTAACCCACTGTTCCCTGGTAGGCCGTCATTGTAAATAAGAATTTGTTCTTAACTGACTTGCCTAGTTAAATTTAAAAAATGAATGTATGTTTTCATGGAAAACTAGGACATTTCTAAGTGACCCCAAACTTTTGAACTGTAGTATATAGAACACCTACTCATTGAAGGGTTTTTCTTTATTTTTACTATTTTCTACATGGTAGAATAATAGTGAAGACAAACTATGAAATGACACATATGGAATCATGTAGTAACCAAAAAAGTGTTAAACAAATCAAAATATATTTTATATTTGAGATTCTTCTTGGCATTCTCAGCTTCATGAGGAATGATTTTTCCAATGGTCTTGAAGGAGTTCCCACATATGCTGCACGCTTGTTTGGTGTTTTTCCTTCACTCTGCGGTCCAACTCATCCCAAACCATCTCAATTGGGTTGAGGTGGGGTGATTGTGGAGGCCAGGTCATCTGATGCAGCACTCCATCACTCTCCTTCTTGGTCAAACAGCCTTTACACAGCTTGGAGGTGTGTCGGGTCATTGTCCTGTTGAAAAACAAATGATAGTCCCACTAAGCACAAATAAGATGGGATGGCGTATCGCTGCAGAATGCTGTGGTAGCCATGCTGGTTAAGTGTGCCTTGAATTCTAAATAAATTACTGATAGAGTCACCAGGAAAGCACCATCACACCTCCTCTTCCATGCTTCATGGTGGGAACCACACATGCGGAGATCATCTGTTCACCTACTCGGCGTCTCACAAAGACACGGCGGTTGAAACCAAAAATCAAATCAAATTTGGACTCATCAGACCAAAGGACAGATTTCTACAAGTCTAATGTCCATTGCTCATGTTTCTTGGCCCAAGCAAGTCTCTTCTTTTTATTGGTGTCCTTTAGTAGTGGTTTCTTTGCAGCAATTTGACCATGAAGGCCTGATTCACGCAGTCTCCTCTGAACAGTTGATGTTGATGTTGAGATGTGTCTGTTACTTGAACTCTGTGAAGCATTTATTTGGGCTGCAATCTGAGGCTGGTAACTCTAATGAACTTATCCTGCAGCTGAGGTAACTCTTGTCTGTGGCATTCCTCATGAGATCCAGTTTCATCATAGCGCTTGGTGGTTTGTGCGAATGCACTTGAAGAAACTTTAAAAGTTCTTGAAATGTTCTGCATTGACTGACCTTCATGTCTTAATGTCTTAAAGTAATGATGGACTGTCGTTTCTCTTTGCTTATTTGAGCTGTTGCTGCCATAATATGGACTTGGTCTTTTACCAAATAGGGCTCTCTTCTGTATACTACCTCTACCTTGTCACAACACAACTGATTGGTTCAAACGCATTAAGAAGGGAAACAATTTTTTTAAGAAGCCACACCGGTTAATTGAAATGCATTCCAGGTGACTACCTCATGAAGCTGGTTGAGAGAATGCCAAGAGTATGCAAAGCTGTCATCAAGGCAAAGGGTGGCTACTTTGAAGAATCTAAAATATTTGTTTAACACTTTTTTGTTTACTACATGATTCTATGTGTTATTTCATAGTTTTAATGACTTCACTAATATTATACAATGTTGAAATTAGTACAAGTAGAGAAAAACCCTTGAATGAGTAGGTGTGTCCAAACTTTTGAATGAGTAGGTGTGTCCAAACCCTTGAATGAGTAGGTGTGTCCAAACTTTTGAATGAGTAGGTGTGTCCAAACCCTTGAATGAGTAGGTGTGTCCAAACCCTTGAATGAGTAGGTGTGTCCAAACCCTTGAATGAGTAGGTGTGTCCAAACCCTTGAATGAGTAGGTGTGTCCAAACCCTTGAATGAGTAGGTGTGTCCAAACCCTTGAATGAGTAGGTGTGTCCAAACCCTTGAATGAGTAGGTGTGTCCAAACCCTTGAATGAGTAGGTGTGTCCAAACCCTTGAATGAGTAGGTGTGTCCAAACCCTTGAATGAGTAGGTGTGTCCAAACCCTTGAATGAGTAGGTGTGTCCAAACCCTTGAATGAGTAGGTGTGTCCAAACTTTTGACCGCTACTGTATATATTTTAAATGAGCAATACCCAAATAGCTAAGAAAAGATGCCTAGCAGTCTACAAGCCATTTAGTTCTGAAACACATGGAAGCTTTCAGAGTCCTCCCTCTCCGGTAAACATTTAGGCATACCATTCTGTAGTTCTATTAATGCGTCTCCTGACAGTGTTTTCTCCCATGAGACATTTTAAGAACCTTGCAGACATGTTTTTCATCACCACTGGAGGACATGACTTCAGCTTTTCAATGTGATATAAAAAAGAGAGTTTTTGTACAAAACCAGATGTACAGGGCAGGAATGGGGATGTGATTTACAATGGGTTAAAGTGCATAACAAGAGGATAAAACAAAGCATTATGCTAATCACACTCCTTTGCACCCCTTTACTCTCTCACCCACTCTCCTTTCACCCTCCCTCTCTCCATTTCCTATTTTTATTGGCTCTCTCCTGCCTCCTTCCCTCTCACTGTTCCGTTAAATGTGAACTTCTCCCTTTTCTCACAATGCGTCTGACTACAGGCACGGTCATGAGCCGAACCCTCAGGGTTCTATCAAGGGAGGGAGGGAGGGAGAGATAAAAAGAGAGCAAGAGAGAGAGAAATAATGGATTATTTGCCATTTTGTTAAAGTGTGATGCGATGCAGTGGGCTGCAGACTTTTCAGTGTGAATGTAATTTAGGAGAGGCAGACCTGGCTGCTGTACCGAGTCGAATACAATGTGTGTTGGAGAAGGGAGGGAGGGGGTGGACACCCCCACAGAGACACACAGGCAAACAGACACCAAAAAATATGTTTGAAGCCGCAGTTTGACAGATTTCATGTACAGACACAGCCTCTCATCCAGAAAATAGTCACATTACATTTTCTTTATTGGCCCAAGAGGCTGTTGCTGAGACTACAGACCTACAACTCAGAAAAGTATGCTTTGATCTCAAGACAACCTCTGCCAAGTACACCAAGTACACCTTCCATTGTATCACTGCTAGTCAACTGCATTGGAAAAGGCAGATTCATATCTAGAACATCCCACTGGGCACAGACATCAATTCAATGTCTATTGCACTTTGGTTCAACGTCATTTCATTGAAGGACGAGGAAACACCAGTGTATTCCCAGTGGGATGTTACTTGATGGATACAGCATGCAAACTTCCTTTCAGGGTCGAGTGAAATTCCATTAATGTAGGCCAAATAGGTTCCGGCTGGATGTTTTTTCAGAAAGTCTGGCATCAGCAGCATTTTGCAGTGATGAATTCTGTCTACTAGTTCACTGACAGCAGTGATGAATTCTGTCTACTAGTTCACTGACAGCAGTGGTGAATTCTGTCTACTAGTTCACTGACAGCAGTGGTGAATTCTGTCTACTAGTTCAGTGACAGCAGGTCTAATGCACTATGACAGCACAACCAAACAAGTCACCTCTCATATACTGTAGGTTATCTCCTGTTTGAACAGCACAATACCTGTATTGCCTGTGGTTATCTTTCAGTAATCCATGTCATGTTTATGTTATTGCAGGAGCAGTTGGTGAGGACCAAGCTCTCTCCCAACCCCTCTGCAGTGTTTCAAAGCAGATCTAGGATCTTCAACATATGACAGACTTTCCAAACTATTCTACTGGTTACCGGGAGACCAAAGAACCAATGAGGGGAATGTTCTTTGTCCATTCCACACTACAACAAAATCTATGCAGGGAATGTACAGCTTAATGTAACCAGAAAGGAAAACCCTGTACAGCTTAACAGTGAAGTGAATGACAAACCAGATGTCACAAAACAATTTTACAATCCTGTTCTATTGCTATGAAAATCGTATATATGCATGTAACACGCTAGTTTGAAGTCAAGCTTCTTTTGCAGTATTAGACACTCCAAGACAACATGGCTGCTCTGTAATGTGTGTTTGTGTGTACTGTATGCATATGTATGTGCACCTGTTGAGATGGAATGATTTGTGTTTGATATTTTCCTGTATATACTGTTGGATCTATTGAAATGACAAGGAGACAACTTTTTGTGAAATTTATGCTCAAACTGCACTTAGTCCAGAAAGTAAGGTGTTCCTTCGATCTCTGCAAGTATTTTATGAACAGAAACAAAAACATATATTCATACATTTTTATTCAATTAGGTAACTATTTTGAGAAAGTAATTGTGCCGGTGTTTACGTTCATTTTGTAAATCTGTTTAAGAAACAAAAAACTGTTAAATATTAAATGATGTAGAGTATATTACAATAAAAGAATATCAGGTTCTTAACACCATTAAAACCACCAGGTTCTTTACTCTATCAGGTTGTTTACACCTTCAGGTTGTTTACTCCACCGGGTTCTTAATGCCATCAGGTTCTTTACTCCATCAGGTTCTTATCTCCTTCAGTTTCTTATCTCCATCAGGTTCTTATCTCCATCAGGTTCTTATCTCCATCAGGTTCTTATCTCCATCAGGTTCTTTACTCCATCAGGTTCTTATCTCCATCAGGTTCTTATCTACTGTCTGGATTACCACCTTATTCCCTCCTCATTCCGGAAATCCTCCAACCAGGATTTTGGGAAAACCAGGGAATTTATTTTATTGAAATGTCCAGGAATTTTGCTGAGTGCTGATCTAGGATCAGGTCCCCCTGTCCATTTAATCTCATTCATCATTATCTAAAATGCATATTAGTTTAATTATTGGGATACAGTAAATCAATATACATCAGGGTGGAGATGAGAGGTGGTTAGACACTGTGATGTGTGTTAGAACAGCTCAAATCAAATCAAATTGTATTGGTCACACACATGGTTAGCAGATGTTAATGCAAGTGTAGCGAAATGCTTGTGCTTCTAGTTCCAACAGTGCAGTAATATCTAACAGGTAATCTAACAATCCCCAACAACTACCTAATACACACAAATCTAAAGGGGTGAATGAGAATATGTACGTATAAGTATATAGATGAGCGATGGTTGAGCGGTATAGGCAAGGTGCAATAGATGGTATAAAATACAGTATATACATGTGATATGAGTAATGTAAGATATGTTAACGTTAAAGTGGCATTGTTTAAAGTGACGAGTGATCCATTTATTAAAGTGGCCAGTGATTGGGTCTCAATGTAGGCAGCAGCCTCTCTGAGTTAGTGATTGCTGCCTGATGGCCTTGAGATAGAAACTGTTTTTCAATCTCTCTGTCCCAGCTTTGATGCACCTGTACTGACCTTGCCTTCTGGATGGTAGCGGTGTGAACAGGCACTGGCTCGGGTGGTTTGTTGTCCTTAATGATCTTTTCGGCCTTCCTGTGACATTGGGCGCTGTAGGTGTCCTGGAGGGCAGGTAGTTTGCCCCTGGTGATGCGGTGTGCAGACCGCACCACCCTCTGGAGTGCCTTGCAGTTGAGGGAGGTGCAGTTGCCGTACCAGGCAGTGATACAGCCCAACAGGATGCTCTCGATTGTGTATCTGTAAAAGTTTGTCAGGGTTTTGGGTGACAAGGCAAATTTCTTCAGCCTCCTGAGGTTGAAGAGGTGCTGTTGCGCCTTCTTCACCACGCTGTCTGTGTGGGTGGACCATTTCAGTTTGTCCGTGATGTGTACACAGAGGAACTTAAAACTTTCCACCTTCTCCATTGCTGTCCCTTCGATATGGATAGGGAGGTGCTCCCTCTGCTGTTTCCTGAAGTCCACGATCATCTCACAATCAATATTCTTTGGAATTTTACTCCCTTTTCGCCCCAATTTCATGGTATCCAATTTGTTAGTAGTTACTATCTTGTCTCATCGCTACAACTCCCGTACGGGCTCGGGAGAGACGAAGGTCGAAAGCCATGCGTCCTCTGAAACCCAACCAAGTCGCACTGCTTCTTAACACAGCGCGCATCCAACCCGAGAAGCCAGCCGCACCAATGTGTCAGAGGAAACACCGTGCACCTGGCGACCTGGTTAGCGTGCAATGGGCCCGGCCCACCACAGGAGTCGCTAGTGCGCGATGAGACAAGGATATCCCTACCGGCCAAACCCTCCCTCAACCGGACGACGCTATGCCAATTGTGCGTCGCCCCACGGACCTCCCGGTCGCGGCCGGCTGCGACAGAGCCTGGGCGCGGACCCAGAGTCTCTGGTGGCACAGCTAGCACTGCGATGCAGTGCCCTAGACCACTGCGCCACCCGGGAGGCCTTCCTTTGTTTTGTTGAGTGAGAGGTTGTTTTCGTGACACCACACTCCGAGTGCCCTCACCTCCTCCCTGTAAGCTGTCTCGTCCTTGTTGGTAATCAAGTCCACTACTGTTGTGTTGTCTGCAAACTTGATGATTGAGTTGGAGGCGTGCATGGCCACTCAGTCGTGGGTGAACAGGGAGCACAGAAGAGGGCTGAGCACGCACCCTTGTGGGGCCCCAGTGTTGAAGGTCAGTGAAGATGTGGTTTCCTACCTTCACCACCTGGGGGCAGCCCATCAGACAGTCCAGGACCCAGGGCGGGGTTGAGACCCAGCTGTAGTCAATGAACAGCATTCACAGTGTGATGGCGATTGTGTCATCTGTGGACCTGTTGGGGCGGTATGCAAACTGAAGTGGGTCTAGGTTTGCCGGTAAGGTGGAGGTGATATGATCCTTGACTAGCCTCTCAAAGTACTTCATGATGACAGAAGTGAGTGCTACGGGGCGGTAATCATTTAGTTCAGTTATGGCCACAATGGTGGCCATCTTGAAGCATGTGGGGACAACAGAATGGGATAGGGAGCGATTGAATATGTCTGTAAACACACCAGCCAGCTGGTCTGTGCTCTGTGGACGTGGCTAGGGATGCCATCTGGGCCAGAAGCCTTGCGAGGGTTAACACATTTAAATGTTTTACTCACGTCAGCCACTGAGAAGGGGGGGGGGGGGCTGCACAGTCCTTGTTAGCGGAAAGAATAACTACACTGTTTATATTCAGCCATACTTCCAGACCTCTTTCCATGGTTAAATAGTTTCCTAGGAACTCGAAGTGAGGCGACCATCTCTGTCGGCGCCATCTTGTTACACCTGGTTTGGCAGTGGCGGCTGCTGAGGGGAGGAAAGCTCATAAAAATGTCTGGAATGGCGCGAGTGGAATGGCATCAAACACATAGAAACCATGTGTTTGATACCATTACACTCATTCTGCTCCAGCCAGAACCACAAGCCTGTCCTCCCCAATTAAGGTGCCATCAGCCTCCTGTGACCTTTTGGACATTGTTTACCTGGTGAGGTAGTGTCTGTGCTGACGTATCTGAGCAGCTGACACCCTGTCCATGATATTGATAATGGCTCACAGTTTTGTCTTTGTTCCCCTCTTATGTAACCTGCTCCAACAATGGAGGAGCAGCACGGGGTCTGTCTGGGTCTGTCTGGATCTGTGTGTGTCTGTCTGGGTCTGTGTGTGTCTGTGTGTGTCTGTCTGGGTCTGTGTGTGTCTGTCTGGGTCTGTCTGTGTCTGTCTGGGTCTGTCTGGGTCTGTGTGTGTCTGTCTGGGTCTGTGTGTGTCTGTCTGGGTCTGTGTGTGTCTGTCTTGGTCTGTGTGTGTCTGTCTGGGTCTGTGTGTGTCTGTCTGGATCTGTGTGTGTCTGTCTGGGTCTGTGTGTCTGTCTGGATCTGTCTGGGTCTGTGTGTGTCTGTCTGGGTCTGTGTGTGTCTGTCTGGGTCTGTCTGGGTCTGTGTGTGTCTGTCTGGGTCTGTGTGTGTCTGTCTGGATCTGTCTGGGTCTGTGTGTGTCTGTCTGGGTCTGTGTGTGTCTGTCTGGGTCTGTGTGTGTCTGTCTGGGTCTGTCTGGGTCTGTGTGTGTTTGCATGCAAGCAGTTTTAGCCGAAATCTCTGATCACGGCAACTAAATTCGGAAAAACAATAATGATTAATTTCCCTGGTCCATCAACACGATCCACGGAATGGAACACCACCACAACAACACATTATAATACAGTGTATGACTTGTAGTGAATTCTGTACCCGTCTGTTCAGCCTATTAGTTGAATGGAGCCTGTTGAAATGGATTATAAATAACATCCACAGGATCAAGATAAACAAGCCCTTTTTTCAGATCAGTTCCCTTACCCCAGCCATACTCTTAGAGAAACCTAACCTCATCGAACCCAACAGCAACCTAACTTCATAGTAACCTAATAGTAATGAGCAAGGCTCCACAGGAAAACAATGTGTGCTAAACACGGTGACCTGCCCTGTTATTCACGACTATATTCTCTAATGCATGCCACACAGTTCTGATACGATCACAAAATATGATAACAGGGAGTATCCCTGTTGACACACACGGCTCTCTAATGCTTCCGTGTCGGGTCATTCTGGCTAATGTACCTGGAAACCTGGCTGTCCCTGTCCTGGTGTTGTGTATGGTCTCTGTCCTGCCTCTTATGTATCAAAGGTGGCCATTAAAGGTGGACTGCAACATTGGCATTGTGTGTCTGGCTTCTAGAATGGTAACCAATTCGGTGATCTTCCAGTATGAAAAGTGCGTGTGAATATTTATTTAATCCCTCTCTCTGCACCAGATCCCTTCTCATCCCTCTCATCCCTCATTTTCCATTCCTTCTGTGAAAAAAAGATGAAGGGAGCGAGGCCCAGGAGTTGAGCCACATTGAGAGAACATAAGGTACTGCCATCTGACCCCCCCCCCCAAAACCACCTCTTCAAACCAGCACCCTGTAATCTCTCAATCTATGGGGAGATTACAAGGTCAAACAGGACACTTATTCACCATCTGTAAACACAAGCACAGTTTTTATTTTAAAAAATGTTTTCCATTTTAACAATACATATATTGGTGTGCACTGGAAACTGAAAAAACAATGGTCAATTGATATTATTTTTTACAGTAAATAAAAGGCAAGGTGACCACTCAGTTTGTTACATTTTAATGTCATGTGCACAATGAGTTGCCTTTCTTGCAAGCTCTATACCCAACAATGCATTAACCAATAATGTACTTCAAAGAAATAACATACGGTAGGACAAAAACACACAATAAATAAAAATAAGAACCCGATAAAGTAAGTAAGCATATTATATAGAGGGTCAGTACCATATTAACAATATGCAGGGATACTGGAGTGATAGAGGTGCCTTGCGAAAGTATTCGGCCCCCTTGAACTTTGCGACCTTTTGCCACATTTCAGGCTTCAAACATAAAGATATAAAACTGTATTTTTTTGTGAAGAATCAACAACAAGTGGGACACAATCATGAAGTGGAACGACATTTATAGGATATTTCAAACTTTTTTAACAAATCAAAAACTGAAAAATTGGGCGTGCAAAATTATTCAGCCCCTTTACTTTCAGTGCAGCAAACTCTCTCCAGAAGTTCAGTGAGGATCTCTGAATGATCCAATGTTGACCTAAATGACTAATGATGATAAATACAATCCACCTGTGTGTAATCAAGTCTCTGTATAAATGCACCTGCACTGTGACAGTCTCAGAGGTCCGTTAAAAGCGCAGAGAGCATCATGAAGAACAAGGAACACACCAGGCAGGTCCGAGATACTGTTGTGAAGAAGTTTAAAGCCGGATTTGGATACAAAAAACATTTAAACATCCCAAGGAGCACTGTGCAAGCGATAATATTGAAATGAAAGGAGTATCAGACCACTGCAAATCTACCAAGACCTCTAAACTTTCAGCTCATACAAGGAGAAGACTGATCAGAGATGCAGCCAAGAGGCCCATGATCACTCTGGATGAACTGCAGAGATCTACAGCTGAGGTGGGAGACTCTGTCCATAGGACAACAATCAGTCGTATATTGCACAAATCTGGCCTTTATGGAAGAGTGGCAAGAAGAAAGCCATTTCTTAAAGATATCCATAAAAAGTGTTGTTTAAAGTTTGCCACAAGCCACCTGGGAGACACACCAAACATGTGGAAGAAGGTGCTCTGGTCAGATGAAACCAAAATTGAACTTTTTGGCAACAATGCAAAACGTTATGTTTGGCGTAAAAGCAACACAGCTCATCACCCTGAACACACCATCCCCACTGTCAAACATGGTGGTGGCAGCATCATGGTTTGGGCCTGCTTTTCTTCAGCAGGGACAGGGAAGATGGTTAAAATTGATGGGAAGATGGATGGAGCCAAATACAGGACCATTCTGGAAAAAAACCTGATGGAGTCTGCAAAAGACCTGAGACTGGGACGGAGATTTGTCTTCCAACAAGACAATGATCCAAAACATAAAGCAAAATCTACAATGGAATGGTTCAATAATAAACATATCCAGGTGTTAGAATGGCCAAGTCAAAGTCCAGACCTGAATCCAATCGAGAATCTGTGGAAAGAACTGAAAACTGCTGTTCACAAATGCTCTCCATCCAACCTCACTGAGCTCGAGCTGTTTTGCAAGGAGGAATGGGAAAACATTTCAGTCTCTCGATGTGCAAAACTGATAGAGACATACCCCAAGCGACTTACAGCTGTAATCGCAGCAAAAGGTGGCGCTACAAAGTATTAACTTAAGGGGGCTGAATAATTTTGCACGCCCAATTTTTCAGTTTTTGATTTGTTAAAAAAGTTTGAAATATACAATAAATGTCGTTCCACTTCATGATTGTGTCCCACTTGTTGTTGATTCTTCACAAAAAAATACAGTTTTATATCTTTATGTTTGAAGCCTGAAATGTGGCAAAAGGTCGCAAAGTTCAAGGGGGCCGAATACTTTCGCATGGCACTGTACCACCAAGTGGACTCCAACCAAGTTGTCGAAACATCTCAAGGATGATCAACGGAAACAGGATGCACCTGAGCTCAACTTCCAGTCTCATAGCAAAGGGTCTGAATACTTATTTAAATAAGGTATTTCTGTTTTTTTATTTGTAATACATTTGCAAACATTTCTAAAAACCTGTTTTCGCTTATGGGCTATTGTGTGTAGTTTGATGAGGAAAAAATAACTATTTAATCAATTTTAGAAAAAGGCTGTAACGTAACAAAATGTGGAAAAGGGGAAGGGGTCTGAATACTTTATGAATGCACTGTATAGTGGTAAAGTGACTAGGCATCAGGAGTAGCAGCAGTGTATATTATGATTTGTATGTAAGTGGGTGTTTGTATGTGGGTAGAGTCCGTATAAATGTGTGTGTGTGTGTGTGTGTGTGTGTTTGTGTGTGTGTGTTGGAGTGTCAGTGTGCGTGAGTGAGTCCTCTGACAGTGCAAAAAGGGGTCTGAATAGTTTTTGAATGTACTGTACCTCTATCACTCCAGTATCCCTGCACATTGTGAATATGGTACTGACTCTCTATATAGTAACCTTACCACTATACATATCTACCTCTATCACTCCAGTATCCCTGCACATTGTGAATATGGTACTGACTCTCTATATAGTAACCTTACCACTATACATATCTACCTCTATCACTCCAGTATCCCTGTACATTGTAAATATGGTACTGACCCTCTATATAATATGCTTACCCCTATACATATCTACCTCTATCACTCCAGTATCCCTGTACATTGTAAATATGGTACTGACCCTCTATATAATATGCTTACCCCTATACATATCTACCTCTATCACTCCAGTATCCCTGCCCATTGTGAATATGGTACTGACCCTCTATATAATATGCTTACCCCTATACATATCTACCTCTATCACTCCAGTATCCCTGTACATTGTGAATATGGTACTGACCCTCTATATAATATGCTTACCCCTATACATATCTACCTCTATCACTCCAGTATCCCTGCACATTGTGAATATGGTACTGACCCTCTATATAATATGCTTACCCCTATACATATCTACCTCTATCACTCCAGTATCCCTGCACATTGTGAATATGGTACTGACCCTCTATATAATATGCTTACCCCTATACATATCTACCTCTATCACTCCAGTATCCCTGCACATTGTAAATATGGTTGACTCTCTATATAGTAACCTTACCACTATACATATCTACCTCTATCACTCTAGTATCACTGTAGTGGTAAGGTGATTAGACATCAGGATATATGATAAACAGGGTAGCAGCAGTGTATATGATGATTGTATGTAAGTGGATGTGTGTAGAGTAGAAGCTGTTTATTAATCTGATGGTTTGGGGATTGAAGCTGTTCAGGAGCCTGCTGGTGTCTTGATGCACCGGTACCACTTGCGTTGCGGAAGCAGAGAGAACAGTCTATGGCTTTGGTGGCTGGAGTCTTTAATGATTTTCTGGGCCTTCCTTTCACACCGCCTGGTATAGAGGTGACGGATGGCAGGGAGCTCAGCCCCAGTGATGTACAGGATTGTCTGCACCACCTACTGCAGCGCCATACAATCAAGGACGGTGCTGTTGCCATAGCAAGCAGTGATGCAGCCAGCCAAGATGCTCTCGATGGTGCAGCTGTATAACTTTTTGAGGATCAGAGGGCCCATGCCAAACCTTTTCAACCTCCTGAGAGGGAAGAGACGCTGTCGCGTCTTCTACACGACTATGTGCACGTGTGTGGACCGTTGTAAGTCCTAAGTGATTTGGACACAGAGGAACTCGAAGCTCTCGACCCGCTCCCCTGCAGCTCTGTCGATGTGGATGGGGGCGTGGCTCGGCCCTCCGTTTCCTGTAGTCCACGATCAGCTCCTTGGTCTTACTGACATTGAGGGAAATATTGTTGTTCCGCCCTCACACTGTCAGGTCTCTTACATCCTTCCTGTAGTCTGTCTCACCATCGCCGGTGATCAGTCCTATCACCGTTGCGTCGTCAGCAAACTTGATGGTGTTGGAGTCGTAGGTGAACAGGGAGTACAGGAGGGGACTAACCGCACAACCCTGTGGGGCCCCCGTGTTGAGGGTCAGTGTGGCGGAGGTGATATTGCCTACCTCACTGCCTGGGGTCGGCCCGTCAGGAGGTCCAGGATTCAGTTGCAGAGGGAGGTGTTTAGTCCCAGGGTTCTAAATAAAGGTGAAATAAAAAATAAAATAAGCTTGGTGACGAGCTTGGATGGGACAACGGCGTTGAGCTGTAAGCAATGAACAGTATTCTCACATAGGTATTCCTCTTATCTATGTGGGTGAGGGCAGTGTGGAGAGCAATCGAGTTTGCGTCATCTATGGATCTGTTGGGGCAGTATGCAAATTAGAGTGGGTCTAGTGTGTCTGGGATGATGGGAGTTAATGTGTGCCATTACCAGCCTCTCAAAGACCTTCATGATTACAGTAGTGAGTGTTACAGGGTGGTAGTTAATGTGGCCTGAAGCCTTACAGGTCTTGGGAACAGGAATGATGGTGGTCAGCTTAAGATGTGGGGATTACAGACTGGGACAAGGAGAGGTTGAAAATGACTGTGAATATGCCTGCCAGCTGTTCCGAGCATTCTCTGAGAACACACCCTGGAATACTGTCTGGCCCAACGGCCTTGTGGGTGTTGACCTGATTAAAGACCTTACTCATGTCAGCCTCAGAGAGCGAGATCACTCAGTCCTGTGTGGCGGTGACGGAGGTTTGGTTAAACAGGCGAGGTGACCGCTCAGTTTAGACTGAGGTTTGGTTAAATAGGCGAGGTGACCGCTCAGTTTAGAATGAGGTTTGGTCAAACAGGCAAGGTGGCCAGTCAGTTTAGACTGAGGTTTGGTTAAATAGGCGAGGTGACCGCTCAGTTTAGAATGAGGTTTGGTCAAACAGGCAAGGTGGCCAGTCAGTTTAGAATGAGGTTTGGTCAAACAGGCAAGGTGGCCAGTCAGTTTAGACTCAGGATTGGTCAAACAGGCAAGGTGGCCAGTCAGTTTAGACTGAGGATTGGTCAAACAGGCAAGGTGGCCAGTCAGTTTAGACTGAGGATTGGTCAAACAGGCAAGGTGGCCAGTCAGTTTAGACTCAGGATTGGTCAAACAGGCAAGGTGGCCAGTCAGTTTAGACTCAGGATTGGTCAAACAGGCAAGGTGGCCAGTCAGTTTAGACTGAGGATTGGTCAAACAGGCAAGGTGGCCAGTCAGTTTAGACTGAGGATTGGTCAAACAGGCAAGGTGGCCAGTCAGTTTAGACTCAGGATTGGTCAAACAGGCACGATGGCCAGTCAGTTTAGACTGAGGATTGGTCAAACAGGCAAGGTGGCCAGTCAGTTTAGAATGAGGTTTGGTCAAACAGGCAAGGTGGCCAGTCAGTTTAGAATGAGGTTTGGTCAAACAGGCAAGGTGGCTAGTCAGTTTAGAATGAGGTTTGGTCAAACAGGCAAGGTGGCCAGTCAGTTTAGACTCAGGATTGGTCAAACAGGCAAGGTGGCCAGTCAGTTTAGAATGAGGTTTGGTCAAACAGGCAAGGTGGCCAGTCAGTTTAGACTGAGGATTGGTCAAACAGGCAAGGTGGCCAGTCAGTTTAGAATGAGGTTTGGTCAAACAGGCAAGGTGGCCAGTCAGTTTAGACTCAGGATTGGTCAAACAGGCAAGGTGGCCAGTCAGTTTAGAATGAGGTTTGGTCAAACAGGCAAGGTGGCCAGTCAGTTTAGAATGAGGATTGGTCAAACAGGCAAGGTGGCCAGTCAGTTTAGACTGAGGATTGGTCAAACAGGCAAGGTGGCCAGTCAGTTTATAATGAGGATTGGTCAAACAGGCAAGGTGGCCAGTCAGTTTAGACACAGGATTGGTCAAACAGGCAAGGTGGCCAGTCAGTTTAGACTGAGGATTGGTCAAACAGGCAAGGTGGCCAGTCAATTTAGACTCAGGATTGGTAAAACAGGCAAGGTGGCCAGTCAGTTTAGACTCAGGATTGGTCAAACAGGCAAGGTGGCCAGTCAGTTTAGACTCAGGATTGGTCAAACAGGCAAGGTGGCCAGTCAGTTTAGACTCAGGATTGGTCAAACAGGCAAGGTGGCCAGTCAGTTTAGACTCAGGATTGGTCAAACAGGCAAGGTGGCCAGTCAGTTTAGACTGAGGATTGGTCAAACAGGCAAGGTGGCCAGTCAGTTTAGACTGAGGATTGGTCAAACAGGCAAGGTGGCCAGTCAGTTTAGAATGAGGTTTGGTCAAACAGGCAAGGTGGCCAGTCAGTTTAGAATGAGGTTTGGTCAAACAGGCAAGGTGGCTAGTCAGTTTAGAATGAGGTTTGGTCAAACAGGCAAGGTGGCCAGTCAGTTTAGACTCAGGATTGGTCAAACAGGCAAGGTGGCCAGTCAGTTTAGACTCAGGATTGGTCAAACAGGCAAGGTGGCCAGTCAGTTTAGACTCAGGATTGGTCAAACAGGCAAGGTGGCCAGTCAGTTTAGACTGAGGATTGGTCAAACAGGCAAGGTGGCCAGTCAGTTTAGACTGAGGATTGGTCAAACAGGCAAGGTGGCCAGTCAGTTTAGAATGAGGTTTGGTCAAACAGGCAAGGTGGCCAGTCAGTTTAGAATGAGGTTTGGTCAAACAGGCAAGGTGGCTAGTCAGTTTAGACTCAGGATTGGTCAAACAGGCAAGGTGGCCAGTCAGTTTAGACTCAGGATTGGTCAAACAGGCAAGGTGGCCAGTCAGTTTAGACTGAGGATTGGTCAAACAGGCAAGGTGGCCAGTCAGTTTAGACTGAGGATTGGTCAAACAGGCAAGGTGGCCAGTCAGTTTAGAATGAGGTTTGGTCAAACAGGCAAGGTGGCCAGTCAGTTTAGAATGAGGTTTGGTCAAACAGGCAAGGTGGCTAGTCAGTTTAGAATGAGGATTGGTCAAACAGGCAAGGTGGCCAGTCAATTTAGACTCAGGATTGGTAAAACAGGCAAGGTGGCCAGTCAGTTTAGACTCAGGATTGGTCAAACAGGCAAGGTGGCCAGTCAGTTTAGACTCAGGATTGGTCAAACAGGCAAGGTGGCCAGTCAGTTTAGACTCAGGATTGGTCAAACAGGCAAGGTGGCCAGTCAGTTTAGACTCAGGATTGGTCAAACAGGCAAGGTGGCCAGTCAGTTTAGACTGAGGATTGGTCAAACAGGCAAGGTGGCCAGTCAGTTTAGACTGAGGATTGGTCAAACAGGCAAGGTGGCCAGTCAGTTTAGAATGAGGTTTGGTCAAACATGCAAGGTGGCCAGTCAGTTTAGAATGAGGTTTGGTCAAACAGGCAAGGTGGCTAGTCAGTTTAGAATGAGGTTTGGTCAAACAGGCAAGGTGGCCAGTCAGTTTAGACTCAGGATTGGTCAAACAGGCAAGGTGGCCAGTCAGTTTAGACTCAGGATTGGTCAAACAGGCAAGGTGGCCAGTCAGTTTAGACTCAGGATTGGTCAAACAGGCAAGGTGGCCAGTCAGTTTAGACTGAGGATTGGTCAAACAGGCAAGGTGGCCAGTCAGTTTAGACTGAGGATTGGTCAAACAGGCAAGGTGGCCAGTCAGTTTAGAATGAGGTTTGGTCAAACAGGCAAGGTGGCCAGTCAGTTTAGAATGAGGTTTGGTCAAACAGGCAAGGTGGCTAGTCAGTTTAGACTCAGGATTGGTCAAACAGGCAAGGTGGCCAGTCAGTTTAGACTCAGGATTGGTCAAACAGGCAAGGTGGCCAGTCAGTTTAGACTGAGGATTGGTCAAACAGGCAAGGTGGCCAGTCAGTTTAGACTGAGGATTGGTCAAACAGGCAAGGTGGCCAGTCAGTTTAGAATGAGGTTTGGTCAAACAGGCAAGGTGGCCAGTCAGTTTAGAATGAGGTTTGGTCAAACAGGCAAGGTGGCTAGTCAGTTTAGAATGAGGTTTGGTCAAACAGGCAAGGTGGCCAGTCAGTTTAGACTCAGGATTGGTCAAACAGGCAAGGTGGCCAGTCAGTTTAGACTCAGGATTGGTCAAACAGGCAAGGTGGCCAGTCAGTTTAGACTCAGGATTGGTCAAACAGGCAAGGTGGCCAGTCAGTTTAGACTGAGGATTGGTCAAACAGGCAAGGTGGCCAGTCAGTTTAGACTGAGGATTGGTCAAACAGGCAAGGTGGCCAGTCAGTTTAGAATGAGGTTTGGTCAAACAGGCAAGGTGGCCAGTCAGTTTAGAATGAGGTTTGGTCAAACAGGCAAGGTGGCTAGTCAGTTTAGAATGAGGTTTGGTCAAACAGGCAAGGTGGCCAGTCAGTTTAGACTCAGGATTGGTCAAACAGGCAAGGTGGCCAGTCAGTTTAGACTCAGGATTGGTCAAACAGGCAAGGTGGCCAGTCAGTTTAGACTCAGGATTGGTCAAACAGGCAAGGTGGCCAGTCAGTTTAGACTCAGGATTGGTCAAACAGGCAAAGTGGCCAGTCAGTTTACAGTGAGAACACCACACACTACTAACAAGATTCATAAAGAAAAATATGTTTTATTTTATTTAACTAGGCAAGTCAGTTAAGAACAAATTCTTATTTACAATGACGGCCTACCGGGGAACGGTGGGTTAACTGCCTTGTTCAGGGGCAGAACGACAGATTTTTACCTTGTCAGCTCAGGGATTCGATCCAGAAACCTTTCGGTTACTGGCACAACGCTCTAACTACTAGGCTACCTGCCGCCTCATATCATATTCACTCCAACACAAGCTAAATCTCCACCAACCATGTACACAACATCCAATATGGATCACATTCAAAGAGATTTTCATTCTTTCACCTTAAGAGTAAAACACATAATCTCTCCCGTGATTGTCAGACAGACAATCCCTGTGTAAAGGTGAGAAAGAGGACACCATGAGTGATCCTCAGCCAGGTATGCTATGAGTGATCTTCAGCCAGGTATGTTATGAGTGATCCTCAGCCAGGTATGCTATCAGTGATCTTCAGCCAGGTATGTTATGAGTGATCCTCAGCCAGGTATGTTATGAGTGATCCTCAGCCAGGTATGTTATGAGTGATCCTCAGACAGGTATGTTATGAGTGATCCTCAGCCAGGTATGTTATGAGTGATCCTCAGCCAGGTATGTTATGAGTGATCCTCAGCCAGGTATGTTATGAGAGATCCTCAGCCAGGTATGCTATGAGTGATCTTCAGCCAGGTATGTTATGAGTGATCCTCAGCCAGGTATGTTATGAGTGATCCTCAGCCAGGTATGTTATGAGTGATCCTCAGCCAGGTATGTTATGAGTGATCCTCAGCCAGGTATGTTATGAGTGATCCTCAGCCAGGTATGTTATGAGAGATCCTCAGCCAGGTATGTTATGAGTGATCTTCAGTCAGGTATGTTATGAGTGATCCTCAGCCAGGTATGTTATGAGTGATCTTCAGCCAGGTATGTTATGAGTGATCTTCAGTCAGGTATGTTATGAGTGATCCTCAGCCAGGTATGTTATGAGTGATCCTCAGCCAGGTATGTTATGAGTGATCCTCAGCCAGGTATGTTATGAGTGATCCTCAGCCAGGTATGTTATGAGTGATCCTCAGCCAGGTATGTTATGAGTGATCCTCAGCCAGGTATGTTATGAGAGATCCTCAGCCAGGTATGCTATGAGTGATCTTCAGTCAGGTATGTTATGAGTGATCTTCAGTCAGGTATGTTATGAGTGATCCTCAGCCAGGTATGTTATGAGTGATCCTCAGCCAGGTATGTTATGAGTGATCCTCAGCCAGGTATGTTATGAGTGATCTTCAGTCAGGTATGTTATGAGTGATCCTCAGCCAGGTATGTTATGAGTGATCCTCAGTCAGGTATGTTATGAGTGATCCTCAGCCAGGTATGTTATGGTATGTACATTCTACAACACTGCTGCTGTGCAGTATAGAGAGAGGAGAGAGAACAGGAAACAGTGATACATAGAGAAAGAGGAGAGAAAACAGGAAACAGTCAGAGAGAATGTGAGAGAGTGAAACTGTTCTGTTGCAGACAGATGGTCCTCACTGGTGGGGTCGAAGCCTTCCTGCTGCGGTCCGACTGTTGCTGTTGTGGCCACTGTCTGCTGCGGTCATAGTGTTCTTCTGTCTGGCCAACCGTTCACTTTTACCCCAGAGAGACATGGCCAAACCCTCGTTACTGCCCGTCTCTCAGCTAGTGACACTGATGGGAGAAGCCCGAGTGTGTTGTGACTCTCAGTCTGAGCGTGTGTGTGTTGGTGAGGAAGTCAGATGTGGGGACGCTGCTGGCAGCCTGGTGAATGGTAATGGCTGTGACCTCCCTGGGGACACAACAGGAACATATTCATACTATTAATCTAATAGCTTATTAGATAAAGACGAATACAACATTTCACCAACGTTAGTGGTTCAACACCAGTGGAGGCTGCTGAGGGGAGGACGGCTCGTAATAATGGCTGGAATGGAGTCAATGGAACGGTATCAAACCTGGAAACCATGGAAACCATGTGTTTGATGTATTTGATACCATTCCATTGGGTTGATACCATACTATTTCTACCCCTTGGAAAACAATGCATTTCACTGCACCTATTGAGTGTGAGACAATAAAACATTACAAACAAATAATAATGTATTGCTCTGTACTAGATGTAGAAGGATAACAGTTGAATAAACATGAAGAGAAATGTAAATAAAGACTTCCTTGCTCTTTATATTTATTACATCCTGAAAATAACCTTCAGCAAATAGGCTAACAGGTCAGAGATTTACAACGCTGTAGAGACTGAGTACATCTGTTCCTAACTTTTAGACGAGAAGAGAGAGAGAGGAGGGAGAAAGAAAGAGAGAGAGAAGAGAGAGAGAGAGGAGAGAAGAGAGGGAGGGAGAGGAGGGAGAGAGCGAGAGAGGAGGGAGAGAGAGAGAGAGAGAAAAAAGAGAGAGAAGAGAGGGAGGGAGAGGAGGGAGAGAGAGAAGAGAGAAGTGAGAGAAGAGAGGGAGGGAGAGTAGGGAGAGAGAGAGAGATAGGGAGAGGAGGGAGAGAGAGAGAATAGAGAAGAGAGATAGAGAGAGAAGGCAAAACAGTGTGTGCATTTGGGCCATAGTGATCAGAACAGATCAGAACAGAGTTTGGTTGTTTGGGTTAGTGATCAGAGCAGAACAGATCAGATCAAAACAGAGTTTGATTGTTTGGGTTAGTGATCAGAACAGAGTTTGGTTGTTTGGGTTAGTGATTGGAACAGAGTTTGGTTGTTTGGGTTAGTGATCAGAACAGAGTTTGGTTGTTTGGGTTAGTGATCAGAACAAAGTTTGGTTGTTTGGGTTAGTGATCAGAACAGAGTTTGGTTGTTTGGGTTAGTGATCAGAACAGAGTTTGGTTGTTTGGGTTAGTGATCAGAACAGATTTTGGTTGTTTGGGTTAGTGATCAGAACAGATTTTGGTTGTTTGGGTTAGTGATCAGAACAGAGTTTGGTTGTTTGGGTTAGTGATCAGAACAGATTTTGGTTGTTTGGGTTAGTGATCAGAACAGATTTTGGTTGTTTGGGTTAGTGACTGGAACAGGGCAGAACACGTCAGATCAGAGCTTGGCTGTGTGGGTAAGTGTTAGTGATCAGAACTTGGTTGTTTGGCTTAGTGATCAGAACAGAGCAGAACAGAGCTTGGCTATTTGGGTTAGTGTTAGTGATCCGAACAGAGCAGAACAGAGCTTGGCTGTTTGGGTTAGTGATCAGAACAGATCAGAGCTTGGCTGTTTGGGTTAGTGATCAGAACAGAGCAGAACAGATCAGAACAGAGCTTGGCTGTTTGGGTTAGTGATCAGAACAGAACAGAGCTTGGTTGTTTGGGTTAGTGATCAGAACAGAGCAGAACAGAGCTTGGCTGTTTGGGCTCAGGCTGGTGTGACTCATCAGGCTAGCTGTCCCCTTTCTCCTCTACACAGGAACAATCAACCAAATTCATTAGAACTGCCTGTGAAAACAGGCTAAACAAAGCACCAGTGCCTACTAGCACTAACAAAGTACACTGGACTATTTGGGCTTGAAAAGGACAAACAAAATCAAATCAAATTTATTTATATAGCCCTTCGTACATCAGCTGATATCTCAAAGTGCTGTACAGAAACCCAGCCTAAAACCCCAAACAGCAAGCAATGCAGGTGTAGAAGCACGGTGGCTAGGAAAAACTCCCTAGAAAGGCCAAAACCTAGGAAGAAACCTAGAGAGGAACCAGGCTATGTGGGGTGGCCAGTCCTCTTCTAGCTGTGCCGGGTGGAAATGCCACCTTTAATACTGCAGTGAAATCTCTTCAGTGGGCTACACAAATGTTGTGTGCAGACCACCACACCAACACCCACATACACCATTGAACCGTACTATATGTCACAAATATACGCTGTCACGTCTCTCGTCAGAATGAGGATCAAACCAAAACACAGCGTGGTAAGTGTTCATGATTCTTTATTAACCAAAACACTTGAACAAAATAACAAAGTGAAAAAAACGAAACAGTTCTGTAAGGTGCAATAAACTACACGGAAAACAACTATCCACAAAACACAGGTGGGAAAAAGGCTGCCTAAGTATGATTCCCAATCAGAGACAACGATAGACAGCTGCCTCTAATTGGGAACCACATTTGGCGAAAACAAAGAAATAGAAAACATAGAAATAACGAAACTAGAATACCCACCCTAGTCACACCCTGCCCTAACCAAAATAGAGAATAAAAGCCTCTCTATGGCCAGGGCGTGACAAACGCACACAACACACCTTCCCCATACACACCCATAGAGGCTTGGGCGGTATACCGTGTACCGGGGTATTTGGAAAAATCCACGGGATGGTTTTTCAATACCGTCAAAGCTATTTCTTAATAGTTTTTCAATAAATGTGAATATTTGTAGTTACTTTTTGTTGTTGTTGTATTTTACCCCTTTTTCATGGTATCCAATTGTTTAGTAGCTACTATCTTGTCTCATCGCTACAACTCCCGTACGGGCCCAGGAGAAACGAACCCAACCAAGCCGCACTGCTTCTTAACACAGCGCCATCCAACCCGGAAGCCAGCTGCACCAATGTGTCAGAGGAAACACCATGCACCTGGCAACCTTGGTTAGCGCGCACTGCACCCTGCCCGCCACAGGAGTCGCTGGTGCGCGATGTGACAAGGATTTCCCTACCAGCCAAACCCTCCCTAACCCGGACGACGCTAGGCCAATTGTGCGTCGCCCCACGGACCTCCCGGTCGCGGCCGGTTACGACAGAGCCTGGGTGCGAACCCAGGGTCACTAGTGGCGCAGCTGGCGCTGCAGTACAGCGCCCTTAACCACTGCGCCCCTTTTAGTAGTTACTTTTACAGTAAATACCTGCAGTCAACTTGTGCAATACGTTAGGAGATGAAACAGACCGCGTTCTTCATTTCACCTGTAATTATGACGTTTATCCTAGTTCCCCAGAACAGTGTTTGTTTGTAAATAGCACAACGGGAGACGGTTGGAGCTGGACAGTCCATAGCGGTCTATATCTATCAGTGAGTCTCTGTTGTGTGGAGCACATGAAGTGATGACGTTACACTTGTATTGCAATTCACTACTAAATGTCTGCCATCAGATATCTTATAATGGTCTTTCTGCCAGAAGTCCAAGAGCTCTGGATGCGTTCTCTGTACAGCTGATTGTGCTTCCTACTAGCGTTTGTTTCCTCTTCCGTTCTCCTCCGTCTACACATGCTGCTCTTCCTTCAGAATAGCATCACAACTTTGTTCATTGCACAATTTCTCTTGTTCACTTTTGCCTGTAAATGTCCACACTCTACTGAAAATGACATTTGGTAGCTACTAGCTATAAATGTATAACTTTACGAGCTGGAGTTGTACATCTTTGCAACAGTGCTTGACTTGGGGAGGAGCTCACCTCAGCTGAGTACCGGCACCTCGAATGTTCTACTGCTTGAGTTCCTGCACCTCTTATAGAATATTATCTCAGAAGTATTGTGGAGCTCCTGCACCTAAATATAAACAGTACCAGCACCCAAAATGAGTACTGGAACCTATTTCAGTCCAAGTCAAGCACAATTTGCCATTTATGTTCGTCTATGCAATTTCGCAGATAGTTTGTACTAATTTTGTTAGCATTCTGGTTATAGAGGCCTAATGGGCTTTTCGTGCGTTTTAGTGCCCCCTTGTGTGCTATGCCAGTAATACTGTAAATCCCAGAATGGGAGAAGGACGGTATAATGTCAATATGAACATTTGGATACCAACCAACTCTACAGTCCTCATACCTGGCTCATTGTCTACCTGTGTAAGGATGCCCTCTAAGGTCCCTTCACCAGGCCTGCTGCTGCGTAGAGGGTTTGGGGTGTGTAGACCCTCTGTCAACACTACTGCACCACCTCTCTGGTCTCAGGACGGGTTAAGGGTGTGTAGACCCTCTGTCAACACTACTGGACCACCTCTCTGGTCTCAGGAGGGGTTTGGGGTGTGTAGACCCTCTGTCAACACTACTGGACCACCTCTCTGGTCTCAGGAGGGGTTTGGGGTGTGTAGACCCTCTGTCAACACTACTGGACCACCTCTCTGGTCTCAGGAGGGGTTTGGGGTGTGTAGATCCTCTGTCAACACTACTGGACCACCTCTCTGGTCTCAGGAGGGGTTTGGGGTGTGTAGACCCTCTGTCAACACTACTGGACCACCTCTCTGGTCTCAGGAGGGGTTTGGGGTGTGTAGACCCTCTGTCAACACTACTGGACCACCTCTCTGGTCTCAGGAGGGGTTTGGGGTGTGTAGATCCTCTGTCAACACTACTGGACCACCTCTCTGGTCTCAGGAGGGGTTAAGGGTATGTAGACCCTCTGTCAACACTACTGGACCACCTCTCTGGTCTCAGGAGGGGTTTGGGGTGTGTAGACCCTCTGTCAACACTACTGGACCACCTCTCTGGTCTCAGGAGGGGTTTGGGGTGTGTAGACCCTCTGTCAACACTACTGGACCACCTCTCTGGTCTCAGGAGGGGTTTGGGGTGTGTAGACCCTCTGTCAACACTACTGGACCACCTCTCTGGTCTCAGGAGGGGTTTGGGGTGTGTAGACCCTCTGTCAACACTACTGGACCACCTATCTGGTCTCAGGAAGGGTTTGGGGTGTGTAGACCCTCTGTCAACACTACTGGACCACCTATCTGGTCTCAGGAGGGGTTTGGGGTGTGTAGATCCTCTGTCAACACTACTGGACCACCTCTCTGGTCTCAGGAGGGGTTAAGGGTATGTAGACCCTCTGTCAACACTACTGGACCACCTCTCTGGTCTCAGGAGGGGTTTGGGGTGTGTAGACCCTCTGTCAACACTACTGGACCACCTCTCTGGTCTCAGGAGGGGTTTGGGGTGTGTAGACCCTCTGTCAACACTACTGGACCACCTCTCTGGTCTCAGGAGGGGTTTGGGGTGTGTAGACCCTCTGTCAACACTACTGGACCACCTCTCTGGTCTCAGGAGGGGTTTGGGGTGTGTAGACCCTCTGTCAACACTACTGGACCACCTATCTGGTCTCAGGAAGGGTTTGGGGTGTGTAGACCCTCTGTCAACACTACTGGACCACCTATCTGGTCTCAGGAGGGGTTTGGGGTGTGTAGACCCTCTGCCAACACTACTGAACCACCTCTCTGGTCTCAGGAGGGGTTTGGGGTGTGTAGACCCTCTGCCAACACTACTGGACCACCTCTCTGGTCTCAGGAGGGGTTAAGGGTGTGTAGACCATCTGTAAACACTACTGGACCACCTCTCTGGTCTCAGGAGGGGTTAAGGGTATGTAGACCGTCTGTCAACACTACTGGACCACCTCTCTGGTCTCAGGAGGGGTTAAGGGTGTGTAGACCATCTGTCAACACTACTGGACCACCTCTCTGGTCTCAGGAGGGGTTAAGGGTGTGTAGACGAGGGCAGCACAGCAACATGTCATGGATCACTTCCTGCATTCAACACACTTGACACAACACACATATTAAATACACAACACCCAAAACCCAATAAAATAAACACAATTGACACCTTATAAGGGAGACACACAAAGTGTTGTGCATAGTAAACTTGCCAGCTCTGATTACACACAATTCCCAGCAATCTACTTAAATTCACTCCTCTTCAAAACAGCTGTCACTCAAATTATGGTTTGCATATTAATCACATGGAGGCTGTTGATTTGGAGTAAACAGAGGGAAGGGAACTAATATACTAATTGTTTTTTGGCTAGCCAGCCCAGAGCCAGCTCAGAGCCAGCCCAGAGCCAGCCCAGAGCCAGCCCAGAGCCAGCCCAGAGCCAGCTCTCTCCAGGGTGTCTTAGGCATATTTTCCCCTGAAGCTCCTCACCAGTGTTATGAGTTCGTGTGAGTTCCCATTTCAAAGTCAGTAGTCAGACATGAGAGGATCATCCCCACACACCCAGCCAGTTCATAGCATCACATGACCTTCCCTCCCACAGTGTATTTCACTGGGTAGAATTAGTCTGACGTCTGGGCTCTGGGGCAGGAAGCATAGAACAATACTGTCTGAGAGACTGACTGTCAGAGAGTGGAGAGTAGAAAACCAGGCCAGACTGAATCCACAGACTGTTTGGTTCTACAGGGCCTTTAGGCAGCAGCTGGGGTTAAAAGGGTGTGTGTGTGTGTGTGTGTGTGTGTGTGTGTGTGTGTGTGTGTGTGTGTGTGTGTGTGTGTGTGTGTGTGTGTGTGTGTGTGTGTGTGTGTGTGTGTGTGTGAGAGAGTGCTTTCTGTAGAAATGAAAGAGGATGATGACGGGGCAAAGAGAGAGACACTCATCAGATCTGACAGAGGAGAGACATGAGGTAAGCAGGAAATATGCAGAGTCACTGTCTCATGTACACACACACACACACAAACAATGCTAACAAACACTGACATGTTTATACATGTTGTACACAGCCAGATCAACAAACACACAGACAACAGAATTACACAGCCAGACCAACAATCACACAGACAACAACACAATCACACAGACAACAACGCAAACAAACCCTCTTACCTCAGCCGCCCTGCGTTTCCCAATGTTCCAGGAGTAGTAATGCTCAGTAGACACTGCACAGAACGGATGGGAGTCCTCGGCTAAACAACACAACACAACATCAACCATACAACACACAACATATCAATCAATCAATCAAATGCATTTATATAGGCATTTTATAGAAGCCCAGCCTAAAACCCCAAACAGCAAGCAATGCAGATACAGAAGCATAGTGGCTAGGAAAAACTCCCTGGAAAGACAGGAACCCAGGAAGAAACCTAGAGAGGAACCAGGCTCTGAGGGGTGGCCAGTTATTTTCTGGCTGTGCTGGGTAGAGAGGAACCAGGCTCTGAAGGGTGGCCAGTCCTCTACTGACTGTACTGGGTAGAGAGGAACCAGGCTCTGAGGGGTGGCCACTCCTCTACTGACTGTACTGGGTAGAGAGGAACCAGGCTCTGAGGGGTGGCCAGTCCTCTCCTGACTGTACTGGGTAGAGAGGAACATCTCGAGCTGACCCCTTCTGAGCAAGGCGGTGTAAACAGAACTGTCTCGTTGTGCTCAACGGTATGTGGTAGTAGCAGAACAGCTAAAATGTAAAGGAATTTTCTTTATATTTTACTTGTTTTATTGAGTTTTTACCTGAAATTGCAGTAACAGCTTGTTACATTCTGAAACTGTCGCAGTAGCTGCCAACCTGTCAGCTGTACAGAGCCACATAAAACTTTAGAACCCATTCCCACCACAATGTTTTTTTTATGTCAACACTATCTATAATTGTGGAGATATGTAAGTGAACATTTTGAGATAGTAAACCATACAAATGGAATATGTTTTTTCATTTATAACATTGTGTGGTGATTTCAGAGGTGGCATCACAGGTTTCAGAGTGGTGGGGGGGGGGGTCGTTTTCCTAGGGCCCAGAGTTTTTCCTGATCTGGTAGGCTAGCCTAACCAGCTAAAACTCCGGGTATGACATAGTAATCAATCAGCTTAGAAAACAGTTTCATATGGGCTACAATGAGACCAGATTTTTTCAAATAGTAAAAAAAAAAACTCCTGAAAAACCTCCTGGACCTAGTGAGGATGAAAATAATAAAAACCTGTCATGAAACGAATCAGATGTTGGTTACGTGCTGCTTTCATGAACCAACACTGTGCTTGAGTCCCCCCAGCAGCACTGACCTTGCTGATATCTACTTACTACTAAATGTACTCAAGATGACTGAGATATGTGATTGTCTCACCTAGCTATCTGAAGAAATGCACTAACTGTGCGTTTTCTCACCAAGTTGTGGGTAAAATAAATTGTGTTAGCCACTAATATTGATTGCTAGTTAGCGGGCTAATGTTAGCTAGCATGTTTAATGTACTAAGAGCAAATGTAGCTAACTAATATAGCCTGGTACCAGTGCTGGTGTAGGCCGAGATAAGCCTGTTGTTTGTGCAACGGTATCTTCCAAATCAGAAAGGAAAATTATGAATAGATTAGCTAGCTGCATGAGGTAAGAAAACATGTAATGTAACATCTCATTAGGGTCCTCTGGAAACACTGACCAACACTTTGGTTCCTACCCTGTCAATAATTCCTCCCTGGCTTATTCATTCATTGTTATGTCAGAAAACAATGTATTCAAAGTGCTGACCCCTATATTCCAACTATATAATTAGAATAATCATTCTATTTCCACGATTCCAACAGTTCAACAATAAACACGGCCTAGATTTTTTTGCCCATATCTTGTAGCCCAACGTGGCAGAGTGTGAAAATGATAACAAAAGTGTAGGAAATGCAGAAACTGTTGAAAATGCTGAAAAGGATTTTAGTTTGAAGTTGGATTGAACAGTATAAAACTACTAAAATAGAGAAAGCCCTATTGAAATCACTTATAATGTATGTATGTGTTGCCATCCTAGGTTCATGAACTACTCATAAAGCATATTTACAACTTTTATTTTTCAAAAAGGTGTGTGAGGGAAAGAGGAATTTGAACATTGCAATAGCCCTGCTCCTCTCTCTCTCCAGCTGTACTAACTAAATCCCCAGCCCATTGAAGCTCATCTCTCTGTCTCCCAGCGCACCTCATGTTCTTTATCTGGATCTTGGTAATAGGTCAAATCCCACAGCACACAGACCAGTCTATGGGTTATATATATATAGATTCCGCTCTCCAGTCCTCAGGGGCTGCTGTGAGTCTGTTTATATAATGGACAGGTAGGCTAGCGGTTAAGACCGTTGGGCCAGTCACCGAAAGGTCGCTGGTTTGAATCCCCAAACCGACTAGGTAAAAAATATGTTGATGTACACTTTGAGCAAGGCACTTTGAACAAGGCACTTTGAACAAGGCACTTTGAACAAGGAACTCTGAACAAGGCACTCTGAACAAGGCACTCTGAACAAGGCACTTTGAACAAGGCACTTTGAAGAAGGCACTTTGAAGAAGGCACTTTGAACATGACACTTTGAACATGACACTTTGAACAAGGCACTCTGAACAAGGCACTCTGAACAAGGCACTTTGAACAAGGCACGTTGAACAAGGCACTCTGAACAAGGCACGTTGAACAAGGGACTAATTGCTCCTGCAAGTCACTCTGAATAAGAGCCATATGTTTTGGGGGTCTTTGTGACACTGTCTAAAAAAATACATTATTTCAGGAAAAACACATCGTCTGATGGACCGATTGATAGATTATGGAATGATTGACCGATATGAGGGAGGGATGGATGGATTGACTGACTCTAACCTTTGTTGACGGGCATCACTATGGTCTGTGGCCGTGCCCACCCCAAACTGTTTCAGCTGGTTGTCAGGAACGGTCAGAGTGGATCTTCAGCATACCCAGACAAGACGAGAGTACAAGAGACAACACTTAGCCTGGATGGGGAATTTGGCCACTTACATAATCTATTTATTCTAAAACTATGCTTTATTTATACAGGTGATCCCACTGAGATTAAAAATGGAGACCTGTCCCAAAACAGCATCAATCCACTTTCTCAAACAACATAAGAGGTATTCTCTTTCTACCTGATAGAGTAGCAGCAGTCTTCCCTCTCCCTGCCTCCATCTCGCTGATCAATGTCGTGCTGGCACTCTCTGGCACGCCCCTACCGTAGACCCCGCACCTTTGGCAATGCTGATAGCAGGCATGTTGGTAACGGTGTTAGGGGTGTTGGGACCCTTTCCCAAGGTGACATTTACTGCTGCGTCCTTCATGGTTACCAAACTGGTGGCTCTCTTTGCCATGCTAATGGCGGTTGCCGTGGCGTTCTTTGTCATGGTAACATTGGCGTTCTTTGCAGCCTTGATGACTGCCACCTGGTTGGCTGCTTCCAGAACAGAGTAGGATACAGATTTGGCCTGACAGGACCCCTCCGTTTCCTGGAACCTAACAAACAGCTGTTATTAGTGGAGGTGTTCTTCAAAGTAGCCAACCTTTGCCACTCTTGGCATTCTCTCAACCAGCTTCACTTGGAATACTTTTCCAATAGTATTGAAGGAGTTCCCACATATGCTGAGCACTTGCTGACTGCTTTTCCTTCACTCTGCGGTCCAACTCATTCCAAACCATCTCAATTGGATTGAGGTCGGTGTGATTGTGGAGGCCAGGTCATCTGATGCAGCACTCCATCACTCTTCTTCTCGGTCAAATAGCCCTTACACAGCCTGGAGGTGTGTTGGGTCATTGTCCTGTTTAAATAAAAATGATAGGCCAGTCAAGTTCTTCCACACCAATCTCAACAAACCATTTCTGTACGCACTTCGCTTTGTGCACGTGGGCATTGTCATGCTGAAAGGAAAGGGGCTTCCCAAAAATATTGCCACAAAGTTGGAAGCACAGAATCATCTAGAATGTCATTGTATGCTGTAGCATTAAGATTTCCATTCACTGGAACTAAGAGGCCTAGTCCGAACCATGAAAAACAGCCCCAGAACATGACTCCTCCTCCAGGTAGCGTTCTCCTGGCATCCTCCAAACCCAGATTCTTCCGTCGGACTGCCAGATGGTGAAGCGTGATTCATCACTCCAGAGAATGCATTTCCCTGCCCCAAGAGTCCAATGGCAGCGAGCTTTACACCACTCCAGCCGACGCTTGGCATTACGCATGGTGATCTTAAGCTTGTGTGCGGCTAATTGGCCATGGAAACACATTTAATTTCATGAGGCTGCCAACGCACAGTTCTTGTGCGGACGTTGCTTCCAGAGGCAGTTTGGAACTCAGTAGTGAGTGTTGCAATTGAGGACAGACGATTTTTACGATCTTCAGCACTCGGCGGTGCCGTTCTGTGAGTTTCTGTGGCCTACCACTTCACAGCTGAGCCGTTGTTGCTTCTAGACATTTCCACTTCACAATAATAGCACTTACAGTTGATCGGGGCAGCTCTAGCATAAATTGGACGAACTGACAAGTTGGCGGTGCCACGTTGAAAGTTACTGAGTTCTTGTGTAAGGCCATTCTACTGCCAATGTTTGTCTATGGAGATTGCATGGCTGTGTGCTCGATTTTATACATCTGTCAGCAACGGGTGTGGCGGAAAAAGCTGAATTTGAAGGGGTGTCCACTGTCCACATACTTTTGTGTATATAAAGTGCATTAGGAAAGTATTCAGACCCCTTGACTTTTTCCACATTTTGTTACGTTACATCCTTATTCTAAAATGGATTAAATGATTTTTTCCCCCCTCATCAATCTACACAGAATACCCCATAAAAACTGTTTAGACATTTCTGCAAATGTATAAAAAATAAAACTCTTAAAAATCTAATGTACATAAGTATTCAGAGACTTTACTCAGTACTTTGTTGAAGCACCTTTGGCAGCGATTACAACCTTGAGTCTTCTTTGGTATGAAGCTATAAGCTTGACACACCTGTATTTGGGGAGTTTCTACCATTGCTCTCTGCAGATCCTCTCAAGCTCTGTCAGGTCGGATGGGGAGCGTCACAGCACAGCTATTTTCAGGTCTCTCCAGAGATGTTCAATAAAGTTTGAGTCTGGGCTCTGGCTGGGCCACTCAAGGACATTCAGAGACATTAGAAGCCACTCCTGCACTGTCTTGGCTGTGTGCTTAGGGTTGTTGTCCTGATAGAAGGTGAATCTTCGCCCCATTCTGGAGCAGGTTTTCATCAAGAATCTCTCTGAACTTTGCTCATCTTTCCCTCGATCCTGACAAGTCTCCCAGTCCATGCCGCTGAAAAACATCCCCACAGCATGATGCTGCCACCACCTTGCTTCACCATAGGGATGGTGCCAGGTTTCCTCCAGATGTGACGCTTGGCATTCAGGCCAAAGGGTTCAGTCTTGGTTTCATCAGACCAGAGAATCTTGTTTCTCATGGTCCGAGAGTCATTTAGGTGTCTTTTGGGAAACTCCAAGCAGCTGTCATGTGCCTTTTACTGAGGAGTGGCTTCCATCTGGCCACTCTACCATAAAGGCCTGATTGGTGGAGGGCTGCAGAGATGGTTGTCCTTCTGGAAGGTTCTCCCATCTCCACAGAGAAACTCTGGAACTCTGTCAGAATGACCATCGGATTCTTGGTCACCTCCCTGACCCTTCTCCCCCGATTGTTCAGTTTGGCCGGGAGGCCAGCTCTAGGAAGAGTCTTGGTGGTTCCAAACTTCTTTCATTTAAGAATGATGGAGGTCACCAACCTTCGTCTCTCCCGAGCCCGTACGGGCGTTGTAGCGATGAGACAAGATAGTAGCTACTAACAATTGGATACCACGAAATTGGGGAGAAAAAGGGGTAAAAATGTTGTTTTTTTTTAAGAAAAAAAAAAGAAGAATGATAGAGGTCACTGTGTTCTTGGGGACCTTCAATGCTGCAGTAATGTTTTGGTACCCTTCCCCCGATCTGTACCACGACACAATCATGTCTCGGAGCACTACAGACAATTCCTTCTACCTCATGGCTTGTTTTTTGCACTGACATGCACTGTCAACTGTGGGACCTTATATAGACAGGTGTGTTTCTTTCCAAATCATGTCCAATCAATTGAGTTTACCACAGGTGGACTCCAATTAAGTTGTAGAAACATCTCAAGGATGATCGATGGAAACAGGATGACCCTGACCTCAATTTCCAGTCTCATAGCAAAGGGTCTGAATACTTATGTAAATAAGGTATTTCTGCTTAATTGTTTTTATACATTTTCTAAAATTTCTCGAAACCTGTTTTCGATTTGTCATTGTGAGGTATTGTGATGTCATTATGGGGTATTGTGATGTCATTGTGAGGTATTGTGATGTCATTATGGGGTATTGTGATGTCATTGTGAGGTATTGTGTGTAGACTGATGAGGAAAACATTTAATTTAATTCATTTTAGAATAAGGCTGTAGCATAACAAAATGTGGAAAAAGCCAAGGGGTCTGAATACTTTCCGAATGCACTATATATATAACTTTTAACAAGGCACACCTGTTAATTGTAATGCATTCCAGGTGACTACCTAATGAAGCTGGTTGAGAGAAGGCCAAGAGTGTGCAAAGCTACCATCAAGGCAAAGGGTGGCTACTTTGAAGAATTTAAAATATTAAATATATTTAGATTTATTTGACACTATTTTGGTTGCTACATGATTCCATATGTGTTATTTCATAGTTTTGATGTCTTCACTTTTATTCTACAATGTAGAAAAGAGTCAAAATAAAGCAAAACCCGGAATGAGTAGATGTGTCCAAACAGTTCTGGTATATATACAGTATATATACACACACAAAGCACCCTCTTAAAGAGAGAGATAGCATGATAAAGGCTATAAGAACTACCCCTCCCTAGTTCCATAACTCACAATGATACAGACTACAGGGACCACACCTCTCTAGTTCCATAACTCATAATGATACAGACTACACCTCTCTAGGTCCATAACTCATAATGATACAGACTACAGGGACCACACCTCTCTAGTTCCATAACTCATAATGATACAGACTACAGGGACCACACCTCTCTAGTTCCATAACTCATAATGATACAGACTACACCTCTCTAGGTCCATAACTCATAATGATACAGACTACACCTCTCTAGTTCCATAACTCATAATGATACAGACTACAGGGACCACACCTCTCTAGGTCCATAACTCATAATGACACAGACTACAGGGACCACACCTCTCTAGTTCCATAACTCATAATGATACAGACTACAGGGACCACACCTCTCTAGTTCTATAACTCATAATGATACAGACTACACCTCTCTAGGTCCATAACTCATAATGATACAGACTACAGGGACCACACCTCTCTAGTTCCATAACGCATAATGATACAGAGCCACACCTCTCTAGTTCCATAACTCATAATGATACAGACTACACCTCTCTAGTTCCATAACTCATAATGATACAGACTACAGGGACTACACCTCTCTAGTTCCATAACTCATAATGATACAGACTACACCTCTCTAGTTCCATAACTCATAATGATACAGACTACACCTCTCTAGGTCCATAACTCATAATGACACAGACTACAGGGACCACACCTCTCTAGTTCCATAACTCATAATGATACAGACTACACCTCTCTAGGTCCATAACTCATAATAATACAGACTACAGGGACCACACCTCTCTAGTTCCATAACTCATAATGATACAGACTACACCTCTCTAGTTCCATAACTCATAATGATACAGAGCCACACCTCTCTAGTTCCATAACTCACAATGATACAGACTACAGGGACCACACCTCTCTAGTTCCATAACTCATAATGATACAGACTACAGGGACCACACCTCTCTAGGTCCATAACTCATAATGATACAGACTACAGGGACTACACCTCTCTAGTTCCATAACTCATAATGATACACACTACACCTCTCTAGTTCCATAACTCATAATGACACAGACTACAGGGACCACACCTCTCTAGTTCCATAACTCATAATGATACAGACTACAGGGACCACACCTCTAGTTCCATAACTCATAATGATACAGACTACAGGGACCACACCTCTCTAGTTCCATAACTCATAATGATACAGACTACAGGGACTACACCTCTCTAGTTCCATAACTCATAATGATACAGACTACACCTCTCTAGTTCCATAACTCATAATGACACAGACTACACCTCTCTAGTTCCATAACTCATAATGATACAGACTACAGGGACCACACCTCTCTAGTTCCATAACTCATAATGATAGACTAGAGGGACTACACCTCTCTAGTTCCATAACTCATAATGATACAGACTACAGGGACTACACCTCTCTAGTTCCATAACTCATAATGACACAGACTACACCTCTCTAGTTCCATAACTCATAATGATACAGACTACAGGGACCACACCTCTCTAGGTCCATAACTCATAATGATACAGACTACAGGGACCACACCTCTCTAGTTCCATAACTCATAATGATACAGACTACAGGGACTACACCTCTCTAGTTCCATAACTCATAATGATACAGACTACACCTCTCTAGGTCCATAACTCATAATGATACAGACAACAGGGACCACACCTCTCTAGTTCCATAACTCATAATGATACAGACTACACCTCTCTAGGTCCATAACTCATAATGATACAGACTACACCTCTCTAGGTCCATAACTCATAATGATACAGACTACACCTCTCTAGGTCCATAACTCATAATGATACAGACTACAGGGACCACACCTCTCTAGTTCCATAACGCATAATGATACAGAGCCACACCTCTCTAGTTCCATAACTCATAATGATACAGACTACACCTCTCTAGTTCCATAACTCATAATGATACAGACTACAGGGACTACACCTCTCTAGTTCCATAACTCATAATGATACAGACTACACCTCTCTAGTTCCATAACTCATAATGATACAGACTACACCTCTCTAGGTCCATAACTCATAATGACACAGACTACAGGGACCACACCTCTCTAGTTCCATAACTCATAATGATACAGACTACAGGGACCACACCTCTCTAGTTCTATAACTCATAATGATACAGACTACACCTCTCTAGGTCCATAACTCATAATGATACAGACTACAGGGACCACACCTCTCTAGTTCCATAACTCATAATGATACAGACTACACCTCTCTAGTTCCATAACTCATAATGATACAGAGCCACACCTCTCTAGTTCCATAACTCACAATGATACAGACTACAGGGACTACACCTCTCTAGTTCCATAACTCATAATGATACAGACTACAGGGACTACACCTCTCTAGTTTCATAACTCATAATGATACAGACTACAGGGACCACACCTCTCTAGTTCCATAACTCATAATGATAAAGACTACACCTCTCTAGGTCCATAACTCATAATGATACAGACTACAGGGACTACACCTCTCTAGTTCCATAACTCATAATGATACAGACTACACCTCTCTAGTTCCATAACTCATAATGACACAGACTACAGGGACCACACCTCTCTAGTTCCATAACTCATAATGATACAGACTACAGGGACCACACCTCTCTAGTTCCATAACTCATAATGATACAGACTACAGGGACCACACCTCTCTAGTTCCATAACTCATAATGATACAGACTACAGGGACTACACCTCTCTAGTTCCATAACTCATAATGATACAGACTACACCTCTCTAGTTCCATAACTCATAATGACACAGACTACACCTCTCTAGTTCCATAACTCATAATGATACAGACTACAGGGACCACACCTCTCTAGTTCCATAACTCATAATGATACAGACTACACCTCTCTAGTTCCATAACTCATAATGACACAGACTACACCTCTCTAGTTCCATAACTCATAATGATACAGACTACAGGGACCACATCTCTCTAGTTCCATAACTCATAATGATAGACTAGAGGGACTACACCTCTCTAGTTCCATAACTCATAATGATACAGACTACAGGGACTACACCTCTCTAGTTCCATAACTCATAATGACACAGACTACACCTCTCTAGTTCCATAACTCATAATGATACAGACTACAGGGACCACACCTCTCTAGTTCCATAACTCATAATGATACAGACTACAGGGACCACACCTCTCTAGGTCCATAACTCATAATGATACAGACTACAGGGACCACACCTCTCTAGTTCCATAACTCATAATGATACAGACTACAGGGACTACACCTCTCTAGTTCCATAACTCATAATGATACAGACTACACCTCTCTAGGTCCATAACTCATAATGATACAGACTACAGGGACCACAACTCTCTAGTTCCATAACTCATAATGACACAGACTACACCTCTCTAGGTCCATAACTCATAATGATACAGACTACACCTCTCTAGGTCCATAACTCATAATGATACAGACTACACCTCTCTAGGTCCATAACTCATAATGATACAGACTACAGGGACCACACCTCTCTAGTTCCATAACTCATAATGATACAGACTACACCTCTCTAGTTCCATAACTCATAATGATACAGACTACACCTCTCTAGTTCCATAACTCATAATGATACAGACTACAGGGACCACACCTCTCTAGTTCCATAACTCATAATGATACAGACTACACCTCTCTAATTCCATAACTCATAATGATACAGACTACACCTCTCTAGTTCCATAACTCATAATGATACAGAGCCACACCTCTCTAGTTCCATAACTCACAATGATACAGACTACAGGGACTACACCTCTCTAGTTCCATAACTCATAATGATACAGACTACAGGGACTACACCTCTCTAGTTTCATAACTCATAATGATACAGACTACAGGGACCACACCTCTCTAGTTCCATAACTCATAATGATACAGACTACACCTCTCTAGGTCCATAACTCATAATGATACAGACTACAGGGACTACACCTCTCTAGTTCCATAACTCATAATGATACAGACTACACCTCTCTAGTTCCATAACTCATAATGACACAGACTACAGGGACCACACCTCTCTAGTTCCATAACTCATAATGATACAGACTACAGGGACCACACCTCTCTAGTTCCATAACTCATAATGATACAGACTACAGGGAGCACACCTCTCTAGTTCCATAACTCATAATGATACAGACTACAGGGACTACACCTCTCTAGTTCCATAACTCATAATGATACAGACTACACCTCTCTAGTTCCATAACTCATAATGACACAGACTACACCTCTCTAGTTCCATAACTCATAATGATACAGACTACAGGGACCACACCTCTCTAGGTCCATAACTCATAATGATACAGACTACAGGGACCACAACTCTCTAGTTCCATAACTCATAATGATACAGATTACACCTCTCTAGGTCCATAACTCATAATGATACAGACTACACCTCTCTAGGTCCATAACTCATAATGATACAGACTACACCTCTCTAGGTCCATAACTCATAATGATACAGACTACAGGGACCACACCTCTCTAGTTCTATAACTCATAATGATACAGACTACACCTCTCTAGGTCCATAACTCATAATGATACAGACTACAGGGACCACACCTCTCTAGTTCCATAACTCATAATGATACAGACTACACCTCTCTAGTTCCATAACTCATAATGATACAGAGCCACACCTCTCTAGTTCCATAACTCACAATGATACAGACTACAGGGACTACACCTCTCTAGTTCCATAACTCATAATGATACAGACTACAGGGACTACACCTCTCTAGTTTCATAACTCATTATGATACAGACTACAGGGACCACACCTCTCTAGTTCCATAACTCATAATGATACAGACTACACCTCTCTAGGTCCATAACTCATAATGATACAGACTACAGGGACTACACCTCTCTAGTTCCATAACTCATAATGATACAGACTACACCTCTCTAGTTCCATAACTCATAATGACACAGACTACAGGGACCACACCTCTCTAGTTCCATAACTCATAATGATACAGACTACAGGGACCACACCTCTCTAGTTCCATAACTCATAATGATACAGACTACAGGGACCACACCTCTCTAGTTCCATAACTCATAATGATACAGACTACAGGGACTACACCTCTCTAGTTCCATAACTCATAATGATACAGACTACACCTCTCTAGTTCCATAACTCATAATGACACAGACTACACCTCTCTAGTTCCATAACTCATAATGATACAGACTACAGGGACCACACCTCTCTAGTTCCATAACTCATAATGATACAGACTACACCTCTCTAGTTCCATAACTCATAATGACACAGACTACACCTCTCTAGTTCCATAACTCATAATGATACAGACTACAGGGACCACATCTCTCTAGTTCCATAACTCATAATGATAGACTAGAGGGACTACACCTCTCTAGTTCCATAACTCATAATGATGCAGACTACAGGGACTACACCTCTCTAGTTCCATAACTCATAATGACACAGACTACACCTCTCTAGTTCCATAACTCATAATGATACAGACTACAGGGACCACACCTCTCTAGTTCCATAACTCATAATGATACAGACTACAGGGACCACACCTCTCTAGGTCCATAACTCATAATGATACAGACTACAGGGACCACACCTCTCTAGTTCCATAACTCATAATGATACAGACTACAGGGACTACACCTCTCTAGTTCCATAACTCATAATGATACAGACTACACCTCTCTAGGTCCATAACTCATAATGATACAGACTACAGGGACCACAACTCTCTAGTTCCATAACTCATAATGATACAGACTACAGGGACCACAACTCTCTAGTTCCATAACTCATAATGATACAGACTACACCTCTCTAGGTCCATAACTCATAATGATACAGACTACACCTCTCTAGGTCCATAACTCATAATGATACAGACTACACCTCTCTAGGTCCATAACTCATAATGATACAGACTACAGGGACCACACCTCTCTAGTTCTATAACTCATAATGATACAGACTACACCTCTCTAGTTCCATAACTCATAATGATACAGACTACACCTCTCTAGTTCCATAACTCATAATGATACAGACTACAGGGACCACACCTCTCTAGTTCCATAACTCATAATGATACAGACTACAGGGACCACACCTCTCTAGTTCTATAACTCATAATGATACAGACTACACCTCTCTAGGTCCATAACTCATAATGATACAGACTACAGGGACCACACCTCTCTAGTTCCATAACTCATAATGATACAGACTACACCTCTCTAGTTCCATAACTCATAATGATACAGAGCCACACCTCTCTAGTTCCATAACTCACAATGATACAGACTACAGGGACTACACCTCTCTAGTTCCATAACTCATAATGATACAGACTACAGGGACTACACCTCTCTAGTTTCATAACTCATAATGATACAGACTACAGGGACCACACCTCTCTAGTTCCATAACTCATAATGATACAGACTACACCTCTCTAGGTCCATAACTCATAATGATACAGACTACAGGGACTACACCTCTCTAGTTCCATAACTCATAATGATACAGACTACACCTCTCTAGTTCCATAACTCATAATGATACAGACTACAGGGACCACACCTCTCTAGTTCCATAACTCATAATGATACAGACTACAGGGACCACACCTCTCTAGTTCCATAACTCATAATGATACAGACTACAGGGACTACACCTCTCTAGTTCCATAACTCATAATGATACAGACTACACCTCTCTAGTTCCATAACTCATAATGACACAGACTACACCTCTCTAGTTCCATAACTCATAATGATACAGACTACAGGGACCACACCTCTCTAGTTCCATAACTCATAATGATACAGACTACACCTCTCTAGTTCCATAACTCATAATGACACAGACTACACCTCTCTAGTTCCATAACTCATAATGATACAGACTACAGGGACCACATCTCTCTAGTTCCATAACTCATAATGATAGACTAGAGGGACTACACCTCTCTAGTTCCATAACTCATAATGATGCAGACTACAGGGACTACACCTCTCTAGTTCCATAACTCATAATGACACAGACTACACCTCTCTAGTTCCATAACTCATAATGATACAGACTACAGGGACCACACCTCTCTAGTTCCATAACTCATAATGATACAGACTACAGGGACCACACCTCTCTAGGTCCATAACTCATAATGATACAGACTACAGGGACCACACCTCTCTAGTTCCATAACTCATAATGATACAGACTACAGGGACTACACCTCTCTAGTTCCATAACTCATAATGATACAGACTACACCTCTCTAGGTCCATAACTCATAATGATACAGACTACAGGGACCACAACTCTCTAGTTCCATAACTCATAATGATACAGACTACACCTCTCTAGGTCCATAACTCATAATGATACAGACTACACCTCTCTAGGTCCATAACTCATAATGATACAGACTACACCTCTCTAGGTCCATAACTCATAATCATACAGACTACAGGGACCACACCTCTCTAGTTCCATAACTCATAATGATACAGACTACACCTCTCTAGTTCCATAACTCATAATGATACAGACTACACCTCTCTAGTTCCATAACTCATAATGATACAGACTACAGGGACCACACCTCTCTAGTTCCATAACTCATAATGATACAGACTTACACCTCTCTAGTTCCATAACTCATAATGATACAGACTACACCTCTCTAGGTCCATAACTCATAATGATACAGACTACACCTCTCTAGGTCCATAACTCATAATGATACAGACTACAGGGACCACACCTCTCTAGTTCCATAACTCATAATGATACAGACTACAGGGACCACACCTCTCTAGTTCCATAACTCATAATGATACAGACTACACCTCTCTAGTTCCATAACTCATAATGATACAGACTACAGGGACCACACCTCTCTAGGTCCATAACTCATAATGATACAGACTACAGGGACCACACCTCTCTAGGTCCATAACTCATAATGATACAGACTACAGGGACCACACCTCTCTAGTTCCATAACTCATAATGATACAGACTACAGGGACCACACCTCTCTAGTTCCATAACTCATAATGATACAGACTACAGGGACCACACCTCTCTAGTTCCATAACTCATAATGATACAGACTACACCTCTCTAGGTCCATAACTCATAATGATACAGACTACAGGGACTACACCTCTCTAGTTCCATAACTCATAATGATACAGACTACACCTCTCTAGTTCCATAACTCATAATGACACAGACTACAGGGACCACACCTCTCTAGTTCCATAACTCATAATGATACAGACTACAGGGACCATACCTCTCTAGTTCCATAACTCATAATGATACAGACTACAGGGACCACACCTCTCTAGTTCCATAACTCATAATGATACAGACTACAGGGACTACACCTCTCTAGTTCCATAACTCATAATGATACAGACTACACCTCTCTAGTTCCATAACTCATAATGACACAGACTACACCTCTCTAGTTCCATAACTCATAATGATACAGACTACAGGGACCACACCTCTCTAGTTCCATAACTCATAATGATAGACTAGAGGGACTACACCTCTCTAGTTCCATAACTCATAATGATACAGACTACAGGGACTACAGGGACTACACCTCTCTAGTTCCATAACTCATAATGACACAGACTACACCTCTCTAGTTCCATAACTCATAATGATACAGACTACAGGGACCACACCTCTCTAGGTCCATAACTCATAATGATACAGACTACAGGGACCACACCTCTCTAGTTCCATAACTCATAATGATACAGACTACAGGGACTACACCTCTCTAGTTCCATAACTCATAATGATACAGACTAACACCTCTCTAGGTCCATAACTCATAATGATACAGACTACAGGGACCACACCTCTCTAGTTCCATAACTCATAATGATACAGACTACACCTCTCTAGGTCCATAACTCATAATGATACAGACTACACCTCTCTAGGTCCATAACTCATAATGATACAGACTACACCTCTCTAGGTCCATAACTCATAATGATACAGACTACAGGGACCACACCTCTCTAGTTCCATAACTCATAATGATACAGACTACACCTCTCTAGTTCCATAACTCATAATGATACAGACTACACCTCTCTAGTTCCATAACTCATAATGATACAGACTACAGGGACCACACCTCTCTAGTTCCATAACTCATAATGATACAGACTACACCTCTCTAGGTCCATAACTCATAATGATACAGACTACACCTCTCTAGGTCCATAACTCATAATGATACAGACTACACATCTCTAGTTCCATAACTCATAATGATACAGACTACAGGGACCACACCTCTCTAGTTTCATAACTCATAATGATACAGACTACAGGGACCACACCTCTCTAGTTCCATAACTCATAATGATACAGACTACAGGGACCACACCTCTCTAGTTCTATAACTCATAATGATACAGACTACACCTCTCTAGTTCCATAACTCATAATGATACAGACTACAGGGACCACACCTCTCTAGTTCCATAACTCATAATGATACAGACTATAGGGACCACACCTCTCTAGTTCCATAACTCATAATGATACAGACTACACCTCTCTAGGTCCATAACTCATAATGATACAGACTACAGGGACCACACCTCTCTAGTTCCATAACTCATAATGATACAGACTACAGGGACCACACCTCTCTAGTTCCATAACTCATAATGATACAGACTACAGGGACTACACCTCTCTAGTTCCATAACTCATAATGATACAGACTACACCTCTCTAGTTTCATAACTCATAATGATACAGACTACACCTCTCTAGTTCCATAACTCATAATGATACAGACTACATCTCTCTAGTTCCATAACTGATAATGATACAGACTACACCTCTCTAGTTCCATAACTCATAATGTTACAGACTACAGGGACCACACCTCTCTAGTTCCATAACTCATAATGATACAGACTACAGGGACCACACCTCTCTAGTTCCATAACTCATAATGATACAGACTACACCTCTCTAGTTCCATAACTCATAATGATACAGACTACAGGGACCACACCTCTCTAGTTCCATAACTCATAATGATACAGACTACAGGGACCACACCTCTCTAGTTCCATAACTCATAATGATACAGACTACAGGGACCACACCTCTCTAGTTCCATAACTCATAATGATACAGACTACACCTCTCTAGTTCCATAACTCATAATGATACAGACTACAGGGACCACACCTCTCTAGTTCCATAACTCATAATGATACAGACTACAGGGACCACACCTCTCTAGGTCCATAACTCATAATGATACAGACTACAGGGACCACACCTCTCTAGTTCCATAACTCATAATGATACAGACTACAGGGACCACACCTCTCTAGTTCCATAACTCATAATGATACAGACTACAGGGACCACACCTCTCTAGTTCCATAACTCATAATGATACAGACTACAGGGACCACACCTCTCTAGTTCCATAACTCATAATGATACAGACTACAGGGACCACACCTCTCTAGTTCTATAACTCATGATACAGACTACAGGGACCACACCTCTCTAGTTCCATAACTCATAATGATACAGACTACAGGGACTACACCTCTCTAGTTCCATAACTCATAATGATACAGACTACACCTCTCTAGGTCCATAACTCATAATGATACAGACTACAGGGACCACACCTCTCTAGTTCCATAACTCATAATGATACAGACTACAGGGACCACACCTCTCTAGTTCCATAACTCATAATGATACAGACTACAGGGACCACACCTCTCTAGTTCCATAACTCATAATGATACAGACTACAGGGACTACACCTCTCTAGTTCCATAACTCATAATGATACAGACTACACCTCTCTAGGTCCATAACTCATAATGATACAGACTACAGGGACCACACCTCTCTAGTTCCATAACTCATAATGATACAGACTACACCTCTCTAGGTCCATAACTCATAATGATACAGACTACACCTCTCTAGGTCCATAACTCATAATGATACAGACTACACCTCTCTAGGTCCATAACTCATAATGATACAGACTACAGGGACCACACCTCTCTAGTTCCATAACTCATAATGATACAGACTACACCTCTCTAGTTCCATAACTCATAATGATACAGACTACACCTCTCTAGTTCCATAACTCATAATGATACAGACTACAGGGACCACACCTCTCTAGTTCCATAACTCATAATGATACAGACTACACCTCTCTAGGTCCATAACTCATAATGATACAGACTACACCTCTCTAGGTCCATAACTCATAATGATACAGACTACACATCTCTAGTTCCATAACTCATAATGATACAGACTACAGGGACCACACCTCTCTAGTTTCATAACTCATAATGATACAGACTACAGGGACCACACCTCTCTAGTTCCATAACTCATAATGATACAGACTACAGGGACCACACCTCTCTAGTTCTATAACTCATAATGATACAGACTACACCTCTCTAGTTCCATAACTCATAATGATACAGACTACAGGGACCACACCTCTCTAGTTCCATAACTCATAATGATACAGACTATAGGGACCACACCTCTCTAGTTCCATAACTCATAATGATACAGACTACACCTCTCTAGGTCGATAACTCATAATGATACAGACTACAGGGACTACACCTCTCTAGTTCCATAACTCATAATGATACAGACTACACCTCTCTAGTTTCATAACTCATAATGATACAGACTACACCTCTCTAGTTCCATAACTCATAATGATACAGACTACATCTCTCTAGTTCCATAACTGATAATGATACAGACTACACCTCTCTAGTTCCATAACTCATAATGATACAGACTACAGGGACCACACCTCTCTAGTTCCATAACTCATAATGATACAGACTACAGGGACCACACCTCTCTAGTTCTATAACTCATGATACAGACTACAGGGACCACACCTCTCTAGTTCCATAACTCATAATGATACAGACTACAGGGACTACACCTCTCTAGTTCCATAACTCATAATGATACAGACTACACCTCTCTAGGTCCATAACTCATAATGATACAGACTACAGGGACCACACCTCTCTAGTTCCATAACTCATAATGATACAGACTACAGGGACCACACCTCTCTAGTTCCATAACTCATAATGATACAGACTACAGGGACCACACCTCTCTAGTTCCATAACTCATAATGATACAGACTACACCTCTCTAGTTTCATAACTAATAATGATACAGACTACAGGGACCACACCTCTCTAGTTCCATAACTCATAATGATACAGACTACACCTCTCTAGTTCCATAACTCATGATACAGACTACACCTCTCTAGTTCCATAACTCATAATGATACAGACTACAGGGACCACACCTCTCTAGTTCCATAACTCATAATGATACAGACTACAGGGACTACACCTCTCTAGTTCCATAACTCATAATGATACAGACTACAGGGACTACACCTCTCTAGTTTCATAACTCATAATGATACAGACTACAGGGACCACACCTCTCTAGTTCCATAACTCATAATGATACAGACTACACCTCTCTAGTTTCATAACTCATAATGATACAGACTACAGGGACCACACCTCTCTAGTTCCATAACTCATAATGATACAGACTACACCTCTCTAGTTCCATAACTCATAATGATACAGGCTACACCTCTCTAGTTCCATAACTCATTATGATACAGACTACAGGTACCACACCTCTCTAGTTCCATAACTCATAATGATACAGACTACAGGGACCACACCTCTCTAGGTCCATAACTCATAATGATACAGACTACAGGGACCACACCTCTCTAGGTCCATAACTCATAATGATACAGACTACACCTCTCTAGTTTCATAACTCATAATGATACAGACTACAGGGACCACACCTCTCTAGTTCCATAACTCATAATGATACAGACTACACCTCTCTAGTTCCATAACTCATAATGATACAGACTACACCTCTCTAGTTCCATAACTCATAATGATACAGACTACAGGGACCACACCTCTCTAGTTCCATAACTCATAATGATACAGACTACAGGGACTACACCTCTCTAGTTCCATAACTCATAATGATACAGACTACAGGGACTACACCTCTCTAGTTTCATAACTCATAATGATACAGACTACAGGGACCACACCTCTCTAGTTCCATAACTCATAATGATACAGACTACACCTCTCTAGTTCCATAACTCATAATGATACAGACTACAGGGACCACACCTCTCTAGGTCCATAACTCATAATGATACAGACTACACCTCTCTAGTTCCATAACTCATAATGATACAGACTACAGGGACCACACCTCTCTAGGTCCATAACTCATAATGATACAGACTACAGGGACTACACCTCTCTCATAATATTTTAGGGTCCGCTGCTCTGTGCTCCCCTTCTGCAGCTCCACTGATGAATCCAATTCATTGTAATGAAGAGGCGGACTGATCAGACTAGGCCAGTGGGTTTAGGGAGTTCTAGCTGAAACAAAGGAACACATTTCTCTCTGGCAAGACGCTAACATTCCAATTAACAGTTCAGGAAGAGCAGCCTTGCAAAACAGGGATCAGGCACGGAAGAGAGGCTTCTTGGTTCCATAAAACAGTGGTTCCCAAACTGTGGGGCAGTTTGTCATCAAGGCAAAAGGTGGCTATTTAAATAATATCATACATAACTATATGTGTTTAACACTGTTTTGGTTACTGCATGATACCATGTGTTATTTCATAGTTTTGATGTCTTCACTATTATTCTACAATGTAGAAAATAGTAAAAATAAAGAAAAACCCTTGAATGAGTAGGTGTTCTAAAACTTTTGTAAAATTAAAAAATGTAGTAAATTATCAAAAACTCACATTGTAGACAAACGCTTTGGACGATTTAAAACATGTCTTCAGATTTGTCCATCAGTAAGCTTAGAGAATGTGTACTAAAGGATATTTGACATTTCCATTATAGACATGAATGGGTTAAACTCACTATGAGGCCCAGGATTATAATATTTAATGTCACCACCACATGATGCAAAAACCCAGGAAGGCAGGGAGGGAGGGAGGGAGGGAGAGAGAGAGGGAGAGATGGAGGGAGGCAGGGAGGGAGGGAGAGAGGGAGGGAGGCAGGGAGAGAGGGAGGGAGGGAGGCTGACAGGCTAGAAGGGAGGCAGGGAGAGAGGGAGGGAGGGAGGGAGGCAGGGAGGGGAGGGAGGGAGGCAGGCTGACAAGCAGGAAGGGGAGCAGAGAGAAAGGGAGGGAGGGGAGGGAGGCTGACAAGCAGGAAGGGGAGCAGGGAGAAAGGGAGGGAGAGAGGCAGGCAGGCAGGCAGGCAGGCAGGCAGGCAGGGAGGCAGGCTGACAGGCAGGAAGGGAGGCAGGGAGAGAGGCAGGCAGGAAGGGAGGGAGGGAGGCAGGCTGACAGGCTGACAGGCAGGAAGGGAGGCAGGTAGAGAGGGAGGGAGGCAGGCTGACAGGCAGGGCCCCAGAGGAACAGAGAGAGGAGCTGAGGATGGGAGGGAGCAGTAGAGATAAAAATGGTTATTGAGGTTATGTAAGCTGAAACAGATTGAACGCTGAGTGACTGTCAGACTCCTCTCCTCTAGCTAATGCTAGCACGGATGGACACGCACACACAAATACACGCACACACACAAATACACAAGCACACACAAATACACAAGCACACACACAAATACACAAGCACACACACAAGCACACACACACAAATACAAGCACACACACAAATACACAAGCACACACACAAGCACACACACACAAATACAAGCACACACACAAATACACAAGCACACACACAAATACACAAGCACACACACACAAATACACAAATACACACACAAGCACACAAATACACACACAAGCACACACACACAAATACAAGCACACACACAAATACACAAGCACACACACAAATACACAAGCACACACACACACACAAATACACAAATACACACACACACACACAAATACACACACAAGCACACACACACAAATACACACACAAGCACAAGCACACAAATACACAAGCACACACACAAAGAGGGGAGCTGTTTCTGTTGTCCCCTGCTATGTCCTAGACCGATAAATAGTCTTACACACACCAATACTGCTGTCCTCTGAAATGGTCTCTCACCAAATACTGTTCATGTCTTTAAAGGCAAAGGGACCGATTTACTTGTGTTTTCACATGCTTTTTCAAGAGAGAATACAACATAAAAAAGGAAAAATGTAGCTATTTGATTAAGAAAGTTAGAACCCCTTCATGCATTAAAAAAGTAGAATAAATATGGGGTGTATTGAGACGCATCCAATAAAGAAAAAAACTAGCTGAAACTAGCTTAATCTCTAGTTTAAACTAGCTTAATCTCTAGCTTAAACTAGCTTAATCTCTAGTTTAAACTAGCTTAATCTCTAGTTTAAACTCTATCTTAAACTCTAGCTTAAACTAGCTTAATCTCTAGTTTAAACTAGCTTACTCTAGTTTAAACTCTAGCTTAAACTCTAGCTTAAACTTAATGGGGATTATTTTGTTATGTAATTTAGATTGACACACTGGTGTATCAATCGACTCTAGTGGGTTAAACTATATGCCCATAGAGGACATTAACACTGCCTGACTCTACACTAAATAGTAGCTGAAAGAGTTGAGACCAATGCAATGATAAAACAGACTGGTTGAGGAGAGGACGAGAGACAGAACGTTGGCAATGATATGGAGGGAAATCCAGAGAGGGACAGAGAAAGAGAATTAGTCCAGATTAAAGCTCAGATGCCTGCCAAAAAGTACAATTATGAGCTCTAATCTGATAATCAGGGCAAACAAACACACACACCCAACACACATAGAACACACACACACAGAACAGACACTCAGAACACACACACACACAGAACACACACACAGAACACACACACAGAACACATACACAGAACACACACACAGAAAACACACACACAGAACACACACACAGAACACACACACAGAACACACACTCAGAACACACACTCAGAACACACACAACATATACAGAACACACACACACACACACAGAACACACACACACACAGAACACACACACACAGAACACACACACAGAACACACACACAGAACACACACTCAGAACACACACTCAGAACACACACCCAACATATACAGAACACACACACACACACAGAACAGACACACACACACACACACACACACACACACACACCGAAAACACACAGAACACAAACACACCCCCATAATCAGAACACACACACACACACACACACACACACACAGAACACATACACAAACAGACAACAGCAGACATACGATAACTCCCTGTTTAAAGCCTACTCACTTGAGTCCAATTTATTTCTAGGACAAGAACTACTTGAAAAACACTCAAATTTAATAACACAGCACAGTATTTTATATGTATGCTAATTCTGTCTTTAACGAATGCCCTTCTAATATATTCATCTCCTCCAGCAACTAGAATCGGGTACCATCACTACGATGGTATAACAATGCCTTCAGTGCACCACTGTTGGGTTCGTGTGAGGACAGACTGGTGTAGAAGAGCTGGCCGGCTGTAGCTTCATCCCCAGAACATCCCAGTATGTGTCTGTGAACCCACTACCACTCACAAAAGGTCAGCAGAGTCTGGCGTGCACTGCTCTACCGCTGCTGATCAACACCTTGCCATTGTAAATACATTGGTTCATTTAAATAGTTACATGGGGTTGCCTGTAGGCTATACTGTACATCTTCATGGGGTTGCCTGTAGGCTATACTGTACATCTTCATGGGGTTGCCTGTAGGCTATACTGTACATCTTCATGGGGTTGCCTGTAGGCTATACTGTACATCTTCATGGGGTTGCCTGTAGGCTATACTGTACATCTTCATGGGGTTGCCTGTAGGCTATACTGTACATCTTCATGGGGGTGCCTGTAGGCTATACTGTACATCTTCATGGGGTTGCCTGTAGGCTATACTGTACATCTTCATGGGGGTGCCTGTAGGCTATACTGTACATCTTCATGGGGTTGCCTATACTGTACATCTTCATGGGGGTGCCTGTAGGCTATACTGTACATCTTCATGGGGTTGCCTGTAGGCTATACTGTACATCTTCATGGGGTTGCCTGTAGGCTATACTGTACATCTTCATGGGGGTGCCTGTAGGCTATACTGTACATCTTCATGGGGTTGCCTGTAGGCTATACTGTACATCTTCATGGGGTTGCCTGTAGGCTATACTGTACATCTTCATGGGGTTGCCTGTAGGCTATACTGTACATCTTCATGGGGTTGCCTGTAGGCTACACTGTACATCTTCATGGGGTTGCCTATACTGTACATCTTCATGGGGTTGCCTGTAGGCTATACTGTACATCTTCATGGGGGTGCCTGTAGGCTATACTGTACATCTTCATGGGGGTGCCTGTAGGCTATACTGTACATCTTCATGGGGTGCCTGTAGGCTATACTGTACATCTTCATGGGGTTGCCTATAGGCTATACTGTACATCTTCATGGGGTTGCCTATAGGCTATACTGTACATCTTCATGGGGGTGCCTGTAGGCTATACTGTACATCTTCATGGGGTTGCCTATAGGCTATACTGTACATCTTCATGGGGGTGCCTGTAGGCTATACTGTACATCTTCATGGGGGTGCCTGTAGGCTATACTGTACATCTTCATGGGGGTGCCTGTAGGCTATACTGTACATCTTTATGGGGTTGCCTGTAGGCTACACAGTACATCTTCATGGGGGTGCCTATAGGCTATACTGTACATTTTCATGGGGGTGCCTGTAGGCTATACTGTACATCTTTATGGGGTTGCCTGTAGGCTATACTGTACATCTTCATGGGGTTGCCTATACTGTACATCTTCATGGGGGTGCCTGTAGGCTATACTGTACATCTTCATGGGGGTGCCTGTAGGCTATACTGTACATCTTTATGGGGTTGCCTGTAGGCTATACTGTACATCTTTATGGGGTTGCCTGTAGGCTATACTGTACATCTTCATGGGGTTGCCTATACTGTACATCTTCATGGGGGTGCCTGTAGGCTATACTGTACATCTTCATGGGGGTGCCTGTAGGCTACACAGTACATCTTCATGGGGGTGCCTATAGGCTATACTGTACATTTTCATGGGGGTGCCTGTAGGCTATACTGTACATCTTTATGGGGGTGCCTGTAGGCTATACTGTACATCTTCATGGGGTGCCTGTAGGCTACACTGTACATCTTCATGGGGTTGCCTATACTGTACATCTTCATGGGGTTGCCTGTAGGCTATACTGTACATCTTCATGGGGGTGCCTGTAGGCTATACTGTACATCTTCATGGGGTTGCCTATAGGCTATACTGTACATCTTCATGGGGGTGCCTGTAGGCTATACTGTACATCTTCATGGGGGTGCCTGTAGGCTATACTGTACATCTTCATGGGGGTGCCTGTAGGCTATACTGTACATCTTCATGGGGTTGCCTGTAGGCTATACTGTACATCTTCATGGGGTTGCCTGTAGGTTATACTGTACATCTTCATGGGGGTGCCTGTAGGCTATACTGTACATCTTTATGGGGGTGCCTGTAGGCTATACTGTACATCTTCATGGGGGTGCCTGTAGGCTATACTGTACATCTTCATGGGGGTGCCTGTAGGCTATACTGTACATCTTTATGGGGTTGCCTGTAGGCTACACAGTACATCTTCATGGGGGTGCCTATAGGCTATACTGTACATTTTCATGGGGGTGCCTGTAGGCTATACTGTACATCTTTATGGGGTTGCCTGTAGGCTATACTGTACATCTTCATGGGGTTGCCTGTAGGCTATACTGTACATCTTCATGGGGGTGCCTGTAGGCTATACTGTACATCTTTATGGGGTTGCCTGTAGGCTATACTGTACATCTTCATGGGGTTGCCTATACTGTACATCTTCATGGGGTTGCCTGTAGGCTATACTGTACATCTTCATGGGGTTGCCTGTAGGCTATACTGTACATCTTCATGGGGTTGCCTGTAGGCTATACTGTACATCTTCATGGGGGTGCCTGTAGGCTATACTGTACATCTTTATGGGGTTGCCTGTAGGCTATACTGTACATCTTCATGGGGTTGCCTATACTGTACATCTTCATGGGGGTGCCTGTAGGCTATACTGTACATCTTCATGGGGGTTCCTGTAGGCTACACAGTACATCTTCATGGGGGTGCCTATAGGCTATACTGTACATTTTCATGGGGGTGCCTGTAGGCTATACTGTACATCTTTATGGGGTTGCCTGTAGGCTATACTGTACATCTTCATGGGGGTGCCTGTAGGCTATACTGTACATCTTCATGGGGTTGCCTGTAGGCTATACTGTACATCTTCATGGGGTTGCCTATACTGTACATCTTCATGGGGGTGCCTGTAGGCTATACTGTACATCTTCATGGGGGTGCCTGTAGGCTATACTGTACATCTTCATGGGGTTGCCTGTAGGCTATACTGTACATCTTCATGGGGGTGCCTGTAGGCTATACTGTACATCTTCATGGGGTTGCCTGTAGGCTATACTGTACATCTTCATGGGGTTGCCTATACTGTACATCTTCATGGGGGTGCCTGTAGGCTATACTGTACATCTTCATGGGGTTGCCTGTAGGCTATACTGTACATCTTCATGGGGTTGCCTGTAGGCTATACTGTACATCTTCATGGGGTTGCCTGTAGGCTATACTGTACATCTTCATGGGGTTGCATGTAGGCTATACTGTACATCTTCATGGGGTTGCCTGTAGGCTATACTGTACATCTTCATGGGGTTGCCTGTAGGCTATACTGTACATCTTCATGGGGGTGCCTGTAGGCTATACTGTACATCTTCATGGGGTTGCCTATACTGTACATCTTCATGGGGGTGCCTGTAGGCTATACTGTACATCTTCATGGGGGTGCCTGTAGGCTATACTGTACATCTTCATGGGGTTGCCTGTAGGCTATACTGTACATCTTCATGGGGTTGCCTGTAGGCTATACTGTACATCTTCATGGGGTTGCCTGTAGGCTATACTGTACATCTTCATGGGGTTGCCTGTAGGCTATACTGTACATCTTCATGGGGTTGCCTGTAGGCTATACTGTACATCTTCATGGGGTTGCCTGTAGGTTATACTGTACATCTTCATGGGGGTGCCTGTAGGCTATACTGTACATCTTTATGGGGGTGCCTGTAGGCTATACTGTACATCTTAATGGGGGTGCCTGTAGGCAATACTGTACATCTTTATGGGGGTGCCTGTAGGCTATACTGTACATCTTCATGGGGTTGCCTATAGGCTATACTGTACATCTTCATGGGGGTGCCTATAGGCTATACTGTACATCTTCATGGGGTTGCCTATACTGTACATCTTCATGGGGTTGCCTGTAGGCTATACTGTACATCTTCATGGGGGTGCCTGTAGGCTATACTGTACATCTTCATGGGGTTGCCTATAGGCTATACTGTACATCTTCATGGGGGTGCCTATAGGCTATACTGTACATCTTCATGGGGGTGCCTGTAGGCTATACTGTACATCTTCATGGGGGTGCCTGTAGGCTATACTGTACATCTTCATGGGGTTGCCTGTAGGCTATACTGTACATCTTCATGGGGTTGCCTGTAGGCTATACTGTACATCTTCATGGGGTTGCCTGTAGGTTATACTGTACATCTTCATGGGGGTGCCTGTAGGCTATACTGTACATCTTCATGGGGTTGCCTGTAGGCTATACTGTACATCTTCATGGGGTTGCCTGTAGGTTATACTGTACATCTTCATGGGGGTGCCTGTAGGCTATACTGTACATCTTTATGGGGTTGCCTGTAGGCTACACAGTACATCTTCATGGGGGTGCCTATAGGCTATACTGTACATTTTCATGGGGGTGCCTGTAGGCTATACTGTACATCTTTATGAGGTTGCCTGTAGGCTATACTGTACATCTTCATGGGGTTGCCTATACTGTACATCTTCATGGGGGTGCCTGTAGGCTATACTGTACATCTTCATGGGGGTGCCTGTAGGCTATACTGTACATCTTCATGGGGTTGCCTGTAGGCTATACTGTACATCTTCATGGGGGTGCCTGTAGGCTATACTGTACATCTTCATGGGGTTGCCTGTAGGCTATACTGTACATCTTCATGGGGTTGCCTATACTGTACATCTTCATGGGGGTGCCTGTAGGCTATACTGTACATCTTCATGGGGTTGCCTGTAGGCTATACTGTACATCTTCATGGGGTTGCCTGTAGGCTATACTGTACATCTTCATGGGGTTGCCTGTAGGCTATACTGTACATCTTCATGGGGTTGCATGTAGGCTATACTGTACATCTTCATGGGGTTGCCTGTAGGCTATACTGTACATCTTCATGGGGGTGCCTGTAGGCTATACTGTACATCTTCATGGGGGTGCCTGTAGGATATACTGTACATCTTCATGGGGGTGCCTGTAGGTTATACTGTACATCTTCATGGGGTTGCCTGTAGGCTATACTATACATCTTCATGGGGTTGCCTGTAGGCTATACTGTACATCTTCATGGGGTTGCCTGTAGGCTATACTGTACATATTCATGGGGGTGCCTGTAGGCTATACTGTACATCTTCATGGGGTTGCCTGTAGGCTATACTGTACATCTTCATGGGGGTGCCTATAGGCTATACTGTACATTTTCATGGGGGTGCCTGTAGGCTATACTGTACATCTTTATGGGGTTGCCTGTAGGCTATACTGTACATCTTCATGGGGTTGCCTATACTGTACATCTTCATGGGGGTGCCTGTAGGCTATACTGTACATCTTCATGGGGGTGCCTGTAGGCTATACTGTACATCTTCATGGGGTTGCCTGTAGGCTATACTGTACATCTTCATGGGGGTGCCTGTAGGCTATACTGTACATCTTCATGGGGTTGCCTGTAGGCTATACTGTACATCTTCATGGGGTTGCCTATACTGTACATCTTCATGGGGGTGCCTGTAGGCTATACTGTACATCTTCATGGGGTTGCCTGTAGGCTATACTGTACATCTTCATGGGGTTGCCTGTAGGCTATACTGTACATCTTCATGGGGTTGCCTGTAGGCTATACTGTACATCTTCATGGGGTTGCATGTAGGCTATACTGTACATCTTCATGGGGTTGCCTGTAGGCTATACTGTACATCTTCATGGGGGTGCCTGTAGGCTATACTGTACATCTTCATGGGGGTGCCTGTAGGCTATACTGTACATCTTCATGGGGTTGCCTGTAGGCTATACTGTACATCTTCATGGGGTTGCCTGTAGGCTATACTGTACATCTTCATGGGGTTGCCTGTAGGCTATACTGTACATCTTCATGGGGTTGCCTATACTGTACATCTTCATGGGGGTGCCTGTAGGCTATACTGTACATCTTCATGGGGTTGCCTGTAGGCTATACTGTACATCTTCATGGGGTTGCCTGTAGGCTATACTGTACATCTTCATGGGGTTGCCTGTAGGCTATACTGTACATCTTCATGGGGTTGCCTGTAGGCTATACTGTACATCTTCATGGGGGTGCCTGTAGGCTATACTGTACATCTTCATGGGGTTGCCTGTAGGCTATACTGTACATCTTCATGGGGGTGCCTATAGGCTATACTGTACATTTTCATGGGGGTGCCTGTAGGCTATACTGTACATCTTTATGGGGTTGCCTGTAGGCTATACTGTACATCTTCATGGGGTTGCCTATACTGTACATCTTCATGGGGGTGCCTGTAGGCTATACTGTACATCTTCATGGGGGTGCCTGTAGGCTATACTGTACATCTTCATGGGGTTGCCTGTAGGCTATACTGTACATCTTCATGGGGGTGCCTGTAGGCTATACTGTACATCTTCATGGGGTTGCCTGTAGGCTATACTGTACATCTTCATGGGGTTGCCTGTAGGCTATACTGTACATCTTCATGGGGTTGCCTGTAGGCTATACTGTACATCTTCATGGGGTTGCCTGTAGGCTATACTGTACATCTTCATGGGGGTGCCTGTAGGCTATACTGTACATCTTCATGGGGCTGCCTGTAGGCTATACTGTACATCTTCATGGGGTTGCCTGTAGGCTATACTGTACATCTTCATGGGGTTGCCTGTAGGTTATACTGTACATCTTCATGGGGGTGCCTGTAGGCTATACTGTACATCTTTATGGGGGTGCCTGTAGGCTATACTGTACATCTTAATGGGGGTGCCTGTAGGCTATACTGTACATCTTTATGGGGGTGCCTGTAGGCTATACTGTACATCTTCATGGGGTGCCTGTAGGCTACACTGTACATCTTCATGGGGTTGCCTATACTGTACATCTTCATGGGGTTGCCTGTAGGCTATACTGTACATCTTCATGGGGGTGCCTGTAGGCTATACTGTACATCTTCATGGGGTTGCCTATAGGCTATACTGTACATCTTCATGGGGTTGCCTGTAGGCTATACTGTACATCTTCATGGGGTTGCCTGTAGGCTATACTGTACATCTTCATGGGGTTGCCTGTAGGCTATACTGTACATCTTCATGGGGTGCCTGTAGGCTATACTGTACATCTTCATGGGGTTGCCTGTAGGCTATACTGTACATCTTCATGGGGTTGCCTATACTGTACATCTTCATGGGGTTGCCTGTAGGCTATACTGTACATCTTCATGGGGTTGCCTGTAGGTTATACTGTACATCTTTATGGGGTTGCCTGTAGGCTACACAGTACATCTTCATGGGGGTGCCTATAGGCTATACTGTACATTTTCATGGGGGTGCCTGTAGGCTATACTGTACATCTTTATGGGGTTGCCTGTAGGCTATACTGTACATCTTCATGGGGTTGCCTATACTGTACATCTTCATGGGGGTGCCTGTAGGCTATACTGTACATCTTCATGGGGGTGCCTGTAGGCTATACTGTACATCTTCATGGGGTTGCCTGTAGGCTATACTGTACATCTTCATGGGGGTGCCTGTAGGCTATACTGTACATCTTCATGGGGTTGCCTGTAGGCTATACTGTACATCTTCATGGGGTTGCATGTAGGCTATACTGTACATCTTCATGGGGTTGCCTGTAGGCTATACTGTACATCTTCATGGGGTTGCCTGTAGGCTATACTGTACATCTTCATGGGGTTGCCTGTAGGCTATACTGTACATATTCATGGGGGTGCCTGTAGGCTATACTGTACATCTTCATGGGGTTGCCTGTAGGCTATACTGTACATCTTCATGGGGGTGCCTATAGGCTATACTGTACATTTTCATGGGGGTGCCTGTAGGCTATACTGTACATCTTTATGGGGTTGCCTGTAGGCTATACTGTACATCTTCATGGGGTTGCCTATACTGTACATCTTCATGGGGGTGCCTGTAGGCTATACTGTACATCTTCATGGGGGTGCCTGTAGGCTATACTGTACATCTTCATGGGGTTGCCTGTAGGCTATACTGTACATCTTCATGGGGGTGCCTGTAGGCTATACTGTACATCTTCATGGGGTTGCCTGTAGGCTATACTGTACATCTTCATGGGGTTGCCTATACTGTACATCTTCATGGGGGTGCCTGTAGGCTATACTGTACATCTTCATGGGGTTGCCTGTAGGCTATACTGTACATCTTCGTGGGGTGCCTGTAGGCTATACTGTACATCTTCATGGGGTTGCCTGTAGGCTATACTGTACATCTTCATGGGGTTGCCTGTAGGCTATACTGTACATCTTCATGGGGTTGCCTGTAGGCTATACTGTACATCTTCATGGGGGTGCCTGTAGGCTATACTGTACATCTTCATGGGGGTGCCTGTAGGCTATACTGTACATCTTCTTGAGTAGAGGTTTGGATTGCACACAGACTAACTTACATAACATGACCAAAAGTATGTGGACACATGCTTGGCCTACATCTCATTCCAAAATTATGGGCATTAATATGGAGTTGGTCCCCTCTTTTCTGTTATAACAGCAACCACTCTTCTGCAAAGACTTTCCACTAGATATTGGAACATTGCTGCGGGGACTTGCTTCCATTGAGCCACAAGAGTATTAGTGAGGTCAGGCACTGATGTTGGGCGATTAGGCCTGGCTTGCAGTCGGCGTTCCAATTCATCCCAATGGTGTCCGATGGGGTTGAGGTCAGGGCTCTGTGCAGGCCAGTCAAGTTCTTCCACACCGATCTCGACAAACCATTTCTGTATGGACCTCGCTTTGTGCACAGGGGCACTGTCATGCTGAAACAGGAAAGGGTCTTCTCCAAACTGTTGCCACAAAGTTGGAAGCACAAAATCATCTAGAATGTCATGGTATGCTGCAGCTTTAAGATTTCCCTTCACTGGAACTAAGGGGCCTAGTCCAAACCATGAAAAACAGCCCCAGACCATTATTCCTCCTCCACCAAACTTTACAGTTGGCACTATGCATTGGGGCAGGTAGCCTTCTCCGGCCTCCGCCAAACCCAGATTATTCTGTTGGACTGCCAGATGGTGAAGCGTGATTCATCTCTCCAGAGAGCGCGTTTCCACTGCTCCAGAGTCCAAAGGCGGCGACCTTTACACCACTCCAGCCGACACTTGGAATTGCACATGGTGCTTGTGTGCGGCTGCTCGGCCATGGAAACCCATTTCATGAAGCTCAGACGTTGCTTCCAGAGGCAGTTTGGAACTCGGTAGTGAGTGTTGCAAGTGAGGACAGTTTGTCAATGGAGATTGCATGGCTGTGTGCTCAATTTTATATACCTGTCACCAACGGTTGTAGCTAAAATAGTCACAGTGTGTAATTTGAAGGGGTGTCCACATACTTTTGTATATATTGTGTATATGACCACTATCTCAAAACCACTATCTGCCAAGAAGTAACTATGGCTACCTTTTCCTCCATTTTGTGTCGAAACAGTACTGACCTGAGCCAAGATGGCAGCCATCTGACCCGCCGTGACCAGGATGGCCTACTGGGTGACGGTCGTCGGGGATGACACCACGTGACCTGTGGAACTGGCCACGCCCTGCTTCCCCGCGCCCTGTCATGCTGGCTGTCCAACCAGAAACATATCCTGGGAAAGATCATTCATAAACAAAACTCTGTCGATACAACACTATCAATACAACACTAACAATACAACACTAACAATACTAACTGTACAACACTAACGATACAACACTAACAATACAACACTAACGATACAACACTAACGATACAACACAAACGATACAACACAAACGATACAACACAAACGATACAACACAAACGATACAACACTAACGATACAACACTAACGATACAACACTAACGATACAACACTAACGATACAACACTAACGATACAACACTAACGATACAACACTAACGATACAACACTAACGATACAACACTAACGATACAACACTAACTGTACAACACTAACTGTACAACACTAACGATACAACTCTAACAATACTAACTGTACAACACTAACGATACAACACTAACGATACAACGCTAACTATACAACACTAACGATACAACACTAACGATACAACTCTAACAATACAACGCTAACTATACAACACTAACGATACAACTCTAACAATACAACACTAACAATACAACTCTAACAATACAACGCTAACTATACAACACTAACGATACAACACTAACGATACAACACTAACGATACAACTCTAACAATACAACACTAACTATACAACACTAACGATACAACTCTAACAATACAACACTAACAATACAACGCTAACTATACAACACTAACGATACAACACTAACGATACAACACTAACGATACAACACTAACTATACAACACTAACGATACAACTCTAACAATACAACACTAACAATACAACTCTAACAATACAACACTAACTATACAACACTAACGATACAACTCTAACAATACAACACTAACAATACAACGCTAACTATACAACACTAACGATACAACTCTAACAATACAACAATAACAATACAACTCTAACAATACAACGCTAACTATACAACACTAACGATACAACACTAACGATACAACACTAACGATACAACACTAACGATACAACACTAACGATACAACTCTAACAATTTCTCCCAAGATGGCATAGCAGTTCAGAAGTATTTTTGTCCTCGTCCTGTCGTGTCCCGTATATATATATATTTACAACTTTTTTTTCACATACATTTTTAATTTTCCAAAAACTCATCTTCAGAACACTCTCCTGCAATCCGTTTCACCAATTTATATTTATATAAAAAAGTATTATTTACCTCAGAGCTGTGATCCTCCGAGAGGCTAGCCAGAAATTAGCCAGAAGCTAGCCGGGAGCTAGCCAGAAGCTGGTCCAGAAGCTACTCTGAAGCTGGTTCAGGGGCTAGTTCAGAAGCTAGTTAGCTTATTTACTGGCTAATCGTTGGTACTCAGCTGACGGTTTGTGGTCATCGGCTGTCCTTTGGCTCGAGAATCTATCGCCAGTTTTGTACGGCGCGGTGCAGCGCAGCGCGGCTCGGAGCGGAACATATCGGACCAATTTTTCTCTCCATGTCCCTTGATTTCGGCCGCTGGCTCTGGACGTCCATGCCTGGATCTCGCAGCTAGCTAGCTGCTATCCGTGTGACTATCGGCTTTCGTCGATTCCGGAGCTAACATCAATTGTTCCGGAGCTAGCCAGCTGAAGAGTTCCATCAATCACTCCTGGGCTGCAGTCACCTATCCGGACCCGTTTTGCTGCCTACGCGGAGCCCCACCGGGCCTTCACGGCTAGACTGCCGACGTTGTCTACCCGAGGGAACTGTCCGGCTGGCTCCTCCGGCGCAACGTTGCCTGGGCGCCCATCTGCGGCCTGCTAGCCGTTGGCTATCTTATCGGCTGCTATCTGAATAGACAATCGGACAATTTTTATTTTTATTTATTTATTTATTTTTCTTCTTGGGCCTCTATAACTGTATCTATTGTTTTTATTTTTGTTGTTGTGTGATTTGGATTCATCCCCTCTACCACACGGAAACCCACTAATCTACTGACGGAACGCAAGAGTTGGCTAATAACAGACCTCCATCTTATACTAGCTTGCTCCTATGCTAGCTGCTACCGATTTAGCTGTCTAAATCGCCGTGACCCCCAACCAACCTCTCCACTCACTGGACCCTTTTGATCACTCGAATGAGCATGCCTCTCCTTCATGTCAATATGCCTTGTCCATTGCTGTTCTGGTTAGTGTTTATTGGCTTATTTCACTGTAGAGCCTCTAGTCCTGCTCATTATACCTTATCCAACCTATTAGTTCCACCACCCACACATGCAATGACATCTCCTGGTTTCAATGATGTTTCTAGAGACAATATCTCTCTCTTCATCACTCAATACCTAGGTTTACCTCCACTGTATTCACATCCTACCTTACCTTTGTCTGTACATTATACCTTGATGCTATTTTATCGCCCCCAGAAACCTCCTTTTACTCTCTGTTCCAGACGTTCTAAACGACCAATTCTTATTGCTTTTAGCCGCACCCTTATTCTACTCCTACTCTGTTCATCTGGCGATGTAGAGGTGAATCCAGGCCCTGCAGTGCCTAGCTCCACTCCTATTCCCCAGGCGCTCTCTTTTGACGACTTCTGTAACCGTAATAGCCTTGGTTTCATGCATGTTAACATTAGAAGCCTCCTCCCTAAGTTTGTTCTATTAACTGCTTTAACACACTCTGCCAACCCGGATGTTCTAGCTGTGTCTGAATCCTGGCTTAGGAAGACCACCAAAAATTCAGACATTTTAATTCCAAACTACAACATTTTCAGACAAGATAGAACTGCCAAAGGGGGCGGTGTTGCAATCTACTGCAAAGATAGCCTGCAGAGTTCTGTCCTACTATCCAGGTCTGTACCCAAACAATTTGAACTTCTACTTTTAAAAATCCACCTCTCTCACCGTTGCTGCCTGCTATAGACCACCCTCTGCCCCCAGCTGTGCTCTGGACACCATATGTGAACTGATTGCCCCCCATCTATCTTCAGAGCTTGTGCTGCTAGGCGACCTAAATTGGAACATGCTTAACACCCCAGCCATCCTACAATCTAAACTTGATGCCCTCAACCTCACACAAATTATCAATGAACCTACCAGGTACCTCCCCAAAGCCTTAAACACGGACACCCTCATAGATATCATCCTAACCAACTTGCCCTCTAAATACACCTCTGCTGTTTTCAACCAAGATCTCAGCGATCACTGCCTCATTGCCTGCATCCGTAATGGGTCAGCGGTCAAACGACCTCCACTCATCACTGTAAAACGCTCCCTGAAACACTTCAGCGAGCAGGCCTTTCTAATCGACCTGGCCGGGGTATCCTGGAAGGATATTGATCTCATCCCGTCAGTAGAGGATGCCTGGATATTTTTTTTAAATGCCTTCCTACCCATCTTAAATAAACATGCCCCATTCAAGAAATTTAGAACCAGGAATAGATATAGCCCTTGGTTCTCCCCAGACCTGACTGCCCTTAACCAACAAAAAAACATCCTATGGCGTTCTGCATTAGCATCGCACAGCCCCCGTGATATGCAGCTGTTCAGGGAAGCTAGAAACCATTATACACAGGCAGTTAGAAAAGCCAAGGCTAGCTTTTTCAAGCAGAAATTTGCTTCCTGCAACACTAACTCAAAAAAGTTCTGGGACACTGTAAAGTCCATGGAGAATAAGAACCCCTCCTCCCAGCTGCCCACTGCACTGAAGATAGGAAACACTGTCACCACTGATAAATCCACCATAATTGAGAATTTCAATAAGCATTTTTCTACGGCTGGCCATGCTTTCCACCTGGCTACTCCTACCCCGGTCAACAGCACTGCACCCCCCACAACAACTCGCCCAAGCCTCCACCATTTCTCCTTCTCCCAAATCTGCTCAGCTGATGTTCTGAATGAGCTGCAAAATCTGGACCCCTACAAATTAGCCAGGCTTGACAATCTGGACCCTTTCTTTCTAAAATTATCTGCCAAAATTGTTGCCACCCCTATTACTAGCCTGTTCAACCTCTCTTTCGTGTCGTCTGAGATTCCCAAAGATTGGAAAGCAGCTGCGGTCATCCCCCTCTTCAAAGGGGGTGACACTCTTGACCCAAACTGCTACAGACCTATATCTATCCTACCATGCCTTTCTAACGTCTTCGAAAGCCAAGTCAACAAACAGATTACCGACCATTTCGAATCTCACCATACCTTCTCTGCTATGCAATCTGGTTTCAGAGCTGGTCATGGGTGCACCTCAGCCACGCTCAAGGTCCTAAATGATATCTTAACCGCCATCGATAAGAAACATTACTGTGCAGCCGTATTCATTGATCTGGCCAAGGCTTTCGACTCTGTCAATCACCACATCCTCATCGGCAGACTCGACAGCCTTGGTTTCTCAAATGATTGCCTCGCCTGGTTCACCAACTACTTCTCTGATAGAGTTCAGTGTGTCAAATCGGAGGTTCTGCTGTCCGGACCTCTGGCAATCTCTATGGGGGTGCCACAGGGTTCAATTCTTGGACCGACTCTCTTCTCTGTATACATCAATGAGGTCGCTCTTGCTGCTGGTGAGTCTCTGATCCACCTCTACGCAGACGACACCATTCTGTATACTTCTGGCCCTTCTTTGGACACTGTGTTAACAACCCTCCAGGCAAGCTTCAATGCCATACAACTCTCCTTCCGTGGCCTCCAATTGCTCTTAAATACAAGTAAAACTAAATGCATGCTCTTCAACCGATCGCTACCTGTACCTACCCGCCTGTCCAACATTACTACTCTGGACGGCTCCGACTTAGAATACGTGGACAACTACAAATACTTAGGTGTCTGGTTAGACTGTAAACTCTCCTTCCAGACCCATATCAAACATCTCCAATCCAAAGTTAAATCTAGAATTGGCTTCCTATTTCGCAACAAAGCATCCTTCACTCATGCTGCCAAACATACCCTTGTAAAACTGACCATCCTACCAATCCTCGACTTTGGCGATGTCATTTACAAAATAGCCTCCAATACCCTACTCAACAAATTGGATGCAGTCTATCACAGTGCAATCCGTTTTGTCACCAAAGCCCCATATACTACACACCATTGCGACCTGTACGCTCTCGTTGGCTGGCCCTCGCTTCATACTCGTCGCCAAACCCACTGGCTCCATGTCATCTACAAGACCCTGCTAGGTAAAGTCCCCCCTTATCTCAGCTCGCTGGTCACCATTGCATCTCCCACCTGTAGCACACGCTCCAGCAGGTATATCTCTCTAGTCACCCCCAAAACCAATTCTTTCTTTGGCCGCCTCTCCTTCCAGTTCTCTGCTGCCAATGACTGGAACGAACTACAAAAATCTCTGAAACTGGAAACACTTATCTCCCTCACTAGCTTTAAGCACCAACTGTCAGAGCAGCTCACATATTACTGCACCTGTACATAGCCCACCTATAATTTAGCCCAAACAACTACCTCTTTCCCTACTGTATTTAATTAATGTATTTATTTTGCTCCTTTGCACCCCCATTATTTGTATTTCTACTTTGCACATTCTCCCATTGCAAATCTACCATTCCAGTGTTTTACTTGCTATATTGTATCTACTTTGCCACCATGGCCTTTTTGCCTTTACCTCCCTTATCTCACCTCATTTGCTCACATTGTATATAGACTTGTTTCTACTGTATTATTGACTGTATGTTTGTTTTACTCCATGTGTAACTCTGTGTCGTTGTATGTGTCGAACTGCTTTGCTTTATCTTGGCCAGGTCGCAATTGTAAATGAGAACTTGTTCTCAACTTGCCTACCTGGTTAAATAAAGGTGAAATAAATAAAAATAAATAAAAAAACAATACAACTCTAACAATACTAACTGTACAACACTAACGATACAACACTAACGATACAACGCTAACTATACAACACTAACTATACAACTCTAACTATACAACTCTAACGATACAACACTAACGATACAACACTAACGATACAACACTAACTATACAACTCTAACTATACAACACTAACTATACAACTCTAACGATACGACACTAACGATACAACACTAACTATACAACTCTAACGATACAACACTAACTATACAACACTAACAATACAACACTAACGATACAACACTAACAATACAACACTAACGATACAACACTAACAATACAACACTAACTATACAACACTAACAATACAACACTAACGATACAAGATAACAGCAGCAGCAACGGGGTTTTATAATACTATCTGAGAGTTAAATGTGATTGATTAGGGTTTAGAAGTGTGGAGACGGACTGTGTTGTTTATTTGTTGCTCAGTTTATTCAGAAGTTTGGCAGTGCGTGTGGTGAAACCTTAGTTAGGCTGTTTGAGGATGTAGGAGGTGTGTGTGTGTGTGGTGGGGGTGGCGGTGAGTGGGTGTCACCAGGCAGATTAAAGGTGTGGGTGAAACCTTAGTTGGGCTGTTTGAGGATGTAGGAGGTGTGTGTGTGTGTGGTGGGGGTGGCGGTGAGTGGGTGTCACCAGGCAGATTAAAGGTGTGGGTGAAACCTTAGTTAGGCTGTTTGAGGATGTAGGAGGTGTGTGTGTGTGTGGTGGGGGTGGCGGTGAGTGGGTGTCACCAGGCAGATTAAAGGTGTGGGTGAAACCTTAGTTAGGCTGTTTGAGGATGTAGGAGGTGTGTGTGTGTGGTGGGGGTGGCGGTGAGTGGGTGTCACCAGGCAGATTAAAGGTGTGGGTGAAACCTTAGTTAGGCTGTTTGAGGATGTAGGAGGTGTGTGTGTGTGGTGGGGGTGGCGGTGAGTGGGTGTCACCAGGCAGATTAAAGGTGTGGGTGAAACCTTAGTTAGGCTGTTTGAGGATGTAGGAGGTGTGTGTGTGTGGTGGGGGTGGCGGTGAGTGGGTGTCACCAGGCAGATTAAAGGTGTGGGTGAAACCTTTAGTTGGGCTGTTTGAGGATGTAGGAGGTGTGTGTGTGTGGTGGGGGTGGCGGTGAGTGGGTGTCACCAGGCAGATTAAAGGTGTGGGTGAAACCTTTAGTTGGGCTGTTTGAGGATGTAGGTGTGTGTGTGTGTGGTGGGGGTGGCGGTGAGTGGGTGTCACCAGGCAGATTAAAGGTGTGGGTGAAACCTTTAGTTGGGCTGTTTGAGGATGTAGGTGTGTGTGTGTGTGGTGGGGGTGGCGGTGAGTGGGTGTCACCAGGCAGATTAAAGGTGTGGGTGAAACCTTTAGTTGGGCTGTTTGAGGATGTAGGTGTGTGTGTGTGTGGTGGGGGTGGCGGTGAGTGGGTGTCACCAGGCAGATTAAAGGTGTGGGTGAAACCTTTAGTTGGGCTGTTTGAGGATGTAGGTGTGTGTGTGTGTGATGGGGGTGGCGGTGAGTCGGTGTCACCAGGCAGATTAAAGGTGTGGGTGAAACCTTTAGTTGGGCTGTTTGAGGATGTAGGTGTGTGTGTGTGTGGTGGGGGTGGCGGTGAGTGGGTGTCACCAGGCAGATTAAAGGTGTGGGTGAAACCTTTAGTTGGGCTGTTTGAGGATGTAGGTGTGTGTGTGTGTGGTGGGGGTGGCGGTGAGTCGGTGTCACCAGGCAGATTAAAGGTGTGGGTGAAACCTTTAGTTGGGCTGTTTGAGGATGTAGGTGTGTGTGTGTGTGATGGGGGTGGCGGTGAGTCGGTGTCACCAGGCAGATTAAAGGTGTGGGTGAAACCTTTAGTTGGGCTGTTTGAGGATGTAGGTGTGTGTGTGTGTGGTGGGGGTGGCGGTGAGTGGGTGTCACCAGGCAGATTAAAGGTGTGGGTGAAACCTTTAGTTGGGCTGTTTGAGGATGTAGGTGTGTGCAGCACTACATACGTTTTCTACCGACCGATAGGAAAGAAAGAGGATGTTTAAATGTGTCCGTACTCTCTGGGGGAAACCCGGTGACAAAGCCTAAAAATGTTTCCCTAAAGTTCGACTGACGTCAGAGTGAGAAGAGCGAGCGGTGGCTTGAAATGATCTCTGCCCCAGATTTAGATTGTATGAGGAAGGAAGAGATGAACGGGGGAAGCACAGAGACCTCATTAGTAGTAGTTGTCTAAATGCAGAGACAACATTGTTCCAGAGTTGAGAGCTGGATCACTGGCTTGGTAATGAATCTAATAAAGGCCTATAGATAGATACAGCAGGCTCAATCAATGCTAGAATACTAAAGACAGGCTCAATAGGGCTGTCCACAGGGCTGTCTACAGGGCTCTCTACCGGGCTCTCTACAGGGCTGTCCACAGGGCTGTCCACAGGGCTGTCTACAGGGCTGTCCACAGGGCTGTCTACAGGGCTGTCCACAGGGCTGTCTACAGGGCTCTCTACAGGGCCGTCTACAGGGCTCTTACAGGGCTCTCTACAGGGCTCTCTACAGGGCTCTCTACAGGGCCGTCTACAGGACCGTCTACAGGGCTGTCCACAGGGCTCTCTACAGGGCTCTCTACAGGGCCGTCTACAGGGCCGTCTACAGGGCTCTCTACAGGGCCGTCTACAGGGCTCTCTACAGGGCCGTCTACAGGGCTCTCTACAGGGCCGTCTACAGGGCTCTCTACAGGGCCGTCTACAGGGCTCTCTACAGGGCCGTCTACAGGGCTCTCTACAGGGCCGTCTACAGGGCTCTCTATAGGGCCGTCTACAGGGCTCTCTACGGGGCTCTCTATAGGGCCGTCTACAGGGCTTTCTACAGGGCTCTCTATAGGGCCGTCTACAGGGCTCTCTACAGGGCTCTCTATAGGGCCGTCTACAGGGCTCTCTATAGGGCCGTCTACAGGGCCGTCTACAGGGCTCTCTATAGGGCCGTCTACAGGGCTCTCTATAGGGCCGTCTACAGGGCTCTCTGAGCAACATGAGACTTTCCTCAACAATATGAGATGAAAGAGAGAATGGGGTGAGAGGGTAAATGAACGACAGAAAGAGAGAGTGGGGTGAGAGGGTAAATGAAAGACAGAAAGAGAATGGGGTGAGAGGGTAAATGAAAGACAGAAAGAGAGAATGGGGTGAGAGGGTAAATGAACGACAGAAAGAGAGAATGGGGTGAGAGGGTAAATGAAAGACAGCAGCTAGTTTCAATGATTGTTTGAAGAGGATAACAAAACTAACAGAGAGAGGAGGTGTGTGTACCTGTGGGTTCTGTTTTGAGGATGAAGGCAAATGTGTGTGTGTGTGTGTGTGCGTGCGTGTGCGCGTGGAGAGAGGACATGAGAGAGGACATGAGAGAGGACAGGAGAGAGGACAGGAGAGAGGACATGAGAGAGGACATGAGAGAGGACAGGAGAGAGGACAGGAGAGAGGACAGGAGAGAGGACAGGAGAGAGGACATGAGAGAGGACATGAGAGAGGACATGAGAGAGGACAGGAGAGAGGAAAGGAGAGAGGACAGGAGAGAGGACATGATAGAAGACATGAGAGAGGACAGTAGAGAGGATATGAGAGAGGACAGGAGAGAGGAGAGAGGACAGGAGAGAGGACAGGATAGAGGACAGGAGAGAGGACAGGACAGAGAACATGAGAGAGGACAGGAGAGAGAACATGAGAGAGGACAGGAGAGAGGACAGGAGAGAGGACAGTAGAGAGGATAGGAGAGAGGACAGGAGAGAGGACAGGAGAGAGGACAGGAGAGAGAACAGGAGAGAGAACAGGAGATAGGACAGGAGAAAGAAGAGAGGACAGGAGAGAGGATATGATAGAGGACATGAGAGAGGACAGTAGAGAGGATATGAGAGAGGACAGGAGAGAGGACAGGAGAGAGGACAGGAGAGAGGATAGGCGAGAGGATAGGAGAGAGGACAGGAGAGAGGATAGGAGAGAGGACAGGAGAGAGGACAGGAGAGAGGACAGGAGAGAGGACAGGAGAGAGGACAGGAGAGAGGATAGGAGAGAGGACATGAGAGAGGACAGGAGTGAGGACATGAGAGAGGACAGGAGAGAGAACATGAGAGAGGACAGGGGAAAGGATATGAGAGAGGACAGGAGAGAGGACAGTTGGTGAGAATAATTGGGTGTATGTTACTAGTTGGAGGCTAGGACGATGTCTCCCTGTGATATGATCAGCTTCCCTGAGGGATTCTTGCTGTTGGTGGTGACATATCAAATCAAATCAAATGTATTTATATAGCCCTTCGTACATCAGCTGATATCTCAAAGTGCTGTACAGAAACCCAGCCTAAAACCCCAAACAGCAAGCAATGCAGGTGTAGAAGCACGGTGGCTAGGAAAAACTCCCTTGAAAGGCCAAAACCTAGGAAGAAACCTAGAGAGGAACCAGGCTATGAGGGGTGGCCAGTCCTCTTCTGGCTGTGCCGGGTGGAGATTATAACAGAACATGGCCAAGATGTTCAAATGTTCATAAATGACCAGCATGGTCAAATAATAATAATCACAGCACGCCAGGTGGTCTGGGGACAGCAAGGAGTCATCATGTCAGGTAGTCCTGGGGCATGGTCCTAGGGCTCAAGTCCTCCGAGAGAGAGAAAGAAAGAGAGAAAGAGAGAATTAGAGAGAGCATACTTAAATTCACTCAAGGCACCGGATAGGACAGGAGAAGTACTCCAGATATAACAAACTGACCCTAGCCCCCCGACACATAAACTACTGCAGCATAAATACTGGAGGCTGAGACAGGAGGGGTCAGGAGACACTGTGGCCCCATCCGATGACACCCCCGGACAGGGCCAAACAGGAAGGATATAACCCCACCCACTTTGCCAAAGCACAGCCCCCACACCACTAGAGGGATATCTTCAACCACCAACTTACCATCCTGAGTCAAGGCCGAGTATAGAGCTTAGAGCTTAGATGCCCGTGGGCAGGTTGGCAAGGTTGTTGACTGGCAGCTGGAGGGTCGCCATCACTGGGGGGGGGGGGGGGGGGGGGGGGGAGAGAGGCGATAAAAGGGGGATAATGTTGTAGATAAAGTTGGGGAAAGGGAAAGAAAGAAAGTAGTGGAACTAAAGAGAGATAGAGCGAGCGAGAGAGACACCCACAACAGAGAAAATGCAGAAACATCTGTCAGGAGAGCTGTGAGGGAGCATGTGAATGAAACATCTGTCAGAAGAGCTGTGAGGGAGCATGTGAATGAAACATCTGTCAGAGGAGCTGTGGGGGAGCATGCGAATGAAACATCTGTCAGAAGAGCTGTGAGGGAGCATGCGAATGAAACATCTTTCAGAAGAGCTGTGAGGGAGCATGTGAATGAAACATCTGTCAGAAGAGCTGTGAGGGAGCATGTGAATGAAACATCTGTCAGAAGAGCTGTGAGGGAGCATGTGAATGAAACATCTGTCAGAAGAGCTGTGAGGGAGCATGCGAATGAAACATCTGTCAGAAGAGCTGTGAGGGAGCATGTGAATGAAACATCTGTCAGAAGAGCTGTGAGGGAGCATGTGAATGAAACATCTGTCAGAAGAGCTGTGAGGGAGCATGCGAATGAAACATCTGTCAGAAGAGCTGTGAGGGAGCATGTGAATGAGCATTTGTGTGGATGGGTGCTTTTTAATGAGAGTTTGTGACAGTGGGCGTTTGCCAAGAGTGTTTCTTGGTATTTACGCGTCTCACCTCCACTCTTTCCTGTTCCCCCTGCGGCCCCAGTTGCCTTGACAATGACCTGCTGACCCACAATGCTATCGGCCGTCCCGCTGACAAAGGCCTTGGCAACGCCCTGGGCGACTACATGCCTCCCGCCCATCACCTTGAAGATCCAGAATCTGTCCGATGCTGATGGCCACAAGCTTCATCGCTGCCTGGAGGGCAGAGCCTACAGTGGTACCCAGAACCTGGAGGGCGGAGACTACAGGGGTACCCAGAACCTGGAGGGGGGAAACATGGGAGATGTATTTTAACAGGTCAAAACCATTGCTCTTTGTTACCTTGCTCATTGGCTGTGAACCATATGTGTGTGTGAGTGTATGTTTGTCTGATACCTTGCTGGTTGTGGCCCCAGCCCAGGTGGCCCCTCCTGGCTGTCTCTGTGGCGACATGGAGATCAAGTGACTTCCCTTCACTGCGACCAAACTGCTGGGCTGCCGTTACCGTGGAAACCATCTGCTGCTGCTTGATAATGACCTGCAGAGGAAGAGAGCATAGAGATGGAACATCACAGACAGGACAAACACAGGTAAAAGAAACAGTTTCTATGCATTCTACGTAAGCCAAGTGTGCACACTGATTACTTTAGCTAATAGAAATATTAATTCTACATTCTGTCCCGTTCCAAACAGACTAGAAAAACTACAAATAACCCTGAAACTGTGTTGTAATATTCATTCTACATCCTGTCCCGTTCCAAACAGACTAGAAAAACTAGAAATAACTGGCATCTGCCCTGAAACTGTGTTGTATCGTCTGTGGAGAGAAGATGTGGGAGTGGGTGGATTGTATTACAGGAGTTTGACATGGTCTCTCTCTTTCCATCTGTGTGTGTGTGTGTGATACAAACATGCAGTTATTCTCTCTGCAATGCCTCTCCCATCCCCTCTCAGACTGATGTCCCATTTAAACAGCTTGCCAAGTGGCTGCTCACAGCTGCTGAGGACAGCACCCTGGCAGGGTGGCACACTATTAATAGGTGTGTGTGTATGTGTTGTTACAGGAAGGAAGTGTCTACAGAGACAGGAAGTGACTATGCCACACAGAGACCCATCTGGGAGGAGACAGCCAATCACAGAGACCCATCTGGGAGGAGAGAACATAAAGGACAACATCGTGGCAGTACTGCTGGGTTTGGTCTGACACGAATCTCCTGGAAGCTCACTACTGCTGGGTTTGGTCTGACACGAATCTCCTGGAAGCTCACTACTGCTGGATTTGGTCTGACACGAATCTCCTGGAAGCTAAACACTGCTGGGTTTGGTCTGACACTTCGCTCCTGGAAGCTAAACACTGCTGGGTTTGGTCTGACATGAATCTCCTGGAAGCTAAACACTGCTGGGTTTGGTCTGACACTTCGCTCCTGGAAGCTAAACACTGCTGGGTTTGGTCTGACATGAATCTCCTGGAAGCTAAACACTGCTGGGTTTGGTCTGACACGAATCTCCTGGAAGCTAAACACTGCTGGGTTTGGTCTGACACTTCGCTCCTGGAAGCTAAACACTGTTAGGTCTGAATGAGCTCTATGAAAAGTACTCATGAGAGGTGAAGACAGGGAAAATCAGTCCTGAAGGACATTCAACTTTAAATCAACCCAGTCTGATATACTTCTATAAAGTTCCTACTGTCAAAGAAACCTTTGCACTTGGAAACTACACGTCTTAGTGGCGAAGGACCATTTCAGAATGTGGAGGTTAAGATGCCAGTTCTACTCATAACAAAGACTCTTACTCCACTTAGACACACATACTGACCTTTGAGTGACTTCTGTGTGACCTCTGTGTAACTCACCTTGACCCCTGAGGACAGGAAGCGGTCCGTGTGAACCTTGGGGGCCAGAGAGCGAGTGCCTTGGGCCGTACCGACTGCTTGGCTGTAAGACTTCCTGTAATACGGAAAGACATAGACCATTAATTCATCAATCAATCAATCAAAATATCTGTTGGTCACGGGGTAGAAGCATTGGTTTTAGTTACTCTGTGGGTCACAAGGGCTGCTTTTACAACGTCAGCCCGATTCTGAACTTTTGACACTAATTGATCTTTTGACTAATCAGATCAGATCTTTAGCCAATAATTGGGCAAAAGATCAGAATGGGGCTGCCAGTGTAAATGCAGCCAAATAGATTCAATTCAAAGGCTTTAGGTGGGCTAAATTTACTAAGGTATCGAGTGAAAGAGAGAAACTAAAGTATTTCCTAAGCCAGTGTTGGGATTGCACTATCATATGAGCTAAATTGTCCTAATATATCGTACGTTAAACACCTGTACAGATTTCCTTTCTTTTCACTCAAAATCTTTCTAGCCGCCAGTTCTGGTTTGACCACTGCATAGAGATGGATAGAGGCTACACTTTCCACTAGACGGTGAAGCCCTCTATTGGGTTTTCTATCAAAAAAAGCGTCCAGAGGTGCGCCCTCTATCCATTTTTATGGTCAGCTGTCATGAGCCGTTTCTCCGCTCACTTGAGAACTAAATGAGGAAGTCGAACATCAGGGTCAAGGAAACGCGTGTTAATTGTGTTAATTGACAAAGTAACTCTAATTATACTACCCAGTTTTAAAAAGTAACGTGGTACACTACTAGTTACTGATTATAATAAGTAATCTGATTACGTAACGCTTTACTGGCCTATGCTTTAATAATGTGTTATCTCCAAACACACTGACCTATAATGTGTTACCCCCAAACACACTGGCCTATAATGTGTTACCCCCAAACACACTGACCTATAATGTGCTACCCCCAAACACACTGGCCTATAATGTGTTACCCCCAAACACACTGGCCTATAATGTGTTACCTCCAAACACACTGACCTATAATGTGTTATCTCCAAACACACTGACCTATAATGTGTTACCCCCAAACACACTGGCCTATAATGTGTTACCTCCAAACACACTGGCCTATAATGTGTTACCTCCAAACACACTGGCCTATAATGTGTTATCTCCAAACACACTGACCTATAATGTGTTACCTCCAAACACACTGGCCTATAATGTGTTACCTCCAAACACACTGGCCTATAATGTGTTATCTCCAAACACACTGACCTATAATGTGTTACCTCCAAACACACTGGCCTATAATGTGTTATCTCCAAACACACTGACCTATAATGTGTTACCCCCAAACACACTGGCCTATAATGTGTTACCCCCAAACACACTGACCTATAATGTGCTACCCCCAAACACACTGGCCTATAATGTGTTACCCCCAAACACACTGGCCTATAATGTGTTACCCCCAAACACACTGGCCTATAATGTGTTATCTCCAAACACACTGGCCTATAATGTGTTACCTCCAAACACACTGACCTATAATGTGTTATCTCCAAACACACTGGCCTATAATGTGCTACCCCCAAACACACTGGCCTATAATGTGTTACCCCCAAACACACTGGCCTATAATGTGTTATCTCCAAACACACTGGCCTTTAATGTGTTACCCCCAAACACACTGGCCTTTAATGTGTTACCTCCAAACACACTGGCCTATAATGTGTTATCTCCAAACACACTGGCCTATAATGTGTTACCTCCAAACACACTGGCCTATAATGTGTTATCTCCAAACACACTGGCCTATAATGTGTTATCTCCAAACACACTGGCCTATAATGTGTTACCCCCAAACACACTGGCCTATAATGTGTTATCTCCAAACACACTGGCCTTTAATGTGTTATCTCCAAACACACTGGCCTATAATGTGTTATCTCCAAACACACTGGCCTTTAATGTGTTATCTCCAAACACACTGGCCTATAATGTGTTACCTCCAAACACACTGGCCTATAATGTGTTATCTCCAAACACACTGGCCTTTAATGTGTTATCTCCAAACACACTGGCCTATAATGTGTTATCTCCAAACACACTGGCCTTTAATGTGTTATCTCCAAACACACTGGCCTATAATGTGTTACCTCCAAACACACTGGCCTATAATGTGTTACCTCCAAACACACTGGCCTATAATGTGTTACCTCCAAACACACTGGCCTATAATGTGTTATCTCCAAACACACTGGCCTATAATGTGCTACCCCCAAACACACTGACCTATAATGTGCTACCCCCAAACACACTGGCCTATAATGTGCTACCCCCAAACACACTGGCCTATAATGTGCTACCCCCAAACACACTGGCCTATAATGTGTTACCCCCAAACACACTGACCTATAATGTGTTACCTCCAAACACACTGGCCTATAATGTGCTACCCCCAAACACACTGGCCTATAATGTGTTACCCCCAAACACACTGACCTATAATGTGTTACCCCCAAACACACTGGCCTATAATGTGTTACCCCCAAACACACTGGCCTATAATGTGTTACCTCCAAACACACTGGCCTATAATGTGTTACCCCCAAACACACTGGCCTATAATGTGTTACCCACAAACACACTGACCTATAAGGTGTTACCCCCAAACACACTGACCTATAATGTGTTACCTCCAAACACACTGACCTATAATGTGCTACCCCCAAACACACTGACCTATAATGTGCTACCCCCAAACACACTGGCCTATAATGTGTTACCCCCAAACACACTGGCCTATAATGTGTTACCCCCAAACACACTGGCCTATGCTTTAATAATGTGTTACCCCCAAACACACTGACCTATAATGTGCTACCCCCAAACACACTGGCCTATAATGTGTTACCCCCAAACACACTGGCCTATGCTTTAATAATGTGTTACCCCCAAACACACTGACCTATAATGTGCTACCCCCAAACACACTGACCTATAATGTGCTACCCCCAAACACACTGGCCTATAATGTGTTACCCCCAAACACACTGGCCTATAATGTGTTACCCCCAAACACACTGGCCAATAATGTGTTACCCCCAAACACACTGGCCTATGCTTTAATAATGTGTTACCCCCAAACACACTGGCCAATAATGTGTTACCTCCAAACACACTGACCTATAATGTGCTACCCCCAAACACACTGACCTATAATGTGCTACCCCCAAACACACTGGCCTATAATGTGTTACCCCCAAACACACTGGCCTATAATGTGTTACCCCCAAACACACTGGCCTATGCTTTAATAATGTGTTACCCCCAAACACACTGGCCAATAATGTGTTACCCCCAAACACACTGACCTATAATGTGTTACCCACAAACACACTGCCCTATGCTTTAATAATGTGTTACCCCCAAACACACGGACCAATAATGTGTTACCTCCAAACACACTGGCCTATAATGTGTTACCCAAAAACACACTGGCCTATGCTTTCACCTTCATTTCAGAGGCAAAACATCTCTTTAGTTAGACTGGTGAATCAGCACTAACTCCCACATCAGCATCAACCCTCCAGCATGAAATAACATTAGACACTTTAAACCCCTCTGCCTGCCGGGATCTGCTGAAACTGAGCGTTGGTGGATACATGGTTGTGTGGAAGTGTACAGCACATGACTGGAATGTGAATGTGAACTATAAAGGGCTGAAACACGGCAGAGAGGGAATGTGGTTTCACTGTGTTCCACTTGAGAATGACACTGATACATGGAACGACCAAATGCCAACACACACATTAGTTCTTTAATTGAATTTACAACGAAGCGTAGCCTAGTCAACGAACACACACAAAATCACAGAGGAAAACGAAAACATCCTTTTTGTCCCCACTCTCCTGTAATCTGTCCCTGACACTGAGCCACAGAACAAGGTAGTACAGCTGTAGTTCTGGTCACCATGGAAACCCCTCTTATACCATTGCTATGCTGCTGCCTCACCAACCGTCATGATCTATGAATGGAAGGAGATGGAGAGACAGAAAGAGGGAGAGACTAAGAGAGCGAAAGAGAGAAAAAGAGCAAGAAAGCGAGAGAAAGAGGGAGAGAGAGAGACTAAGAGAGAGAAAGAGAGAGGGATAGAGAAAGAGAGGAAGAATGGCTTTGCCTGTAAGGACGCAAGTGTAGGCGTCTTCACGATAACAGAGGAGAAGCCGTAAGGGTTCAGGGTTTGGAGAGTTAGAGAACACTAGTCAACTGTTGTACAGTAGTACGAAGGGCAGTTATCAGTAAGGGAGGAGAGGAGAGGATAAGAGGAGAAAGGAGAGGAGAGGACAAGAGGAGAGGAGGGCAGTTATTAGTAAGGGAGGAGAGGAGAGGACAAGAGGACAGAGGAGAGGAAAGGAGGGCAGTTATAAGTAAGGGAGGAGAGGATAAGAGGAGAAAGGAGAGGAGAGGACAAGAGGAGAGGACAAGAGGAGAGAGGAGAGGGGAGGACAAGAGGAGAGAGGAGAGGGGAGGACAAGAGGAGAGAGGAGAGGAGAGGACAAGAGGAGAGAGGAGAGGACAAGAGGAGAGAGGAGAGGAGAGGACAAGAGGAGAGAGGAGAGGAGAGGACAAGAGGAGAGAGGAGAGGAGGGCAGTTATTAGTAAGGGAGGAGAGGACAAGAGAAGAGAGGAGAGGAAAGGAGAGGACAAGAGAGAAGAGAGGAGAGAACAAGAGAGGAGAGGTCAAGAGGAGAGGACAAGAGGAGAGGAGGGCAGTTACCAGTAAGGGAGGAAAGGAGAGATAGCCTGGAGACAAGATGTGGTGTGTGTAACCGAGATAGAGATAGCCTGGAAGAGTATAGAACAATGCCTCGTCTCATCTTCCTGGCATTTGGGAAACTAAGCCGGGTTGGAAGTAAAACAACATCCCGTTCAGATAACTAGGAGATGGACAAAGGTGGCTTATGGGAAGGGTAGAAATGACCGACTATGCATTTTTTAGGGCCTATATAAGATCTCTGTTTTTTCATTATCAGTTAAGTACCCGGCAACACACTTTGGAGTGTGGAGTCGACGATTTCATTATCAGTTAAGTACCCGGCAACACACTTTGGAGTGTGGGGTCGACGATTTCATTATTGCAATAATGAATCGATGTTAAATAAAGAGGATTGCTTGATTAATTGTCCAAATCTCTCTCCGTACTAAAATTCCCATGACAGAGTGCACTAGATTCAGCCTTGAGGTGTAGCAGACATTGGTCTGTGGAAGAGGAGTGTTGGCAATACAGTGGCTGAGAGGAGTCTAAAACAGCATTATCAGGTGCTGTGTGGGAGGCACAGAGTCCACAGCACAGTCTCTTATAGTTCTGCAGGAACTGACCCAAAAGGAGAGGATAACTCCCTATGGACAAGCAGAGAGCTCAGTATAGAAGTTGCACTTAGGCTCAGATCTAGGATCAGATTACCCCACCTAAATCCTAACTCTCACCATTAGTGGGAAAACAAACTGGTCATAGCTCAGTGTTTAGAAGGACTTCATTCTAGTCAGAGCGGGGCAGTAGCGTACCTGTGGAGGCAGTGAAGGAGGTTATTGCCATCCCGATGACCTATCGGGGCTTGTCGTTGATTATGTAAGGGTTTTAGAGTACGGAGGGTCCCTGTTCAGTGTGTACAGGGGTGGAGGTGAGGGTTTGGGGGAGGGAAGAGTGGCTGGGTGTGGAGATGGGTGAACCTTTGGGACCAAAACAAATCACAAACACGCTGCTCATTGTAAAGATATTCTTTATAAAGGCTCGCACACGACGCACCAAACTGACAACATTTTTCAGGCTATTGTCAACGTAAAATCGGTGCACACTCGGTTCGCAAATTACGTTCAGAGGTGCTAAGTACTCTCGGCCAGCAAACGTTATTGACGTGTCTTAGCCCTGAAATATTTATTTTTCTAAAGCTCTGAATCCTCGCAAATACAGGCCATGAACAATCACAAGTTGTGCTTTAGTTTCAACAGCCAATGTATCTAAAGATTTCCCCTTAGGCATTTGTGTGCCTCAATTTAGAAATTGAACCCCATTTCAATCTCAGTGTTTATAAACTGAGATTGACTGGTAATTTCTTCTGTTTCCTTTGAATAAGAAAACAAATGACATGAATGAAATACACTGACTGACTACTATAACAAAAATCAAAATAAAACTACTGAATCATTCAACAGTTCCACCCCTTATCTACCACCCTTCCTCCATCCGCTCCAATACCAACAAATCCTATTGGTAGATAGCTACCTGACACAATCTTACAGCTCATTGTGATTGGCTGAAGGGATATCCCAGGGGAACCGGAGGGGCTGGGTGCCTGACCCTGTGGGACAATCTTACAGCTGGCCGTGATTGGCTGGAAGGCCGAGTTGCCATAGGAACCCAACACAATCTTCTCTGTGACTTTAGGCCGGGATGGAGTGCGTTCCGAGGCTGAAGGAAGCGCACTGTACCCCACGGACCTATCCGCTTTGATGGACAGACCTGGACGGGAAGAGAGGAGAGAGAGAAAGAGAGAGAGAAGATAATAACCATTAAAATCCACTCTGGGCATCTACAATATAATTACCTTCATCCTGGCACAAAGAGATAGGGGGAGAGAGAGGTGGGATAGAGAGAGAGAGAGAGAGAGAGAAGATAGAGAGAGACGGGGATGAGATACGGTTTCTCAGTCCAGACTCATCAATCATTCACTATAGGCCTGCAGAGGAAAGGATTAGAAATGTAAAAAAAGAGAGGTAAAAAATAACAGTACTTGGGCTGGTCGTGATTCACTGACTAGGAGATGAAAGTGACATCATTCCAATGCAGTTACAGCTACTTGTTTCGCAGTTCACGTCAAGGACTCAATTGAAAATGTTTGTATATTCTATGGTGTGCTGTTACGCTCAATGTCTCAGTCACAACTCTATCTGATAGAACTTGACTCAATAGAACCCCCCCAGGCATAGAAACAGAATGACAGCCATATTGAATTAACCCATGAGTGCACTTCAAATGGCAGTGGTCCGAGGGCTTATCCTGTTCTAGTAATTATATATCTATGACCCCCATGTATCTCACCTTTCTCTGCGATGGTTGCACTGTGAGAGAGGGGAAAGCTGCAGCGGCCAAAGACAGACAGTCCTATTTCGACATAACTTGAAAGGCCGGCTAATAAGCTGAAGATTACCATCCCAACCGTGAAGCACGGGGGTGGCAGCATCATGTTGTGGGGGTGATTTGGAGGGACTGCAGCAGAGGGACTGGTGCACTTCACAAAATAGATCAGCATCATGAGGACACCTTCTATCTCAGGGCCATCAGACTGTTAAACAGCCACCACTAACATTGAGTGGCTGCTGCCAACATACTGACTCAACTCAACTCAGCCACTTTAATAATGGAAATTGATGGAATTGATGTAAGAAATGTATGACTAGCCACTTTAAACAATGCCACTTTATGTTTATATACCCTACATTACTCATCTCATATGTATATGTATATACTGTACTCGATACCATCTACTGCATCTTGCCTATGCCGTTCTGTACCATCACTCATTCATATATCTTTATGTACATATTCTTTATCCCTTTATACTTGTGTGTATAAGGTAGTAGTTGTGGAATTGTTAAGTTAGATTACTCGTTGGTTATTACTGCATTGTCGGAACTAGAAGCACAAGCATTTCGCTACACTCGCATTAACATCTGCTAACCATGTGTATGTGACCATTAACATCTGCTAACCATGTGTACAGTATGTGACAAATACATTTTATTTGAGGAAGTAAAATGATGTGGATATGTTGAAGCAACATCCCAAGACTGTCACGTTCTGACCTTAGTTCTTTTATTATGTCTTTGTTTTAGTATGGTCAGGGCGTGAGTTGGGTGGGTAGTCTGTGTTCTTTTATTATGTCTTTGTTTTAGTATGGTCAGGGCGTGAGTTGGGTGGGTAGTCTATGTTCCTTTTTCTATGATTTGTTATTTCTGTGTTTGGCCTGGGATGGTTCTCAATCAGAGGCATTTGTCAATCGTTGTCCCTGATTGAGAACAATATTTAGGGAGCCTGTTTTCTATTGTGTTTCGTGGGTGATAATTTTCTGTTTTCTGTTGTGTGTCTGCACCAGCCAGAACTGTTTTCGGTTGTCGGTTTATTGTTTTTGTTCAGTGTTGAAGTTCTTTATTAAAAGATATGGACACATACCACGCTGCACCTTGGTCCTCCTCTTCTTCTACCGACGACGGACGTTACAAAGACATCAAACAGGAAGTTAAAGTTTGGTCACAAATGGGTCTTCCAAATGGACAATGACCCCAAGCATACATCCAACATTGTGGCAAAATGGCTTAAGGACAACAAAGTCAAGGTATTGGAGTGGCCATCACAAAGCCCTCACCTCAATCCCATAGAAGATTTGTGGGCAGAACTGAAAAAGCGTGTGTGAGCAAGGAGGCCTACAAACCTGAACCAGTTACACCAGCTTTGTCAGGAGGAATGGGACAAAATTCACCCAACTTATTGTGGGAAGCTTGTGGAAGGCTACCCGAAACATTTGACCCAGGTTAAACAATTTAAAGGCAATGCTACCAAATACTAACTGAGTGTGTGTAAACTTCTGACCCCCTGGGAATGTGACGAAATAAATAAATGCTGAAATAAATCTCTACTATTATTCTGACATTTCATGTTCTTAAAATGAAGTGGTGATCCTAACTGACCTAAGACAGAGAATTATTACTAGGATTAAATGTCAGGAATTATGAAAAACTGAGTTTAAATGTATTTGGCTAAGGTATATGTAAACTTCTGACTTTAACTGCGTGTGTGTGTGCATATATACAGTGCCTTTGGAAAGTATTCAGACCCCTTTACTTTTTTCACATTTTGTTACATTACAGCCTTATAAATAAAATCCTTAGTAATCTACACACAAACCCCATAATGGCAAAAGCGAAAATAGCCTTTTAGAAATACCTTATTTACATAAGTATTCAGACCCTTTGCTATGGGATTCAATATTAAGCTCAGGTGCATCCTGTTTCCATTGATCATCCTTGAGACGTTTCTACAACTTGATTGGAGTCCACCTGTGGTAAATTCAATTGATTTGGAAAGGCACACACCTGTCTATATAAGATCCCACAGTTGACAGTGCACGTCAGAGCAAAAACCAAGCCATGAGGTCGAAGGAATTGTCCACAGAGCTCAGAGACAGGATTGTGTCGAGGTACAGATCTGAGGAAGGGTACCAAAAGATGTCTGCAGCAATGAAGGTCCCCAAGAACACAGTGGCCTCCATCATTCTTAAATGTAAGAAGTTTGGAACCACCAAGACTCTTCCTAGAGCTGGCCACCCGGCCAAACTGAGCAATCGGGGGAGAAGGGCCTTGTTCAGGGAGGTGACAAAGAACCCAACGGTCACTCTGACAGAGCTCCAGAGTTCCTCTGTGGAGATGGGAGAACCTTCCAGAAGGACAACCATCTCTGCAGCACTCCAACAATCAGGCACATGACAACCCACTTGGAATTTGCTAAAAGGCACCTAAAGATTCTCAAACCATGAGAAATAAGTTTCTCTGGTCTGATGAAACCATTGAACTCTTTGGCTTCAATGCCAAGCAACACGTCTGGAGGAAACCTGGCACCATCACTACAGTGAAGCATGGTGGTGGCAGCATCATGATGTGGGGATGTTTTTCAACGGCAGGGACTGGGAGACTAGTCAGGACCGAGGCAAAGCTGAACGGAGCAAAGTACAGAGAGATCCTTGATGAAAATCTGCTACAGAGCGCTCAGGACCTCAGACTGGGGTGAAGGTTCACCTTCCAACAGGACAATGACCCAAAGCACACAGCCAAGACAACGCAGGAGTGGCTTCGGGACAAGTCTCTGAATGTTCTTGTGTGGCCCAGCCAGAGCCCGGACTTGAACCCGATCAAACATCTCTGGAGAGACCTGAAAATACCTGTGCAGCAACGCTCCCAATCCAACCTGACAGAACTTGAGAAGATCTGCAGAGAAGAATGGGAGAAACTCCCCAAATACAGGTGTGCCAAGCTTGTAGTGTCAAACCCAAGAAGACTCAATGTTGTAATCGCTGCCAAAGGTGCTTCAACAAAGTAAAGGGTTTGAATACTTAGGTAAATGTCATATTTCAGTTTTTATTTTTTTATAAATTGGCAAACTTTTTTTTTTTAACTACTTCGTCAATATGGGATATTGTGTGTAGATTGATGAAGGGAAAAAAATATGTAATACATTTTATAATAAGGCTGTAACATAACAAAATGTGGAAAAAGTCTAGGGGTCTGAATACTTTCCCGAAGGCACTGTGTGTGTGTGTGTATGTATATATATATATATAGTACCAGTCAAAAGTTTGGACACACCTACTTATTCAAGGGTTTTTCTTTATTTCTACATTGTAGAATAATAGTGAAGACATCACAAATATTAAATAACACATATGGAATCATGTAGTAATCAAAAAAGTGTTAAACAAATCAAAATCAATTTTAGATTTGTCAAAGTAGCCACAGCTTTGCACACTCATGGAATTATCTCAACTAGCTTCACCTGGAATGCTTTTCCAACAGTCATATGAGCACTTGTTGGCTGCTTTTCCTTCACTCTGCGGTCCAACTCATCCCAAACCATCTCAATTCGGTTGAGGTCAGGTGATTGTGGAGGCCAGGTCATCTGATGCAGCAATCCATCATTCTCATTAGCCCTTACACAGCTTGGATGTGTGTTGGGTCATTGTCCTGTTGAAAAACAAATGATGGTCCCAGTAAGCGCAAACCAGATGGGATGGCGTATCGCTGCAGAATGCTGTGGTAGCCATGCTGGTTAAGTGTGCCTTGAATTCTAAATAAATCACAGACAGGGTCACCAGCAAAGCACCCCCACACCATCACACCTCCTCATCCACGCTTCATGGTAGGAACCACACATGCAGATATCATCTGTTCACCTACTCTGCGTCTCACAAAGACATGGCAGTTGGAACCAAAAATCTAAACTTTCATCAGACCAAAGGACAGATTTCCACCGGTCTAATGTCTCTTCTTATTATTGGTGTCCTTTAGTAGTGGTTTCTTTGCAGCAATTCGACCATGAAGGCATGATTCACGCAGTCTCCATTGAACAGTTGATGTTGAGATGTGTCTGTTACTTGAACTCTGTGAAGCATTTATTTGGGCTGCAATTTCTGAGGCTGGTAACTCTAATGAACTTATCCTCTGCAGCTGAGGTAACTCTTTCCTGTGCTGGTCCTCATGAGAGCCAGTTTCATCATAGCGCTTGATGGTTTTTGAGACTGCAAAAATTGACTGACCTTCATGTCTTACAAGTAATGATGGGCTGTTGTTTCTCTTTGCTTATTTTAGCTGTTCTTGCCATAATATGGACTTGATATTTTACCATATTGGGCTATCTTCTGTACCTTGTCACAACACAACTGATTGGCTCAAATGCATTAAGCAGGAAAGAAAATCTACAAATTGACTTAACAAAACACACCTGTTAATTGAAATGCATTCCAGGTGACTACTTCATGAAGCTGGTTGAGAGAATGCCAAGAGTGTGCAAAGCTGTCATTAAGGCAAAGGGTGGCTACTTTGAAGAATCTCAAATTAAAAATATATTTTGATTTGTTTAACACTTTTTTGGTTACTACATGATCCAATATGTGTTATTTCATAGTTTTGATTTCTTCATTGTACAATGTATAAAATAGTACAAAATAAAAAATTTAAAAATAACAAAACTTGAATGAGTAGGTGTGTCCAAACTTTTGACTGGTACTGTGTATTTATACGAGGAATATTAGCTGGTGGGAGAAATGCAATAAAGGGTAATCCTCGGTTCTCCCCACGCCCAACGATTATGTTCACAATGTGCTTGTATTCTGTCAGAATGCCCAGTGTTAGAAAGAATCCAATCAAATTCATGAATCACGATTTCCAATCAGTCTAATTTGCATAAACATTGTGATTGAACGATAGCTGTGAGGGTTATCAAATCAGGATCAAATCCTCTGATCTCCTCGAGCTCATTAACGATATAATGTTCATATTTGAAGACTGCCAAAAGGTAAGTCCCTTCGGCAATGACAAGGGGAGGCAAAGAGTGTAATGTTAGCTGCAGAGACTGGTACCCAGGCTACCTTAGATGTGTCAGAATCAGAAAATGATTTAGCTATGTCTCTGTGGGGTTCAGTTAGTTTGAATCCTCCACTCAGTCAGCCAGTCAGTCAGTCGGTCAGTCGGTCAGATGGTCGGTCAGTCAGCCTGTCAGTTAGTCAACCAGCCAGCCAGTCACTCAGTCAACCAATCAGTCTGCCCGTCAGTGCATCTGGGTTATTGAGAGCCTTGTGTGTCTGGTCAGCTAAAAACAGCCAGAGGGCTGAGGATCAGAAAACCCCTGTGTCTGATCCTCTGATTCACTATGGGGATTCTAAAGCAGGATCAACCTCTATGTGGTGTCAGGGCTCTAAGGCTGAGGTATTCTGAGGTATTAGATATTTGTCTTTCTGAGTGGTTACACTGTCTGTAGGTGAAGGGTGTGTCAGCACGGTTTAGTCATATTGACTTCTGGTCTGACTCAAACTGCTCACACAGGTCACAGGACTAAAGTGTGTGTCAGCGGGATCTGTAGAAGTTGCCCTTAGGCACAGCAGGTCTAGGATTAACTTTCCCACCCCAAATCATAACCTTTAACCATTAGTGTGGAAAAGGACACGCTGGTCTTAGATCAGTGTCTCTAGGGACTAGTGGTGCGTGGGTCAGCTGTTTGTTCACCCGCACCTGCTAATAACCCAACTGCCGACTATGTTATCAAGTGAATATCTGAGGTCCACACCCAATCCTAACCCACTAATATAGAAAATGCCCTGCAGGCTACAATCAGAGACGGCAGAACTATTTTTTGGCAGGGGGTGCAGGATTTTCTTTTGCCTGCTTAAGATGTTTCTGCTTATAATTTCAGACATTTTGATAGGCTATTTGTTAGTCAACTTGTCTATAATTAGATACATGTAGCTCTTTTCTGTCATTATATGTTTCCCTAGAGGTGTAAATAAACCCTTGCTCACCAGAATAATGTCATAAATCAATAGACTGAATGCTTCAATCTAGCTGACATCGGTAAAGCTCATCTCTGCTTCTTTCTCGGTGCAAAGACGTTTAGGGACCGGGGAGAAAATACAATAACCCCCCCCCCCAAAAAAAACGGAAATTATTTTCTGTGCACAATTTCCAAATGACATTAGTTTAACAGGTTGTATGGAAATAGTAAGATGTGAAAACGACCCAACATGTTTCTGATAAGATTTCAGTTGGGCTTGGAAGCATATTTTATGTGATTGAAATACTATCAGCTTTTATGATGCTGATAAAGACAGCACCTCTAAAGACAATATATAACTGTGCATTAGCATTCTCTCAAGATGCTGGAATAAATAAATCATATTTCTACACTCCTGGTCCTGAGTCAAAATGTAGCCTACATTTGGTGCATCATTTTACTGCAATAAATGCTTAATTCTGCAGGAGTTATTATTAAGGCTGTGTGAGAGGTTATAGACCTACAGTCAGTGTCCAGATTTCAGTTTCCATTTAACCCGTCTAAACAGTAGGCTACAGTTCCCTATTTGAAGTCCCTGTCTTGCTCCTCATGATAATCACATTTAACAAAGCCGAAACTGCTATCATGCTCTTTTACCATTTCACCAAATATTTCCCAAACATGACTTGTCTGTCCCTCCCTTCTCTTTATTTTCAACCCTCCATTTCGCAGCTTTCCTTTTATTGAATTAAACTCCGACATTGTGCATCCGTGGATTGACATGAACGTTTTCTGCCCGTTTCCAAAAGTATTTGGCGAGTGGCGTGTAGGCAGGCTATTTGACGCGCGTACAGTTAGGCATTAATGCCAGATAGCCTAAAATAATGAAAGAAAAACCTCAATGTAAATATAAATCGCAAAATAATAGATTCATGGATTTTCTTTGCTTCCTCCACACAATATTTAATTACCCTAAACCCGTCCGGACTGCGGCTATAACCACGGGGACGGCGGGTTATGAGTCAACCCGAGCGTCAATACTGAGACAACTTAACCGACCTAACTACTGTGTGCTGTCTGAAGAGTCTTTGGTGTCTCACGTCCACATGAGGGTGCTATTACTCCATGACATTTCAGTTTGTGATGGGAGCGTGCAAGCAGTCTAACCAATGGGGTCTGAGGTTGGGTGTCTGTAAAGCACTTTATGACAACTGCTGTTGTAAAAATGTCTTAATAAAAAATAAAAACATTTGATTGGTTGAATTTGATTGCAACAGTTTCTGTACTAGCTTGGCCTACATCCTTGGCTGACCAAACAAAAGTTGCTCAGAAAACTTTTGTTGACCTGTAATATCAAACGAAATGGTGTAACCAGGGGCAACACTAAATAGATGATAGTTTATCAGATGAAAACAGAGTCTTAACCTTCCTGCTGTTGCAGGAGGCCTGCATACAAAAAGCAACACTTCCTGCTGTTGCATGAGGCCTGCATACAAAAAGCAACACTTCCTGCTGTTGCATGAGGCCTGCATACAAAAAGCAACACTTCCTGCTGTTGCCTGAGGCCTGCATACAAAAGCAACACCCCCAGTGATCAATTCAATAACAAGACGCGCCCTATCGCTATAAAATACTGTCACACGCAATCACATTAACATCAGAACACACACAGTACACATACGCATGCTCACACCCACACACACATACACACATGCATGCTCACACACACGCACACCTGACTTCCAGTGGGCCATTGGGCTTGTAGCTGGGGTTGCAGGAAGAACCAGACTTTCTTGACAAAGTGGTCGATGCTGGGCTCTCTTCTGGAGCCTCTGACATACACCATCCTCTTATGGGTGGACTGGTCATTCTCCTCCCGGTTATCAGGGAGAATATACCTGTGAGATATAAGGGAATGGTTTCTATTTGCATAACACTAAATAGCAGCAATAGCAACTAAGGCTGAATTATTTGATACTGGGAGAGAGGGAGAGAGGAGAGAGAGAGGGGCGAGAGGAAGAGAGGGGAGAAATGTTTGTTATCTTCTGAATGACAGATGGAGGGAGGGAGCTGCCTCGCAGGGGGATAAATATGGAGCTGCCTCACAGGGGGAGAAATATGGAGCTGCCTCTCAGGGGAAGAGTTAGGGAGCTGCCTTGTAGGGGGAGAGTTAGGGAGCTGCCTCACAGGGGGAGAAATATGGAGCTGCCTCGCAGGGGGAGAGGTAGGGAGCTGCCTCGCAGGGGGAGAGGTAGGGAGCTGCCTCGCAGGGGGAGAGTTAGGGAGCTGACTCACAGGGGGAGAAATATGGAGCTGCCTCGCAGGGGGAGAGTTAGGGAGCTGCCTCACAGGGGAAGAAATATGGAGCTGCCTCACAGGGGGAGAGTTAGAGAGCTGCCTCGCAGGGGGAGAAATATGGATCTGCCTCGCAGGGGGAGAAATATGGATCTGCCTCGCAGGGGGAGAAATATGGAGCGGCTTCGCAGGGGGAGAGTTAGGGAGCTGCCTCGCAGGGGGAGAAATATGGATCTGCCTCGCAGGGGGAGAAATATGGAGTGGCTTCGCAGGGGGAGAGTTAGGGAGCTGCCTCGCAGGGGGGAGATAGAAAGACACTCTCTCTCGTTAATGGGATCCCAGAGAAACAGGGCACTTAAACCTTTCATCTCTCTCTCCTCCAGCGAAACAGGGCACTTAAACCTTTCAACACTTAAAAAGAGTACCGGTAAAGCAATTCCAAATATATTTCATAGGCCATGGTAGTACATGATAAAGCTTTTTAGACAGGGAGTCTAGTTACTTTGTGAAGTCAGTTGACAGAAGTAGTAATTACTGTTTTATGTCACTGTTATGACACCTTATGACAGAGGTCATAGCCTTGTTGTTGTGTTCTGGTATAGTGTCTCCCTGTAACCCCTAAACAGGCTTGAGATCCAGGGGGAAAACATGTCAGTGATCAGGACACAGAGGCTCTTAATGTGCTGTATCAAGATTGGGCTTGCATAACATGCACCCAGTGACCCAACTGCTCACTGTAACGTGAGGGAACAAAAACAAGGTGTGCTGACTAAATGCTTACAGTACTGAGAAACTCAACTCTATACCAAAGGCTTGCAACACACTTCTGTTGTTCATATCTCCCTGTGTCTGTCACAAAGGACTAGATACATTGTGAAAGGGTTTAGAAAGCTCACTGTGCCACAAAAAAATTATGGGAACCACTAGCTTTGTTTCCATCAACTTGTCCAGTGATTTTTTTGTCGACATTTAGAACGTTTGCATAGTAAACAGATGTGATTGTCTGTCTGCTAGGGTAAGTTTCCAAAAATAGAATGCAATAATTGACTTGGCATATTCGAATAATTCTCATGTGCCAAACGTATCGCCACAGTCATTGCCATGGTAAAACTTGCAAGCAGTAGGCATTTATAATGACATGTGGAGTGGAGCTTATAGTTGCGTGATTAGCCTACATCACGTGCCCCGCGTACCTTCAAAAGTATTTGGCAATCATCATTTATTAGAAAAACACCGTTTCCACCATCATTTATTAGAAAAACACCGTTTCCACCATCATTTGTCGCAATAAAGAAAGTTAGACAAAAGAAAAATCCACCGTTGTCGAACAGATAAAAATGTGGCGATCTTTAGAAAATGTCTTCTATATGTGCCTTTTCTAATATGCATGTCTCAACAACAAAAAATGGTGACATCGCTTTTGTCGAATAAACCTGGGTCAATTGAAACATGCTTATTATCTTGAAAAGCTCTCAGATGCTACTGAGTAAAAAACTGGAAAACTCATTGATAATATTAGCTTTTTGACTTGTGTGTGTCACAATAGTCTACAGTGCCTCCCTCTCCTGGTCTCCTTTACTGACCTGAAAACACAGGAGAGGTGGAGGCAATTTACTCTCATCTGGCCCAGTCTTTCAGATCAGTACGGATGAAGGAAAGAAGACGAGGAGTGAAAGCCACATCAGCCTATTGAGAACTCCTCACTCCACTCACCTTCCTTGTGTTGCAGCCCGGCCTGCCCCCCTGGTGATCTAAGGCTTGTGTGCAGCTAGCTGCTCGTTTTTAAAAAACTCAGTAGTGAGTGTTGCAACAGACAATTTTTACACGCTATGCGCTCCAGCACTCAGCGGTCCCGTTCTGTAAGCTTGTGTGGCCTTCCACTTCATGGCTGAACCGTGGTTACTGCTAGATGTTTCCACTTTACAACACTTACAGTTGACCAGGGCAGCTCTAGCAGGGCAGAAATTTGACGAACTGACTTGTTGGAAATGTGGCATTCTATGACAGTCACTGAGCTCTTCAGTAAGGCCATTCTACTGCCAATGTTTGTCTGTGGAGATTGCATGGCTGTGTGGTCGATTTTATACACCTGTCAGCAATGGGTGTGGCTGAAATAGCCAAATCCACTAATTTGAAGGGGTGTCCACATACTTTTAGTGTATATATATTTGCATTTACACCCCCTTTGTTTTTACACTGCTGCTACTCACTGTTTATTATCTATGCTTAGTCACTTTACCCCTACCTACATGTACAAATTACCTCGACTAACTTGTAACCCAGCACATTGACTTGGTACCAGTACCCCCTCTATATAGCCTCATTATTGTTATTTTATTGTTACTTTTTTAATTTTGTCATACTTTAGTAAAAGTAAAGATACCTTAATAGAAAATTATTCAAGTAAAAGTGAAAGTCCCCCAGTAAAATACTACTTGAGTAAAAGTCTAAAAGTATTTGGTTTTAAATATACTTAAGTATCAAAAGTAAATGCAATTGCTAAAATATACTTAAGTATCAAAAGTAAAAGTATAAATAATTTCAAATTCCTTATATTAAGCAAACCAGACGGCATAACAATTTTAAAAAAAAATTAAATGACGGATAGCCAGTAGCACACTCCAACACTCAGACATAATTTACAAATGAAACGTGTGTTTAGTGAGTCTGCCAGATTAGAGGCAGTATGGATGACCAGGCCTGTTCTCTTGAAATGCGTGAATTCGACCATTTTCCTGTCCTGCTAAGCATTCAAAATGTAACGAGTACTTTTGGGTGTCAGGGAAAATGAATGGAGTAAAAAGTACATAATTTTATTTAGGAATGTAGTGAAATAAAAGTTGTCAGAAATATAAATAGTAAAGATACCCCAAAAAACTACTTAAATCGTACTTTAAAGTATTTTCTACTTAAGTACTTTACACCACTGCACTGGGTATTTGTGCAATTTATAAACAATGTCACTGCACTAGCTATTGTCACCTAGCAAACAGAATAACAACATAGCTAGCTAGCTACCAGAATCACAACATAGCTAGCTAGCTACCAGAATAACAACATAGCTAGCTAGCTACCAGAATAACAACATAGCTAGCTACCAGAATAACAACATTGCTAGCTACCAGAATAACAACATTGCTAGCTACCAGAATAACAACATTGCTAGCTACCAGAATAACAACATTGCTACCTACCAGAATAACAACATTGCTACCTACCAGAATAACAACATTGCTAGCTACCAGAATAACAACATTGCTAGCTACCAGAATAACAACATTGCTAGCTACCACAATAACAACATAGCTAGCTACCAGAATAACAACATAGCTAGCTATCAGAATAACAACACAGCTAGCTAGCTATCAGAATAACAACATAGCTAGCTAGCTGAATAACAACATAGCTAGCTAGCAGAATAACAACATATCTAGCTAGCTATCAGAATAACAACATAGCTAGCTACCAGAACAACAACATAGCTAGCTATCAGAATAACAACATAGCTAGCTAGCTAACATAATAACAACATAGCTAGCTAGCTAGCAGAATAACAACATAGCTAGCTAGCAGAATAACAACGTAGCTAGCTACCCCGTGTTCGATAATTAACGCTACCTCACGCTCGTACAGGAGAAAGTTGCTACCTAGCTGAACGTGTGAAGTGATTGTGTTTGCAAGCAAGCATTTAGCCTGCTTATGTGGCTTGATAATTAATTATACGCGGTGCATTGAATGGTCGTTTTCATTTAAAGCTAACTGGGCTAGCTGACGTTTCGGTGTGTATGTAGCTAGAATCTCGAACTAGCTACCCACTTGGTAAACGCCTACACAGATGGGCCTTGCAATTCCTGCGACGAACCAGATGAGGGCGCTATAAAAACAGAATCTTAATTCAAATTGCACAGAATTAGGGCTGAAAAATTCCTGGATCTTTCAATGAATTCAGTTTATCCGGAAATCCTGGTTGGAGGTTCCGGATTTCCAATTTATTCCCTCTTGATACCAGGAACCCTCCAACCGAGGGAATTTATTGAACGTTCCTCGAATTCCGCAACACAGAGGGGTAGGCTGTCATTGTAAATAAGAATGTGTTCTTAACTGGCTTTCCCAGTTAAATAAAAATATAATTAAAAATACAGTAACCTGCCCAACACTGTGTCTCAGTATCAGTATAATAATCTTAGCTTCATGCTGAAGAAATGGGTCAATAATTAATAACCTCATGGACGTAAAATGTAGCTGATGTCTTAAAACAAAGTTTAAAAAACAGATCACACTTAATCAATTCTGTTATTGAAACATCTTTACTCATCGTTGGCCCTTTGCTTTCTGTCAAATTTTCAGTGTCAGAGTTACACACTTCAAATAGTTTGTGAACCACTATACAGTAGTCAAGGTGTTCTATTTCGAAGAACATAGCCTGCTTTATTTATCAGTTTATCAAATAGTGGCTTGTGCCACATTTGTTTGGCAGTAATCATAACAATATTTGAATGTCCTGAAATGACATGATGTACGCCAGAGAGAGAGAGAGAGTATACATGTATAGATAAGGAAGTCTCTGGTTCATGACAGTGTGTGTGTGGTTGAGATGAGATGTGAGAAGAATCACAAGCTGGTGCCAAATATCTTCTTTCTATGCTGGATTTATTGGATCACAGTCATTCATTTGAAAGACAGCATTGCTGATTTGAAATTGAACCTGATAAACCTCTGAGCCACTGTTTCATTCTCCGTTATTAAATCCACGTGGGTTTGTTGCCATACAACCAGAGGAGAATGTCTGAGGTTTTCATTCGAGGTATGTGAAGTATGAGCAACGGTGTTATGCCAACCTTTAATAATAACCAAATGGCATTTTGTCAAACAGATAACATTCAGTCTTGCCACTACCTCTTAACTGATATGATACTGTTACAGTTAGTTGAAGGTTGTATACACAGAGTATGATAGGTCTTTGTTTATGTATATGGTAATGTTACAGTTAGTTGAAGGTTGTATACACAGAGTATGATAGGTCTATGTTTATGTATATGATACTGTTACAGTTAGTTGAAGGTTGTATACACGGAGTATGATAGGTCTATGTTTATGTATATGATACTGTTACAGTTAGTTGAAGGTTGTATACACAGAGTATGATAGGTCTATGTTTATGTATATGATACTGTTACAGTTAGTTGAAGGTTGTATACACAGAGTATGTTAGGTCTATGTTTATGTATATGGTAATGTTACAGTTAGTTGAAGGTTGTATACACAGAGTATGTTAGGTCTATGTTTATGTATATGGTAATGTTACAGTTAGTTGAAGGTTGTATACACAGAGTATGTTAGGTCTATGTTTATGTATATGGTAATGTTACAGTTAGTTGAAGGTTGTATACACAGAGTATGTTAGGTCTATGTTTATGTATATGGTAATGTTACAGTTAGTTGAAGGTTGTATACACAGAGTATGATAGGTCTATGTTTATGGTACTGCTCCGCATCCGACCACAAGACGCTACAGAGAGTAGTGCGTACGACCCAGTACCACACTGGGGCCAAACTCCCTGCCATCAGGGCCTCTAAACCAGGCGATGTCAGAGGAAGGCCCTAAAATTGTCAAAGACTCCAGACACCCAAGTCATAGACTGTTCTCTCTGCTACTGCACGCAAGCAGTACCGAAGCACCAAGTCTGGAACCAATAGGACCCTGAACAGCTTCCAAGCAATACGGCTGCTAAATGGTTAGTTAAATAGTTAACCAAATAGCTACCTGGACTATCTGAATTGACCCTTTTTGCACCATTTTTTTTGCACTTGTCACATATGCTGCTGCTACTGTTTATTATCTATTCTGTTGCCTAGTCACTTTTTTCCTAGTTATATGTACATACAGTTAAAGTCTGAAGTTTACATACACCTTAGCCAAATACATTTAGGTTTTTCACAATTCCTGACATTTAATTCTAGTAGTAATTCTCTGTCTTAGGTCAGTTAGGATCACCACTTTATTTTAAGAATGTGAAATGTCAGAATAACAGTAGAGAGAATGATTTATTTCAGCTTCTATTTCTTTCATCACATTCCCAGTGGGTCAGAAATGTACATGCACTCAATTAGTATTTGGTAGCATTGCCTTTAAATTGTTTGACTTGGGTCAAACGTTTCAGGTAGCCTTCCACAAGCTTCCCACAATAAGTTGGATGAATTTTGGCCCATTCCTCCTGACAGAACGGGTGTAACTGAGTCAGGTTTGTAGGCCTCCTTGCTCGCACACGCTTTTTCAGCTTTGCCAACACATTTTCTATGGGATTGGGGTCAGGGCTTTGTGATGGCCACTCCAATACCTTGACTTTTTTGTCCTTAAGCCATTTTGCCACAACTTTGGAAGTATGCTTGGGGTCATTGTCCATTTGGAAGACCCATTTGCGACCAAGCTTTAACTTCCTGACTGACTCCAAAAATTACAATCTTTGTCCCCATGTGCATTTGCAAATGGTAGTCTGGCTTTTTTATGGCAGTTTTGGAGCAGTGGCTTCTTCCTTGCTGAGCGGCCTTTCAGGTTATGTCAATATAGGACTTGTTTTACTGTGGATATAGATACTTTTGCTGTTCTGGGATTGATTTACACTTTTCGCACCAAAGTATGTTCATCTCTAGGAGACAGAACGCATCTTCTACCTGAGCAGTATGATGGCTGCGTGGTCCCATGGGGTTTATACTTGCGTACTATTGTTTGTACAGATGAACATGGTACCTTCAGGCGTTTGGAAATTGCTCCCAAGGATGAACTGGGCTTGTGGAGGTCTACAATTTATTTTCTGAGGTCTTGGCTGATTTCTTCTGATTTTCCCATGTCAAGCAAAGAGGCACTGAGTTTGAAGGTAGGCCTTGAAATACATCCACAGGTACACCTCCAATTGACAGCTCCAATCAGAATCCATGACATAATTTTCTGGAATTTTCCAAGCTGTTTAAAGGCACAGTCAACTTAGTATATGTAAACTTCTGACCCACTGGAATTGTGATACAGTGAATTATAAGTGAAAAAATCTGTCTGTAAAGAATTGTTGGAGAAATGTCTTGTGTCATGGACAAAGTAGATGTCCTAACCGACTTGCCAAAACTTTAGTTTGTTAACAAGAAATGTGTGGAGTGGTTGAAAAATGAGTTTTAATGACCCCAACCTAAGGGTATGTAAACTTCTGACTTCAACTGTATCTACCTCAATGACCTTGTACCCCTGCACATCGACTGGGTACTGTTACCCCGTGTATATAATTATCTTTACTCTTCGTGTATTTATTCATTAATAGGTTTTTTACTTTTCTGTTATTTCTCTATTTTCTTTCTCTCTGCATTGTTGGGAAGAGCCTGTAAGAAAACAAATAAACACCATAGGCACAGATCTAGGATGAGATCACCCCCATCCTATCCTAGGGGTGTATTGCGGTGAGGGCTAGGGTGGATCAGAGCCAGATGGCTCTGGGGTGGATGGGACTCAAAACTGACCTTAGATCAGTGCCTAGAGACAACTTCATCCTATCCATGAATTCCATCATCACACTAGCATGGATGCCAGTCTGTCTCTGCTCTCTTGCCAACTGCTGATTGAATTGCCAAGCCAAACATTGTTTGACATGACAATCAGTGGAATGATAGCTAAACAGACCGGTACCACGGCTATCGTCACACCACCTGTTGTAGCCAATCTCCAGTCTCTGCCAGCACAACAAACAGATGGTTTCCCCTGGGTTTATCAACATATGCATTCACATGTGTAGCCTACACTCTTAGAAAAAACGGTGCTATTTAAAACCTAAAATGGTTCATTGGCTGTCTCCTTAAGATAACCCTTTGAAGAATAATTTTTGGTTCGAGGTAAAACACTTCTGGTTCCAGTTAGAACCGTTTCCACAGATTGTTCTACATGGAAGCCAAAAGGGTTCTACCTGGGACCAAAAAAGGTTATCTTATCTTACAGCTGGGGAACCCTTTTGGAGCCCTTTTTCTGAGAGTGTACAGCTCTACATGTGTAGCCTATGTGAAAATGCCAAGAACAAAGCAGATACCCATGAACAAAGCCTCAGTCTAAAGCCACAATAAAACACTTTTCCAAAGTAGTGGAATTATTCTCTGGAATGTTGAACATCATTTGATTATTTATTTATTTTTTTTTTTTTTTTTTTTTTTTATTTTTTTTTTTACAGGGACAGTGCACATTAATCAACGTTTCAGTAAAAGTGCCGGTTTTAGCCAGCCGGCTAATTTTCAACCGCAGTCCCTGGGCAGGTTATTAAAAACAATTACAATATAGACAATAGCAACATAGAACAAACAAGACATAGCAACATAGGACAAGCAAGACATAGCATACAGACATAGCAACATAGGACAAGCAAGACGTAGCATACAGACAGAGCAACATAAAACAAAAAGCAGCAAGACAACATTCATAAAAGTAACAAAGTGTTTCCACACCTCACAAGCTACAGACAACAGACAACATGGAAAGCGGCAACACACAGCTAAGGACCATGTTCACAAATCTGATTGACCTTTAGCCATGTCTTCAAGCATTTTGTGAAAGTGTGATATGTGGTGCAGTTATGTGTGTCTGATGGCAGTGTATTCCAGACATGGGAAGCTCTCACAGAGAATGCAGATTTACTAAAGGTGCTTTTCCTTAGGGGAACTATACAGTCACCTCTCATGGCAGACCTTGTGGATCTGCTGCCATATGTCTGGGTTTTCTGTTTAACAAAAATATTGAGTGGAGGGGGAGCCAGGCCATTAAGGATCTTGAATACAAGACATGCGTCGGTGTATTGCACAAGATTTTCCCAACTCAAGAGCTCATGCTTTCTAAGGATGTGACAATGATGATGGCTATTGGGCTTCCTATCAAGCACTTTGAGAGCCTGTTTGTAGACAGACTGAATAGGTTTTAATGTTGTACAGCAAGCTTGGGCCCAACTAGTCAAGCAGTATGTTAAGTGGGGGAGTATCATAGATGTGAAGTACAGTTTTGCTACCTCTGTAGTCAAACAATTTCGTATAAATCGGAAATTAGCTAGGTTGAATTTGGTTATTTGAATTACCTTTTTCACATGCTTTTTAAAAGAGAGGTTGGAATCAAGTATGATGCCAAGGTACTTAAAATCGGATACCACCTGGAGCTTCTCCCCTGACACATAGACATCTGGCTCAGTAGCATCTGTTGCCCTCTTTGTGAAGAACATGCAAACAGTTTTTTTCACATTGAGATGCAAACACGAGTCACTGAGCCACTTTGTAACCTGGACCATTACAGTAGTGAGTTCTTGTGCAGCTTGTTGTTTGCTCTTTGCATGCACATATATCACTGTATCATCTGCATACATTTGAACTTCAGACCCAGTACAGACAGAAGGCAGATCATTAATGTACAGGCTGAACAGGAGGGGCCCCAGTATTGACCCTTGGGGCACGCCCACATCATAGCTACGAGTGGGCGACAGCTCATTGCTCACTCTGACACACTGAGTTCTGCCTTCAAGGTATGATTTCATCCATCTCAAGGCATCAGGGGAAAAGTTGAACTTGGACAATTTTGTGATGAGAATCTCATGGTTAACAGTATCAAAAGACTTCCTTAGGTCCAGAAACACAGCCCCAACAGCACCCCCTTTGTCCATCTTGGACTTCACATTTTCCAGAAGAAAGCAGTTGGCCGTTTCTGTGGAGTGTTTCGCTCTGAAGCCAAACTGCATGGAGTGTAATGTGAAGGGGCTGTTGTTGAGGTGGGCAATCAGTTGTTCTGCTACACACTTTTCAACAACCTTTGACACCACAGGTAGTATACTAATGGGCCTGTAGTTACTCACGTCAGCAGGGTCGCCTGATTTAAAGATGGCCGTTATTATGGCCGACTTCCATACCCTTGGAAACACACCGAGACCAATAGATGTGTTGGTGACCTTAGTAATGGGGCCAATGAGTGACTCTTTGTAGTTTTTAAGAAAGGTAGAGTCCATCCCAAACACATCTTTGGCTTTAGAGTTCTTTAGTGAGCTAATCACCTTGCTCACCTTTGACTCAGAAACCTCCCTTATGATGAAGACAGGTTGAGTGTCATTCACTAGCACTGAGCCCAAGAAACAAGTGGAGGGGTTCTGTGTCAGTACCCTGACAGAGTCAATAAAGTAGGAATTGAAGGCTATTGCTATTTCGACTGCATCCTGTGTTAGATTGTTATTCACCATGATTTCTAGTCTTTTTGCAGTGTTACTATGGTGTTTCCCTGTTAACTTTTTTAGATTCTCCCATATCAATTTAGAATTTCCCTTTGCTTCACCAATTATGTTAATAAAAAAGTTTGCCTTGGCCTGTGATTTCTTTCATCACCTTATTTCTCAACATGGTAAACCTACGTCTGTCATGCTCTAATTTAGATTTTAGGGCTATTTGTAGAGCAAAATCTCGTTCTTTCATCAATTTCCATATTTCTCCATTTAGCCAAGGAAGAGTGCTCTTTTGGCCAGGTTTGGATTTGATTTTCTTTAGGAAGCCATTTATTGTAGTCTGGATTGTGGATAGAAAAACCTGACTATCAGCTTCCACGTCTGTATAGGACAAGAGATCATTCCAGTTTATTCCCTTAATTGCTTTTTCAAAATAGTTTAATTCACTCTTAGGTATTCTTGAGTTGATCCGGCTTTCTAACAGTAGAGAGGTTAAACCTGCTCTTAGACAGCTTTCTGGCTATAAGTGTCAGATTATGATCAGACAGCCCAGTAACCATATTGAATGATTTAGTCACTCTCTCTGGTTTATTACTGAATACCAAATCAATCTGTGTTTTAGAGCAACAAGTCACCCTGGTTGGCCCTTTAACTAGCTGTGTAAGGTCAAAGGTATTAGTGATCCGTTTGAGGGTTTTTCTACAAAACTTGTCTTCATAATTAATATTATAATCTCCCATTAAGATGACCTCTTTCCCAAAATCACATTCCCTAAGCATGGTATTAAACTGATCAAAAAACACACTTTTGGTGGAAGGTGGCCTATACATTCCAATGAGGGTAAAATACATTTGGGGAGACAGTGTAACGTTCAGGCCGATACATTCTAGTTCATTATCACATGACCACTCAATTTGTTTACATCGGATATGTTCTTTAATGTAAATCATCACACCCCCTCCTCTTCCTTCAATCCTGTCTCTCCTGAAAATATTGTAGCCAGGCACAATCAAAGCAGCATATGGAGAGTGTTTATGGAGCCATGTCTCTGAGAGGCAGAGAAAGTCAAGGTTGGAGTCTGTGAGTAGATGTTGAATTTGATCACTTTTTGGAATGACACTACGAATGTTCAAGTGCCCCCCTAGTAGTCCCTTGGGCTTAGCTCGTGGGTCCCAGATGACTCGAGAGTGATTGACACATTGAAAAAAGTTACATTTTCTGTGTTTTCTGACGGCTGGGTTTAGGCCGTTTTGTTTCGTTTTGATTAGGGGCAGTTCAGTAGCGCAATTAACAATCCCTCCCGCCTGCACTGGATGCGGGGAACTAATTAAAATAGCTTGCGTACCAGAAGCAGAGTCAGTGATCGCATATAGCGACTCTGGTATGTTTGAAGAGTCAAAATCTATCCTGGAGCCGGGTGAGTCGAGAGAAACCATAGGACCATTGCACTCACCCACCTCCACAGCGGCGACGACCAGTGGACGAGGCCATCCACCGCTCTCCACTCCGGTGCGTATCACTGGCTCGGTGATATTGGGCCCAGGATTGAGTTGTACATCCCCGGAGAGCAGGAGGGTAGTGAACAGGTAGTTTAACATTTTCCGATAAATGTTGGACTTTCCGATAAATGTGTTTGTTACGCCTAAGCGGTTCAGTAGAATAAGGAGCGAGGTAGACTTGGCTATTATTCAGAACATTATGGTATGCTGTGTACTGTCCGCTCCCGTGGAACGGTGAACCAATGTGTTTGGTGTTGATATTCTCCGGTAGTAGACTGATTGTGTCATCCCAGCAAGGACGCACTGAGATTATCAGTAGAGCAGCTACATAACTGACAATCATGGCAGAGTACTGGAGATAAAACACATAATTGCGCTTTAACTGGGATCGGCGTACACCTGATGGTTTAGATAAAATTACAGCATTCGAATGAGAAGCCGCACCACCATGTCTTCCGTCCGCCATTTTCGAAGTGTGCGCTAAGGCAATTCCATTTAACAACTCCCCAGGTAACATTCCACACCGACAATACTGTAATAACCACCCTGTACCGTGTGTAATAGTAGTGTCTATTCCTTTGGAATCTCCTCTCTGTTCCAGGCTATAGGTTTAGTGGGGTGGTAGACAGGCAGACAGACACGTATCTTTACATGCTTCCAATTACTGTGATTATAAGACTAGTGTATGTCTTGTTTTATCTAATACAGTGGCACTATATCATGGTATTGCTGCCATTCATGTTTTAAGCTATGGTATTTTAAACATTGTATTGCAATATATCATAGAACTGTACACCAAGTTCATTATAAAGAATAACTTTATTGATGCTTCATTTACACAAGTGAGCAATTACAGTCTGATAAACTGTAGCTCAGACAGTCCAAGTTACTTTTCAGCGACAAAACAGAAGAACAAAAGATTCAAACAACACATCATACATACTTTAATCCAATATTGGCTTATTCCATTATGGTATAAAGGACTGCATTCTCCAGACAGTACTGCCCCCCCCCCCCCCCCCCCCATCTTGTACACAAGTACTTTAGACTGCACTAGTTCATCAAATCCACAGTTGAAATCCAGGTTCCCATAGAAGCAGGTTCAAAACAACGTCACCTTAGGGATTTGATCTGAGCCGAAGGCCTAACGCTGCATTCACATCCATCAATCACTTCTCCCCTGTCCAGGCCTTGCTCACTGAGAGTCATCCAAAATAGAGTAGAGACCATTTGCATGGGACAGATTGTCATAAACAAGCATCCCGCAATCACACACAATCCTAACCCTTATCCCAGCACTCACCGCAATAACAGCTATAGAAAGAGTAAGAATATGATCAGAACAAAAGGATCATCTCAACAAGGCAGAACCATGAAAACCTCTGCACTGCTAACAATGAAAAACATAAATCATGGTGATACATAGACATGAGGACAATGTTGTTTTGTCCTGTTATGGTAAATACTCAATGAAGTCACAGACGCACTCACACACTCTTTCTCTCGCCTGCCAGCCTCCTCTGGTTGTGTGCCATTGAGTTAAAACCCTGAGCTAGGAATTCTGGGAGAGAATGAGGTTACACTTGAGGGGTTCTGAAGAATTCCAACATTCCTCTAATCCAATATTGCTTCCGGTGGTTTACCACTGTGAATTTCACACAAAAATCAAATCAGCCATCCACATGAATGTCTGGAATGTAGATTAAGCCAACAAGCATGTCATTTCACTTTGATTAACAGATCCAGATATATCCTAATATTATTCTATTGCATCTTACACTTCTTTTGTTTAAATTTCGATAACATTTTATTTAGTAAAATCCTAATTGAGTAACAAAACCGTCCCTTACCCATTGCCCAATAACGGTGTGCATCCCCCCTCCCCCATTCTCTCTCCCTGTGTTGATCTTCATCTCACATGTTATAGTTGTGCTATTTGTGAGGAATCAGAGAAACAGCAGCACAGACCAGTAGGAGTTGCTGACTGGCTCCATTCACCATACTCACATACGTCACATGAAAGCAAAGAACATTTACTGATACAGTAAACAAAGAAAATCTAAAATCATATTTACATTGTGATATTTTCAATTTCACTCTACATATAATAGTGAAAGTGCACAAATGGGGCTCTCGGATACAAAAAGACACAATCAACAAAAACAGATACATTTAAATCAAAATGGAGTAAATAAAAAGGCTTAAAGTTACCCAATTCACAGCACTACATCTCTATTCTAATGACACCTAAAGTAAAAGGAGACTTTTACTGACCAGAATCAACACAAAGACATTTCTGCCGTCACACCTGCCAATCCATCATATCCTGTGTGAGGTAATACACTGGCGTCAGTGTATTACCCGAGCAGACGGCACACACCTGGAGGTCACCGTGGTTACCCCGAGCTACACTTGTGTACATGAGCTGTACATTACGTGAGGATACAGGTGAGAGGTGACACCGTCTACGTATGGCACAGAGTTCTATAGAATTTGCAAACATGAAGCAAGGCCACTGGGTAAGCGGCACAATAGCAAACAGTCTATTATGACGCAACACGGTTTACATATGGTAAAAGTCACATGATATACTGTACCAGTCATTCAGAACAGTCTTGATATACAAAGACATCTGAAATGGACTAAATCACCCACACACCCAACATCCAGATCAACTATCCAAACACATGGAGCAACAAGCACACAGGTAAAGCTACACCAGTACAAATATCCAATGGTAAAAAAAGACTAAATATAATTTAATAAATTCCAAAATAAAAAAAATGTCTGTGTGTGTGTTTATTTGTGTGTGTATATAGGTACACTACCGTTCAAATGTTTGGGTCCACTTAGGTCTTTTGTTTTCCATGAAATTCATACATGAAATAAGATATGGATTTTTCTTTGCAACTCTGCCTAGAAGGCCAGCATCCTGGAGTCACCTCTTCACTGTTGATGTTGAGACTGGTGTTTTGCCGGTAAGATTTAATGATGCTGCCAGTTTAGGACTTGTGAGGTGTCTGTTTCTCAAACTAGACACTCTAATGTACTTGTCCTACTGCTCAGTTGTGCACCGGGGCCTCCCACTCCTCTTTCTATTCTGGTTAGGGCCAGTTTGTGCTGTTCTGTGAAGGGAGTAGTACACAGTGTTGTACGAGATCTTCAGTTTCTTGGCAATTTCTCGCATGGAATAGCCTTCATTTCTCAGAACAAGAATAGACTGACGAGTTTCAGAAGAAAGTTTTGTTTCTGGCCATTTTGAGCCTGTAATCGAACCCACAAATGCTGATGCTCCAGATACTCAACTAGTTTAAAGAAGGCCAGTTTCATTGCTTTTTTAATCAGAACGACTGTTTTCAGCTGTGCTAACATAATTGCAAAAGGGTTTTCTAATGATAATTTAGCATTTTAAAATGATTAACTTGGATTAGCTAACACAACGTGGCATTGGAACACAGGAGTGATGATTGCTTATAATGGGCCTCTGTACACCTATGTAGATATTCCATAAAAAATCTGCCGTTTCCTGCTACAAAAGTAATTTACAACATTAACAATGTCTACACTGTATTTCTGATCAATTTGATGCTATTTTAATGGACATTTGTAAGTGAGCCCAAACCTTTAAACGGTAGTGTATGTGTGTACCAAAGATTAAAGGGAGGGCGACCGGGAAAGATGATGAAAATGTAAGAGGTAGGATATGAGGAGAAAATAGATGATAAGGAAACAGGAAGTAGAGGGAAGCTCTGACAGGAAATGGAAATAGGAGAGAGCAGATTCATAGTTCAGACCACAGCAGGAGGAGAGGAGCAGAGACAACAGCAAAGGTTCTGGCTGCGTCCCAATGCTCTCATATGGCCTCCTTTCCTTGCCTCCTTTCAATCATGTAATTGACAATGGAAGTAAGACATTTCATACTATTTGGACATGGCCTCTGTTTTTCCAATCAGCTATTAAAATATATACAGTACCAGTCAAAAGTTTGGGCACACCTACTCATTTCAGGGTTTTTCTTAATTTGTACTATTGTCTACACTGTAGAATAATAATGAAGACATCAAAACTATGAAATAACACATATAGAAAGAATCATGTAGTGACGAAAAAAGTGTTACACAAATCAAAATATATTTTTGGGGCCTTTTAGCAAATAGGGCTATATTTTGTATACCGCCCCTGCCTTGTCACAACAGAACTGATTGTCTCAAATGCATTAAGAAGGAAAAAATTCTACAAATTAACACATCTGTTAATTGAAATGCATTCCAGGTGACTACTTCATGATGTTGGTTGAGAGAATACCAAGAGTGTACAAAGCTGTCATCAAGGCAAAGGGTGGCTACTTTGAAGAATCTCAAATATAAAATATATTTTGATTTGTTTAACACTTTCTTTGGTTACTACATGATTCCATATGTGTCATTTCATAGTTTTGATGTCTTCACTATTATTCTACAATGTAGAAAATAGTAAAAATAAAGAACAACTCTTGAATGAGCAGGTGTGTCCAAACTGTTGACTGGTACTGTATAATTATACCGAACAATCACTGCAAATCAAATTGAAGTCATGAAACTCAGTTCGACCACATTCTTAACCTCTAGCTTCCATCCTTACCCTCTGGGCTTCCAGGTAAAAGGACTCCCATTCATTCCATGATGCATGTACTGTTACAAGTTTCCATGATACTATCAAGTGATTTTAAGGCCATTTTAAGACAGTTGGAATACAGCCAATGGAGTGATGAGAATAACTCTTTGCCTTTTAAAACCCTTCCCGTACCACCCCCAGGTCAATCAGAGCCAGGTTCCAATGCATTTCTCTCAAGTCTGAATCAGTGCTTTGTTCTTGATTACTATCACCATTCCCTGTCAGCACCTGACAACATACATCATCTCAAAAAGCAACACTTTGTTTACATTCAAAGACCAGAATCTCTGGTTCTTAGGAAGAGCAGCCGAGGAGCTGCTACTGGCCCAGGAATGCCCACAGCCTACACACTGATGCTTACATACTGTAGTGGCGTCTGGAGGCCTAACAGACGGTCTGTGATTTGGTTCTCCAGAAAACAACAACAGACAGAGATGGATCTGCAGTAGCATAGCAGGAATTCCATGATACCAACCACAGAGAGAGTTGCTACATAGGCCAATGAGCGAATAATTTAATCAGAAACTGGGGCTGTAGGTGGTCTGAATTTCTAAACAAGTTGCTTCTTGAGATGAATAAAGAATGTGTATGTGTGAGTGGGGTGATTATGCGTGCATGTCTGCTTGCAGCATTTTTAAAGAGAGTGTCTCAATACATATTTTTGTCCAGTGTATCTGAAAGCGTGATTATGTATACGCCGGTGTGTGTGTGTGTGTGTGTGTGTGTGTGTGTTTCTGTGTGTGTGTGTGTGGGGTCAGGGCCGGTGGAGGAACTTCTCGTTGTAACGGTGGATGGTGACACAGCCGTGGTAGGAGATGGGGCGAGGCATGGCGGCCACCCCGGTGATGATGCCTGTTGCCGGGTCGTAACACAGGATGGTGTCTGAGGCCTCGCCGTTCTCACCCCGCCCACCCAGGATGAAGATCTTCCCATTACAAACAGACATGCCACAGCTCTCCTGGAGAGAGAGAGAGAGACCGAGAGAGAGAGAGAGAGAGAGAGACCAAGAGAGAGAGACCAAGACAGAGAGACAAAGAGAGAGATAGAGAGAGAGAAAGAGAAAGAGAAAGAAAGAGAGAGAGAGAGAAAGAGAGAGGGGAAATGTTCCTCATCACTGTTGCCTCCTTTTTTTGGGGTGAAATCAAAAATCTCCAGTTATAATGTAATGTGAACACTGTATTTGTTTTCATAAACTATTGTTACCTCATAGCAGCTCTGAAGTTGAAATGAAAGTCTCCCAGTACCATAGCTGATGTCATCATTACCTGTTTGCTGAAGGTGTGCACCACGTGCATCCAGTAGTCCTCTGCAGGGTCGTAGCAGAAAATGGACTTGGTGAGACCTCCTGACACATAGATCAGGTTGTTCAGGGAGACTGCCGTGATGCAGCGCTTCGCGATGGGGATGCTTGCCCTTAGTGCCCAGGTGTCTTCCTCTGGGTCGTAGCACTGGACCTAGAGAGATCACGTGGATTAATGATCGATTCATTATGGTAGGTTCCAAAACTGTGGTTTGAAAGGTATAGCTGTGCAAGGATACATGGACTCAGAGCATAACACATGAAAACATTATGCAGTACAACAATTTATTTCCTACTTGGATCTTGGAAACACTTGGAACATGCAGAAACATTGGACAGACAGATTGTACAAGTCAGATATATGGAATTGGACATGTTAACACATATACATCTCAGTTGAATCAATAATAATATTTCAGTTGACCTATTTTCTTATCCTTTCAGTGGTGGAAAGTATTACGGCAAGATATGCAAAACACTATGAGGGCTCCTGGCCAAACCATCCCTCCCTACCTCCCCTTCTTTCTCTTCCTGCCTGTTTTTTCTCACTTTAACGGTCATAAACAGAGCAGGTGCTTTAAATACTTTTTACAGCTGGCCCATCTAGCGGAAATGGCTCAGTTCTGCCTGGCTCAGTTCTGCCAGAGCAAGATCCATGACAATAAATATCAACCTGCAATGCAAAGGGGCGGCTAGGACAAGAGACAAATTAAACTATAGGAAATGTGACCATTTTATAGGACAGGAGACAAATTAAACTATAGGAAATGTGACAATTTTCTAGGACAGGAGACAAATTAAACTATAGGAAATGTGACCATTTTCTAGGACAGGAGACAAATTAAACTATAGGAAATGTGACAATTTTCTAGGACAGGAGACAAAGGGGATTAGATAATGGTGACACGTTTTCTAGGAAAGGATACAAATGAGACTATAGGAAAGGTGACACATTTCAAGGAAAAGAGACAAAGGGGACTAGGAAAGGAAATTGAACTTTTAAAATACTATTAGAACAGAGCCCAAGTGTGATATCTGTCCTACCCGAGACAGAGCCATGCAGCCTTTGTCTGTGTCTGTGTTCCTTTATCAGACATCACCACTGGTTCCAAGAGGAGGAGAGAGAAAACCGACTGCCGCACGGACACCCAGGAGATATCACTGTCCTGGACCCGTGTCCATATCAGAGGAGGAGTGCTGATCTATGATCAGGTCCCCTGTCTTACTCATTATAATCAGAAAGGGAAAACTGATCCTAGATCAGTACTCCTAGTCTAAGACACTGTGTAAAAAACTAAACTTTGGTCATTTAGCAGACACTCTTATCCAGAGCGACTTACAGTAGAGAGTGCATACATTTTCATACTTTATTTCCCTTCTCTGTACTGGTTCCCTGAGGGAACTGAACCAAGCACCTTACTCCAACTGAGCCACACAGGACTATATCTCTGAGGGACTGTACATCATTGATGCCATAGGGGTGCCCCTTAGATAGGGGGTATCAAAAGGGAGATAAAAAAACAACATCCTGTATGTCAGGAAAGCCCTGTCTGTTCTGTGTACATTTGATATACATTAAAAGCTGTCTCCATAGGAGAACCCTTTCTGGTTCCATGTAGACCCAAGTGTTCAACCTGGAACCAAAAAGCTATAGGGAGGTGTTATGATTTTATCTAGTCCTCTGTCCTCCAGCTATAGGGATTCGCTGTACACTACTTGAACTGGATTAACAGCCACCTTATTCAACCCATGTGTTGTAATATCAGTCAGAGGGTTATTAGAGACCCATGTGTTGTAATATCAGTCAGAGGGTTATTAGAGACCCATGTGTTGTAATATCAGTCAGAGGGTTATTAGAGACCCATGTGTTGTAATATCAGTCAGAGGGTTATTAGAGAACCATGTGTTGTAATATCAGTCAGGAAGTTATTAGAGAGTGTTATTGGAGAGATGTAAAGGATAGGTGCAAATCTCACAAGTACATGATTCTATCTAACAATGTTTGAACATCTTGAAGAACGATCTGGCCTTAATAGCCATGTACTCTTATAATCTCCACCCGGCAGAGCCAGAGAAGGATTGGCCACCCCTGGTTCCTCTCTAGGTTTCTTCCTAAGTTCCTGCCTTTCTAGGGAGTTTTTCCTAGTTACCGTGGTTCTGCAACTACATTGCTTGCTGTTTGGGGTTTTAGGCAGGGTTTCTATATAAACCCTTTGACATCAGCTGATGGAAAAGGGCTTTATAAATACATTTATAAATACATCAATAAATTGATTTGATTGCTATAATCAGATTCCATCTTTACTGTTATGAATGATGGACAGGAGTGTTGGGGTTGGGTGGTTGTTAATGTATGTATTCTGTATATACAACTGTGATGAAGGACAGGGAATGGTGGTGGTGGTGGTGGGGTTGAAGGACAGGGAATGGTGGTGGTGGGGTTGAAGGACAGGGAATGGTGGTGGGGTTGAAGGACAGGGAATGGTGGTGGTGGTGGGTTTGAAGGACAGGGAATGGTTGTGGTGGGGTTGAAGGACAGGGAATGGTGGTGGGGTTGAAGGACAGGGAATGGTGGTGGTGGTGGGTTTGAAGGACAGGGAATGGTTGTGGTGGGGTTGAAGGACAGGGAATGGTGGTGGGGTTGAAGGACAGGGAATGGTGGTGGGGTTGAAGGACAGGGAATGGTTGTGGTGGGGTTGAAGGACAGGGAATGGTGGTGGGGTTGAAGGACAGGGAATGGTGGTAGTGGTGCGGTTGAAGGACACGGAATGGTGGTGGTGGTGGGGTTGGGGTTGAAGGACAGGGAATGGTGGTGGTGGTGGGGTTGAAGGACAGGGAATAGTGGTGGGGTTGAAGGACAGGGAATGGTGGTGGGGTTGAAGGAAAGGGAATGGTGGTGGTGGTGGGGTTGAAGGACAGGGAATGATTGTGGTGGTGGTGGTGGTGGTGGGGTTGAAGGACATGGAATGGTGGTGGTGGGGTTGAAGGACAAGGAATGGTGGTGGTGGGGTTGAAGGACAGGGAATGGTGGTGGTGGTGGGGTTGAAGGACAGGGAATGGTAGTGGGGTTGAAGGACAGGGAATGGTAGGTAGTGGGGTTGAAGGACAGGGAATGGTGGTGGGGTTGAAGGACAGGGAATGGTAGTGGGGTTGAAGGACAGGGAATGGTGGTGGGGTTGAAGGACAGGGAATGGTGGTGGGGTTGAAGGACAGGGAATGGTGGTGGTGGTGGGGTTGAAGGACAGTGAATGGTGGTGGTGGGGTTGAAGGACAGGGAATAATGGTGCTGGTGGTGGGGTTGAAGGACGGGGTGGTGGGTTTGGGGGATTGTTGATGTACAGTTGAAGTCAGAAGTTTACATACATCTAAGCAAAATACATTTAAATTCAGTTTTTCACAATTCCTGACATTTAATCCTAGAAAATATTCCCTGATTTAGGTCAGTTAGGATCACCACTTTATTTTAAGAATAATAGTAGAGAGAATTATTTATTTATTTCAGCTTGTACTTCTTTCGTCCCAATCCCAGTGGGTCGGAAGTTTACATACACTCAATTAGTATTTGGTAGCATTGCCTTTAAATTGTTTAACTTGGGTCAAAAGTTTCGGTTAGCCTTCCACAAGCTTCCCACGGCCTCCAGGGTGACACAGTGGTTAAGGGCGCTGTACTGCAGCGCCAGCTGTGCCATCAGAGTCCCTGGGTTCGCGCCCAGGCTCTGTCGTAACCGGCCGCGACCGGGAGGTCCGTGGGGCGACGCACAATTGGCCTAGCGTTGTACGGGTTAGGGAGGGCTTGGTCGGTAGGGATGTCCTTGTCTCACCACTCCTGTGGCGGGCCAGGCGCAGTGCGCGCTAACCAAGGTTGCCAGGTGCACGGTGTTTCCTCCGACACATTGGTGCGGCTGGCTTCCGGGTTGGAGGCCAACCTTCTGTTAAGAAGCAGTGCGGCTGGTTGGGTTGTGTATCGGGGGACGCATGACTTTCAACCTTCGTTTCTCCCGAGCCCGTACGGGAGTTGTAGCGATGAGACAAGATAGTAGCTACTACAACAATTGGATACCACGAAATTGGGGAGAAAAAAGGGGTAAAAAAAATAAAAATAAAAACACAAGCTTCCCACAATAAGTTGGGTGAATTTTGGCCCATTCCTCCTGACAGAGTCAGGCTTGCTCGCACACGCTTTTTCAGTTCTGTCAACACATTTTCTATGGGATTGAGGTCAGGGACACTCTAATACCATTTTGCCACAACTTTGGAAGTGTGCTTGGGGTCATTGTCCATTTGGAAGACCCATTTACGACCAAGCTTTAACTTCCTGACTGATGTCTTGAGATGTTGCTTCAATATATATCCTTTTCCTTCCTCATTTTTTTTAGTTAGTTGAGGACAAGTTCTCATTTACAACTGCGACCTGGCCAAGATAAAGCATAGCAATTTGACACAAACAACAACACAGTTACACATGGAATAAACAAAACATAATCAATAATACAGTAGAACAAAAGAAAACAAAAAGTCTATATACAGTGAGTGAAAATGAGGTAAGATAATGGAGTTAATTAAGGCAGTAAATAGGCCATGGTGGCGAAGTAATTACAATATAGCAATTGAAACACTGGAATGGTAGATGTGCAAAAGATGAATGTGCAAGTAGAGATGCTGGGGTGCAAAGTAGTTTGTCTTTCGAAGACCTTAGAAAGACAGGGTAGGATAGATATAGGTTTGTAGCAGTTTGGGTCTAGAGTGTCCCCCCCACTTTGAAGAGGGGGATGACCGCGGCAGCTTTCCAATCTTTGGGAATCTCAGACGATACGAAAGAGAGGTTGAACAGGCTAGTAATAGGGGTTGCAACAATTTTGGCAGATAAGTTTAGAAAGAGAGTGTCCAGATTGTCTAGCCCGGCTGATTTGTAGGGGTCCAGATTTTGCAGCTCTTTCAGAACATCAGCTATCTGGATTTGGGTAAAGGAGAAATGGTGGGGGCTTTGGCGGGTTGCCGTGGAGGGTGCCGGGCAGTTGACCGGGGTAGGGGTAGCCAGGTGGAAAGCATGGCCAGCCGTAGAGAAATGCTTATTGAAATTCTCAATTATAGTGGATTTATCGGTGGTGACAGTGTTTCTTAGCCTCAGAGCAGTGGGCAGCTGAGAGGAGGTGCTCTTACTCCATGGACTTTACAGTGTCCCAGAACTTTTTTGAGTTAGTACAACAGGATGCAAATTTCTGTTTGGAAAAGCTAGCCTTAGCTTTCCTAACTCTCTGTGTATATTTGTCCCTAACTTCTTGCATATCACAGGGGCTATTCGATGCTAATGCAGAACGCCACCGTCAATGTCATTCCAGGATACCCCGGCCTGGTCAATTAGAAAGGCCTGCTCGCAGAAGTGTTTTAGGGAGCGTTTGGCAGTGATGAGGGGTGGTTGTTTGTTCAAAGACCCATTACGGATGTAATCTATTTTGTAAAGTGCACCAGTCCCTCCTGCAGAAAAGCACACCCACAACATGATGCTGCCACCCCCGTGCTTCACGGTTGGGATGGTGTTCTTCGGCTTGCAAGCCTCCCCTTTTTCCTCCAAACATAACGATGGTCATTATGGACAAATAGTTATATTTGTGTTTCATCAGGCCAGAGGATATTTCTAAAAAAATTACAATCTTTGTCCCCATGTGCAGTTGCAAACCATAGTCTGGCTTTTTATGGCGGTTTTGGAGCAGTGGCTTCTTCCTTGCTGAGCGGCCTTTCAGGTTATGTCAATATAGGACTTGTTTTACTGTGGATGTAGATACTTTTGTACCTGTTTCTTCCAGCATCATCAGAAGGTCCTTTGCTGTTGTTCTGGGATTGATTTACACTTTCGCACCAAAGTACGTTCATCTCTAGGAGACAGAACGCATCTCCTTCCAGAGCGGTATGGCGGCTGCGTGGTCCCATGGTGTTTACACTTTTGTACTATTGTTTGTTCAGATGAACGTGGTACCTTCAGGCGTTTGGAAATTGCTCCGAAGGATGAACCAGACTTGTCTGAGGTCTTGGCTGATTTATTTTTGCAAAGAGGCACTGAGGCACTGAGTGCAAAGAGGCACTGAGTTTGAAGGTAGGCCTTGAAATACATCCACAGGTATACCTCCAATTGACTCAAATTATGTCAATTAGCCTGTCAGAAGCTTCTAAAGCCATGACATCATTTTCTGGAATTTTCCAAGCTGTTTAAATGCACAGTCAACTTAGTGTTTGTAAACTTCTGACACACTGGAATTGTGATACAGTGAATTATGGAAAAAAACTAGTTTTAATGACTCCAACCTAAGTGTATGTAAACTTCTGACTTCAACTGTATATCAATGTGTATGGTTCTACCCACCTTTCCAGTTATCCATGTGTGTGGTTCTACCCACCTTGCCTGTTATCCATGTGTATAGGTCTACCCACCTTGTCAGAGCAAGTGTTGTCGTCCGGCCCTCCGCCAATGACAAAGAGTTTCCCAGCACAGCTGGACACGGCCGGGGAACTGACTGCCTCCTTCATGGGAGCCACCTCTGTCCAGCGGTTAGAGAAGGAGTCATAGCACTCCACACTGCTCAGACGACTCTGACCGTCATACCCTCCCACTGCATAGACCTATACAGATATACAATTACAGTGGTAAGACAAGACAATACTGACTACCATTTACATCACAGATGGGCAACTCAAGTCCTCAGGGGCCAGAACGGTGTCACTCTTTGTCCCCATTCCTAGCAAACACAGCTGATTAAACTAATTGCATTCTAAACTGAAGATTAGTGGATTATTGTATTGGAGTCAGTTGTGTTAGCTGGGGCTGGGACAAAAGTGTGACACCAATCAGGACCTGAGGACTGGAGTTGCCCATCCCTGATTTACATACACTATAATGTACATACACCTGTCTTAGGAACTCCCATGGCGAGGGTGTTTATCTGTGCACACACAATCCTGTTCAAATAGGCTTACTGTACTGACACATCCAACACACAGTGACACTGTCTGTGGCATAGAGACAGGTTTGTTTACAGGAAGCCACCAGCCCATGTGTGTGTCAAAAAAGCAGAGCATCTCTTTATTACGGACAGACCTCTACCCATCTTGACCATGACAGTGTTCAATCTAAGGTAACGGCAAGTAATTTAGCCTCTTCAACTTGTTCAACAGCCACACCATTCATTACCAGATTCAGCTGAGGTCTAGAACTTAGGAAACTATGCTCTTAGTTTTAAAGATGTTCAGGACCAGTTTGTTACTGGCAACCCATTCCAAAACAGACAGCAACTCTTTGTTAAGGGTTTGAGTGACATCATTAGCTGTGGTTGCTGATGTTTTAATGCCAGTGGCAGGTCATTGATAAAAATAGAAAAGAGTAGAGGGCTTAGAGAGCTGCCCTGCGGTACACCACACTTTACATGTTTGACATTAGAGAAGCTTCCATTTAAGAAAACCTATTTTGAGTTCTATTAGATAGATAGCTCTGAATCCACAATATGGCAGAGGTTGAAAAGCGATAACACATGTTTTTTCAACAAGAGATTATGGTTAATAATATCAAACGCTTCACTGAAATCTAACAGTACAGCTCCCACAATCTTCTTATTATCAATTTCTTTCAACCAATCATCAGTCATTTGTGTCAGTGCAGTACATGTTGAGTGCCCTTCTCTATAAGCATGCTGAAAGTCTGTTGTTAATTTGTTTGCAGAGAAATAGCATTGTATTTGGTCACAACACAATTTTCCCCAACAGTTTGCTAATAGCTGCCAGCAAGCTTATAGACACTCCTGGGTAGCAGAATTACTTTGGCTTCCCTCCAGGCTTGAGAACAAAGACTTCTCTCTCGGCTCAGATTAAAGACATAACAGATAGGAGTGGCTATAGAGTCAGCTACCATCCTCAATAGCTTTCTATCTAAGTTGTTAATGCCAGGAGGTTTGTCATTATTGATCGATAACAATTATTTTTCCACCTCTCCCACACTAACTTACAAAATTCTAACTTGCAATGTTTTTCTTTCATTATTTGTTTTATTCTGCATTAATAAGATGACTCACTGTTCGTTGTTGGCATTTCCTGCCTACGTTTGGCCACTTTGCCAATTAAGTAATCATTAAAATAATTGGCAACATCAAATGGTTTTGTGATAAGCCATCTGATTCGATGAACAATGGAGTTGAATTTGTCTTTCTGCCCATCATTTCATTTAAAGTACAACGTTTTTCCCACCATTCTTTATATCATTGATCTTGGCTTCATAATACAGTTTCTACTTCTTTTTGTTGAGTTTAGTCACATTATTTCTCAATTTGCAGTAAGAGAGCCAATCAGATGTGCAGCCAGACTTATTAGCCACTCCTTTTGCCCCATCTCTTTCAACCATACAGTTTTTAATTCCTCATCAATCCATGGAGCCTTAATAGTTCTAACAGTCAGTTTCTTAACAGGTGCATGTTTATCAATAATTGGAAGAAGCAATTTCATAAATTCATCAAGTGCAGCATCTGTATGCTCCTCATTAATCACATCAGACCAACAAATACTTTTAACATCATCCACATAAGAGTCACAGCAAAATCTTTTGTATGATCTCTTATACACTATTTTAGGCCCAGCTGTTGGGACTTTCGCTTTCCTGGATATAGCCACTGTATCCAATGGGTACGGATACAGCTATAGAACAAAGTTCTACAGTATTAGTAAAAATGTGATCAATACATGTGGATGATCTTGTTCCTGTAGTGTTTGTAAACATCCTGGTAGGTTGATTCATAACTTGAACCAGATTACAGACACTGGTTACAGTGAGAAGCTTCCTGTTGAGCGGACAGCTTGATGAAAACCAGTCAATATTCAGGTCCTCAAGAAAGCAGACCTCTCTGCTTACATCACATACACTATCAAGCATTTCACACATTATATTTAGATACTGACTGTTTGCACCTGGTGGCCTATAGCAACACCCCAAAAGAAAAGGCTTTAGATGTGCCAAGTGAACCTGCAACCACAACACTTCAATAACACTTGACATAAGATCTTCTCTAAGCATAACAGGAATATGGCTCTGAATATATACAGGAACACCTCCCCCATAAGCATTTCTGTCTCTTCTATAGATGTTATATCCTCGTATTGCTACTGCTGTATCATCAAATGAATTATCCAAGTGAGTCTCCGAAATGGCTAATATATGAATGTTATCTGATGTTAGCAAGTTATCGATATCATGAACCTTACAGTATTTCTAAGGCTACATATAATAATATGCCCTTTCCTGTGGAGCTTATCAGAGATAGGCATAATACTGAAGAGCAAACAAAGCAAAATATATTTTTTTTACATTCAGCAGTCCATTAATATATAAGCAATGTCCCCATGCGCTCTGGCAACTTTCATGGCTGGGATCAGTTCTTTTCTTTTCTGGCGCACAGCTTCAGGATAGACCTCGTTGAGGGAGATTCACGTTCCTCTCAAGTTCTTGACTCTTTCCAGAACAGCTACCTTGTCCTTGAACCTCGGGAACTTGACCACTATCGGCCTGGGCCTGTCACCTGGGCCGGTAGTCGGTTTTCCAGTCCTGTGGGAGTGCTCAATCTTCCTATGGTTCATCTTCAATTTCTCAGAGATCATTTCCCTCACTGTCTTCAGACTCCGTCCCGGTCTCATGTGGAGATTCTGCAATTCTGTTCACAACTATGTTGTTCTGCCTTGACTGTCCCTCGAGATAGTTGGATTTATCCTTCAATGTTATCATGGATTCACACACAGAACTGATGTCCTCTCTCAATGACTTACAGATTGCTGTCATCTTGCTGTTCTCCTGTTTCAACTCATCGAAACACTTGAAGCTATTTTCTTGTTGCAACAACTGCTTGTAGAACTATTTTTGTCCCGACAGGGCAGGTCACAGGAAAGACTGAAAGCAACAAACAGCAGGGATCTAGACAGCCACAAACCCGGGACAATCCACAAGTCACGGGCTGCATTCAAGCCCTCAAGAAAACCCTGCTAGCTTGATATGCAGCTAGCTAGCACCTAGGCTAGAAGCTACAATCCACAACTGCGTCGTGGGATCCAAACTAAAAAGTTAGCTAGCTACTAAGAACTTTACAATACACTTTCAAAACAACAATCTTTTCAAAAGAACAACCGTTTCAAAAAAAAAAAAACGAGCTCTTCCTCGTTCTGCGTGGTAAATGTATTTGCTGAAATAAACTTAAGTATCAAATGTAAAAGTATAAATAATTTAAACTTCCTTAAATTAAGCAAACCAGACGGCACCATTTTCTTGTTTTTTAAATTCATGGACAGCCAGGTGCACACTCCAACACTCAGAGACAATTTACAAACAAAGCATGTGTGTTTAGTGAGTCCACCAGATCAGAGGCAGTAGTGATGGCATGTTCTCTTGATAAGTGCGTGAATGGACCATATTCCTGTCCTGCTAACCATTCAAAATGTACTTTTGGGTGTCAGGGAAAATGTATCATGTAAAAAGTACACTACTTTCTTTAGGAACGTAGTGGAGTAAAAGTCAAAGTTAACACGGCAGACCCTGGTCGTGACCCCACTCTCCGAAGGCGTCTCAGAGAGAGTGGGATATGAAAAACAATTCACACATGAATACCATATTAACACACACTTGTACATGTGTTGATATAGGACAAATGTTATTATTATCAAACACACACACTCTCTCTGAGGTCTGGCATCAAAGTCAATCCAGTCTCTAGGGGCTCTGGGGAGTATCAATCACACAGAAACTCATTACAATACGAGACAGACACGGACCACAACAAGACGTTAAACATCACAGTCCTATTAGCAATTACATTCCTATGAGTATCAGTTAATGAATTGCAGCAGCAAAACCGAAGATGAAGATGCTATGTAATGATATGTGGTGTACTGATGATATGTGGTGATATGTGAATGTGAAGTTATGTGAATGTTTTTCTGCTGTGTGTTATTGTTAGGGTCAGCAGATGACAACAACAGTGAGGTCAGAACAACATAACCTTTGACCGGGGCCTGTGTGGTTCGGTGGTTACAGCTGCTGACCCTGGCACACATGTATCCCAGAGTCGGCATGGGTATGAATCCAGCCCAATGTCATTTGACCTTTCCCCTATCTTTCTAAAACTGTTCTCTCTCTTCAATAAAGCAAAAAAAAATATGAAAGGAGTCATTGAAGTTAATGGGTTCAGAGCACGTCAATTCAGTAAGGTAGAGGAACAACTGGAGGATCTGTGTGGGTAGCCAGGGACAGCAGAATAGACCCCTGGCTATCTGCATAGCAACTGAGGCAGTTCCTAACTCTGTCTACATTCCAAACTGACAAAAATGGAGCGAGAGAGAGAGAGAGAGAGAGAGAGAGAGAGAGAGAGAGAGAGAAAAATCAACAAACCCATTGACTCTTTCTCTCTCCAGCCCCTACGCCACACTTGGCTTTAACCAGGGACATGGGGGGAGAGAGGGAGGGGAGAGGGAGGAAGAAAAAAAGAGAGAGAAAGGGAGAACAAGAGAAATGTGTGTTTGTGTGTTCAAACCATGCACCATGCTACACACAGGAGACAAGAGTAGCCATGTGCTGCTAACAAAGCATCACAGTTCTCAGAAGGACAAAGGGACTCTTTAGTTCTCCCCCCAAGGACAGACATACAGTTTGTGTATACAGTGCATTCTGAAAGTATTCAGACCCCATGACTTTTTCCACATTTTGTTACGTTACAGCCTATTTGTTTTTAAATCGACACACAATACCCCATTATGAAAAAGCAAAAATAAGTATTTTGACATTTTAGCAAATGTATAAAAAATAATAATAATGAAATGTCACATCAAATCAACATGCGCCGAATACAACAGGTATAGAACTTACTGTGAAATGCTAACTTACAAGCGATAACCAACAATGCAGTTCAAGAAATAGAGTTAAGAAAATAGAACAATAATGAGGCTATCTATATACAGGGGGTACCGGTACCGAGCCTTTATGCGGGAGGTACAGGTTAGTCGAAGAAATGTGTACATGTAGATAGGGATAAAGTCACTATGCATAGATAATAAACAGCGGGTAGCAGCAGTGTGTGTGTGGGGGGGAGGGGGGTAGGTCAATGTAATAGTCTGGATGGCCATTTGATTAATTGTTCAGGAGTCTTATGGCTTGGGGGTAGAAGCTGTTTAGAAGACTCTTGGACCTAGGCTTGGCGCTCCTGTACTGCTTGCCATACGGTAGCAGAGAGACTAGTCTATCACTTCGGTGACTGGAGTCTTTGACAATTTTTTGGGCCTTCCTCTGACAATGCCTAGTATTTAGGTCCTGGATAGCAGGAAGCTTGGTCCCAGTGATGTACTGGGCCGTACGCACTACCCTCTGTAGCGCTTTATGGTCTGATGCCGAGCAGTTGCCATACCAACCAGTCAGGATGATCTTGATGGTGCAGCTGTAGAACTTTTTGAGGATCTGGGGACCCATACCAGACCTTTTCTGTCTTCTGAGGGGGAAAAGGTGTTGTCGTGCCCTCTTCATGGCTGACTTGGTGTGTTTGAACTATGATAGTTTGTTGGTGATGTGGACACTAAGGAACTTGAAACTCTCGACCCACTCCACAAAAGCCCCATCGATGTGAATGGGGGTGTGTTCGGCCCTCCTTTTCCTGTAGTCACAATCAGCTCCTTTGTCTTGCTTACATTGAGGGAGTAGTTGTTGTCCTGGAACCACTGCCAAGTCTCTGACCTCCTCCCTATAGGCTGTCTCATCATTGTCGGTGATCAGGCCTACCATGGTTGTTTCGTCAGAAAACTTAATGATGGTGTTGGAGTTGTGCTTGGTCACGCAGTCGTGAGTGAACAAGGTGTACAGTAGGGGACTAAGCACGCACCCATGAGGGATCCTCGTGTTGAGGATCAGCATGGCAGATGTGGTGTTGCCTACCCTTACCTCCTGGAGGCAGCCCGTCAGGAAGTCCAGGATCCAGTTGCAGAGGGAGGTGTTTTGTCCCAGGGTCCTTAGCATAGTGATGAGCTTTGTGGGCACTATGGTGTTGAACGCTGAGCTGAAGTCAATGAACAGTATTCTCACATAGATGTTCATTTTGTCCAGGTGGGAAAGGGCTGTGTGGAATGCGATTGAGATTACATAATCTCTGGATCTGTTGGGGCAGTATGTGAATTGGAGTGGGTAAAGGGTTTACAGGATGATGGTGTTGATGTGAGTCATGACCAGCCTTTCAAAGCACTTCATGGCTACCGATGTGAGTGCTATTGGGGGATAGTCATTTAGGCAAGTCAACTTCGCTTTCTTGGGCACGGAGACTATGGTGGTCTGCTTGAAACATGTAGGTATTACAGACTCGGTCAGGTAAAAAATGTCAGTGAAGACACTTGCCAGTTGGTCTGCGCATGCTCTGAGTACACGTCCTGGTAATCTGTCTGGCCTCGCAGCCTTGTGAATGTTGACCTGTTTAAAGGTCTTGTTCACATCGGCTATGGGGAGAGTGATCACACTGTCATCTGGAACAGCTGGTGCTCTCATGCATGCTTCAGTGTTGCTTGCCTCGAAGCAAGCATAAAAGGCATTTAGGTTGTCTGGTAGGCTTGTGTCACTGGGCACCTCTTGGCTGTGCTTCCCTTTGTAATCCGTAATAGTTTGCAAGCCCTGCCACATCCGGAGAGCGTCAGAGCCGGTGTAGTAGGATTCAATCTTAGTCCTGTATTTACGCTTTGCCTGTTTGATGGTTCGTCTGAGGGCATAGCGGGATTTCCTTTAAGCGTCCATATTAGTGTCCAGCTCCTTGAAAGCGGCAGCTCTAGTCTTTAGCTCGGTGCAGATGTTGCCTGTAATCCATGGCTTCTGGTTAGGATATGTACGTACAGTCACTGTGGGGATGACGTCGTTGATGTACTTATTGATGAAGCCAGTGACTGGGGTGGTATGCTCCTCAATGCCATTAGATGAATCCCGGAACATATTCCAGTCTGTGCTAGCAAAACAGTCCTGTACCATAGCATCTGCGTTATCTGACCACTTCCGTATTGAGCGAGTCACTGGTACTTCCTACTTTAGTTTTAGCTTGTAAGCAGGAATCAGGAGGATAGTATTATGGTCAGATTTGCCAAATGGAGGGCGTGTGGAGTAAAGGTGGTCTAGAGTCCTTTTCCCTCTGGTTGCACATGTGACATGCTGCTAGAAATGAGGTAAAACAGATTTAAGTTTAAGCCTGTATTAAAGTCCTTAAAGTTTACTTAAGTATTCAAACCCTTTACTCAGTACTTTGTTGAAGCACATTTGGAACCGCTTACAGTCTCTTGTCTTCTTGGGTATGACACTACAAGCTTGGCACACCTGTATTTGGGGAGTTTCTCACATTCTTCTCTGCAGATCCTCTCAAGCTGTCAGGTTGAATGGGGAGCGTCGCTGGACAGCTATTTTCAGGTCTCTCCAGAGAAGTTTGATCGGGTTCAAGTCCGGGCTCTGGCTGTGCCACTCAAGGACATTCAGAGACTTGTCCCGAAGCCACTCCTGCATTGTCTTGGCTGTGTACTTAGGGTCATTGTCCTGCTGGAGGGTGAACCTTTTACCCAGTCAGAGGTCCTGAGCGCTCTGGAGCAGGTTTTCATGAAGGATCTTTCTGTACTTTGCTCTGTTCATATTTCCCTCGATCCCAATTAGTCTCCCAGTCCCTGCCGCTGAAGAACATCCCCACAGCATTAAGCTGCCACCACCATGTTTCACTGTAGGGATGGTGCCAGGTTTCCTCCAGATGTGACGCTTGGCATTCAGGAGCTCAATCTTGGTTTCATCAGACCAGAGAATCTTGTTTCTCATGGTCTGAAAGTCCTTTAGGTGCCTTTTGGCAAACTCCAAGTGGACTGTCGTGCTTTTTACTGAGTTGTAGCTTCTGTCTGGCCACTCTACCATAACAGCCTGATTGGTGGAGTGCTGCAGAGATGGTTGTCCTTCAAGAAGGATGGTCAACTCCCTGACCAAGGCCATTCTCCCCAGATTTCTCAGTTTGGCCAGACGGCCAGCTCTAGGAAGAGTCTTGGTGGTTCCAAACTTCTTCCATTTAAGAATGATGAAGGGCACTGAGTTCTTGGGGACCTTCAATGCTGCAGAAATGTTTTGGTACCCTTCCCCAGATCTGTGCCTTAACACAATCCTGTCTCTGAGCTCTATGGACAACTCCTTTGACCTCATGGCTTGGTTTTTGCTCTGACATGCACTGTCAACTGTGGGACAGGGTAGCCTAGTGGTTAGAACATTGGACTAGTAACCGGAAGGTTGCAAGTTCAAATCCCTGAGCTGACAAGGTACAAATCTGTCGTTCTGCCCCTGAACAGGCAGTTAACCCACTGTTCCTAGGCCGTCATTGAAAATAAGAATTTGTTCTTAACTGACTTGTTAAATAAAGGTAAAATAAAAATAAATAAATATAGACAATTGAATGTACCACAGGTAAGAACGATCAATGAAAACAGGATGCACCTGAGCTCAATGTCAAGTCTCATAGCAAATACTTATGTAAATAAGGTATTTCGTTTATATATTTTTTTTATAAATTTGCTTCAATTTCTAAAAACCTGTTTTCCCTCTGTCATTATGGGGTATTGTGTGTATTGATGAGGAAAATTATTTATTGAATCCATTTTAGAACACGGCTGTAACGTAACAAAATGTGGAAAAAGTGAAGGAAGGGGTCTGAATACTTTCTGAACGCACTGTATATTATGACGACATTGTGTGACGTTTTTGTTCACTTTGGCCTACAGCAAGGTTTTTTTTCCGGCTGTTCGTACAAACACCAAAAAATTCTAGAGGCAAGTCGGAAGTTCGGAAGTCAAAGTCTACGACCCTTCGTCGGTGATTGGTCAACAGTAGGGATTATTCAATGAAGTGTTGGGATTCAACGATACGTGAATAATTTTCATGCACATTTTTCACTTGAGAAATACTGCACCAAACGTTCTAGTAGATGTAAAATCGCTCGACTAAAATCATAATTAATCACAGATTTCTTAGATTATTTTACATTAATTTGAACTATTTTGTCTACGTCGTCTCAAGATGGACAAACAGTACTATTGATGTTTTTTCAACATTTTTCAAGCGAAGGTCTTTTCAAGCGAAGGTCGAAGGTACGCGAGCATACTCATTTGGTTTGCCTAGGAGCCAGCCAAACCGAAGCATGCCTAAGCCCTTAGGGTCTGAGAGGAAGGGCAGGGCTGGATCCCTCTTCCCCTCTCTGAGGACAGACAAACAGCCTTTAGGGGCTGAGAGGAAGGGCAGGGTTGGATCAGTTCCCCCTCCATCTCATCCAACTCACAGACTCACCATAAACACCTCACACACTCCATAAACACACACACACACAGTATTGTTTAACTAACCTTGTGGGGACACATAATTGATTCCCATTCAGAATCCTATGTCCCCTAACTCTAACCCCAAAATCTAAACTTAACCCTAACCTTTAACTCCTAACACTAACACAAATGATAAACTTAACCCCTAAACCTCCTAGAAACAAACAAACAGAATGTCCCCAGTTGGTAGAATTTGTGTTTGTTTAGCATTGTGGTGGGGACTTCTGATCCAGTATAGTTAAGCATGTCCAACACAGTGTAGCATCAGTGGGAGAGAGGAGGACAGCCGTGGCTGGGCACAGCATGTTCCAGAGAGAGCAAAACAAGAGCTGACCTACATTACTATCTCTGGCAGGAAACCAGTCCAGCAGGAAGTTATGGGACAGTGTCCAAAATGGTGCCCTGTTCCCTATTTAGTGCACTACTTTTGACCATGGGATCAAAGGGCTCTGGTCAAAAATAGTGCACTACATAGGGAATAGAGTGCCATTTGGGAGGAAGACAAGGACTGCGGTCACGGCGCACAGCTCCTACAATTGTGTGTCTCTCTGTGTGTATAATTGCTATCAAGTTTATTGGGTTACAATGCCATCCAAGGGTCAGCTCAAAACGGTATGTGATGCCAATCAGTCTGCACAATGTATTCAATTTGATCTCTATATAACTTCTCTTTGGAGAAATCCAAAATAGCAGCTTACAGCAGGACAGTAACAACAGGGAAGTTGGTGGCTCCAGCCCTCTAGCAATATAGGAACAAAAATCTAAAGAGGAAATTACTAAGAACACAGCATTATACTCATGCAGACAGCCTTTGGAGGAACAAACATTCAGGAAAACCATAACGGCAGAAGAGATAGAGGGCTTGAGATAAGGGGGAGCAGAGATGAAAAAACAACAGGATAGAAGTGGTGTAAAAATACATTTTCTTTACGATGGTTCAAACCCTTTACTAAGGTACAGAGCTACAGTAAAACATGATTGTTGAACAGACAGAATCTTTAAGGACATCAAACAAGCTCCCTCTCAGATCTGGTCAGGAAGAGAGAGACGGACACAAAGAGGGAAAGAGAGACGAAAAGAGAAAAAAGAGAAAAACAGAAAAAAGGGTCCTGGGAGAACAGAAAGACAGACAGAAAGACAGACAGAAAGAAAGACAAAGACAGGCCACTAGTGTAAGAATGCTGTTGTTACCTGGTACTCTAGTAATGTTGACTAAATGTCTAGATCACATGGAAACAACACTTTAAAAGCCTGAGTCAGAGAAAGCAGGCTGTCAACTCAGAAGATGTCATGAGTCCGATACGCACACACACATCTCTACAAGGTCCTTGGAAGAATTTGGGCTGAATTGGTGCAACATGGGCTGTCAGTAAAGGCATCACATGGGCGGTGTGTTGTGATTTCCAGCAATTGCGCAAACAGGCTTTTTCTGGCTCAACAAGGCCTGAATGAGGCCAATCTGCATTGGTCTTATCATGACAACACCCTACAGGCACGGCTCACCACAATACAATGAAGTAACCAGCTATACAACATGCAAACACGCGTGCCCACGCACACACACACACGCACGCACACACACCAGTGTTATACAGTGAAGTAACCAGCGAAACTAACACACCAGAGTAATTAAAGTAAAGTACATACTTTAAAAACAAAGGCATGGTTAAAACAACAGTGCAGATGTGGTTTCCAATCAGCGTGTCATTCTATTTCACTATAATAGGACACTGTGGAGAACCAGTCAGGTTTTCAGTTTGTATTTATTATGAATCCTCATTAGCTGCTACCAAGGCTACTCTTCCTGGGGTCCAGCAAAATGAAGGCAGTTTATACAATTTTAAAAACATTACAATACATTCAGACTTACAGTCTGATCCAATGAGATGTTCACTAACGAAAACCACTAGGAACAGAGGAAACACATACTAATAAATTGGACCCACTGTTACATTTGCTTCGCTCCAATTCAGTTCACATTGGCATGATACAAGTCATGGTCATGGTTTTAGCTGGGATGGAGAGTGAGACATGGTTTTAGCTGGGATGGAGAGTGAGACATGGTTTTAGCTGGGGTGGAGAGTGAGACATGGTTTTAACTGGGATGGAGAGTGAGACATGGTTTTAGCTGGGATGGAGAGTGAGACATGGTTTTAGCTGGGATGGAGAGTGAGACATGGTTTTAGCTGGGATGGAGAGTGAGACATGGTTTTAGCTGGGATGGAGAGTGAGACATGGTTTTAGCTGGGATGGAGAGTGAGACATGGTTTTAGCTGGGATGGAGAGTGAGACATGGTTTTAGCTGGGATGGAGAGTGAGACATGGTTTTAGCTGGGATGGAGAGTGAGACATGGTTTTAGCTGGGATGGAGAGTGAGACATGGTTTTAGCTGGGATGGAGAGTGAGACATGGTTTTAGCTGGGATGGAGAGTGAGACATGGTTTTAGCTGGGATGGAGAGTGAGACATGGTTTTAGCTGGGATGGAGAGTGAGACATGGTTTTAGCTGGGATGGAGAGTGAGACATGGTTTTAGCTGGGATGGAGAGTGAGACATGGTTTTAGCTGGGATGGAGAGTGAGACATGGTTTTAGCTGGGATGGAGAGTGAGACATGGTTTTAGCTGGGATGGAGAGTGAGACATGGTTTTAGCTGGGCTGGAGAGTGAGACATGGTTTTAGCTGGGATGGAGAGTGAGACATGGTTTTAGCTGGAGGATGGAGGGAGGGAACACCTATTAAGGGGAGGGGTCACCTATTAAGAGGATGGGGGAGGGGACACCTATAAAGGGGAGGGGACACCTATTAAGAGGATGAAGGGAGGGGACACCTATAAAGGGGATGGAGGGAGGGGACACCTATAAAGGGGATGGAGGGAGGGGACACCTATAAAGGGGAGGGGACACCTATTAAGAGGATGGAGGGAGTGGACACCTATTAAGAGGATGGAGGGAGGGGACACCTATAAAGGGGAGGGGACACCTATGAAGAGAATGGAGGGAGGGGACATGACTAACCTTTCTTTCTCTGCCTGTGGCTGACCAATGACACATCCAGGAAGTGGACAACTACTACATATCCACTCGTTCTCATTCTACTATAATACACCCTCTTCATTTCATTTCAGTAGATTTCAACTTATTTCAGTTGATTTCAACTGATTTCAGGTCCTTTATTGTAACTGGGGGTTTTAACAAAGCTAATCTGAGAACAAGGCTTCCTAAATGCTATCAGCATATCAAATGCGTGACACAGGCTGGTAGCATTCTGGACCATTGCTACTCTAACTTCCGGAATGCATACAAAGCCTTCCCCCACCCTCCTTTCGGGCAAATCTGACCACGACTCAATTTTGTTGCTCCCAGCCTATAGACAAACTAAAACAGGAAACGCCTGTGCTCAGGTCTATCCAACGCTGGTCTGACCAATTGGATTCCACGCTTCAAGATTGCTTCGATCACGTGGACTGGGATATGTTCCGGGTAGCCTCAGACAATAACACTGACGTATACGCTGACTCGGTGAGCGAGTTTATTAGCAAGTGCATTGGTGATGTTGTACCCACTGTGACTATTAAAACCTTCCCTAACCAGAAACCGTGAATTGCCAGCATTCGCGCAAAACTGAAAGCGCGAACCACCGCTTTTAATCATGGCAAGACAACTGGAAACATGACTGAATACAAACAGTGTAGCTATTCCCTCCGCAAGGCAATCAAACAAGCAAAGCGTCAGTATAGCGACAAAGTAGAGTCGCAATTCAACAGCTCAAAAACAAGATGTGTGTGGCAGGGTCTACAGTCAGCCACAGATTACAAAAAGAAAACCAGCCCCGTCGCGCACATCGACGTCTTGCTCCCAGACAAATTAAACAACTTCTTTGCTCGCTTTGAGGACAATACAGTGCCACTGACATGGCCCTCTACCAAAGCCTGTGGGCTCTCCTTCACAGTGGCCAACGTGAGTAAAGCATTTAAACGCGTTAACCCTCGCAAGGCTGCCCAGCCCGGATGGCATCCCTAGCCACGTCCTCAAAGCATGCGCAGACCAGCTGGCTGGTGTGTTTACGGACATATTCAATCAATCCCTATCCCAGACCGCTGTGCCCACATGTTCCAAGATGGCCACCACTGTTCCTGTTCCAAGAAAGCTAAGGTAACTGAACTAAATGACTAACGCCACATAGCACTCACTTCTGTCATCCTGAAGTGCTTTGAGTGACTAGTCAAGGATCATATCACCTCCACCCTGCTGATCCTCAACACTGGGGCCCCACAAGGGTGCGTTCTCAGCCCTCTCCTGTACTCCCTGTTCACCCATGACTGCGCCTACAACTCAATTATCAAGTTTGCAGACGACACTACAGTGGTAGGCTTGATTACCAACAACGACGAAACGGCCTACAGGGAGGAGGTGAGGGCCCTCGGAGTGTGGTGTCAGGAAAATAACCTCACACTCAACGTCAACAAAACAAAGGAGATGATTGTGGAATTCAGGAGACAGCAGAGGGAGATTCCCCCCATCCACATCGACGGGACAGTGGTAGAGAAGGTGGAAAGTTTTAATTCCTCGGCGTTCCTCGACAAACTGAAATTGTCCACCCACACAGACAGTGTGGTGAAGAAGGCGCAACAGTGCCTCTTCAACCTCAGGAGGCTGAAGAAATTTGGCTTGTCACCTAAAGCACTCAAACGTTTACAGATGCACATTCGAGAGCATCCTGCCGGGCTGTATCACCGCCTGGTACGGAAACTGCTCCGGCCACAACCGCAAGGCTCTCCAGAGGGTAGCACGGTCTGCACAACATGTCACCGGGGGCAAACTACCTGCCCTCCAGGACACCTACAGCACTCAATGTCACAGGAAGGCCAAAAAGATAATCAAGGACAACAACCACCCGAGCCACTGCCTGTTCACCCCGCTATCATCCAGAAGGCGAGGTCAGTACAGGTGCATTAAAGAGACTGAAAAACAGCTTCTATCTCAAGGCCATCAGACTGTTAAATAGCCATCACTAACAGAGTGTCTGCTGCCAACATACTGACTCAAATCTCTGGCCACATTAATCAATTTAAGAAATGGATTTAATAAAGGTATCACCAGTCATTTTAAATAACGCCACTTTAATAATGTTTACATATCCTACATTACTCATCTCATATGTATATACTGTACTCTATACCATCTACTGCATCTTGCCTATGTCGCACAGCCATCGCTCATCCATATATTTATATGTACATATTCTTATTCATCCCTATACACTTGTGTGTATAAGGTAGTCGTTGTGAATTTGTTCAATTACTTGTTAGATATTACTGCACTGTCGGAACTAGAAGCACAAGCATTTCGCTACACTCGCATTAACATCTGCTAACCAGGTGTATGTGACCATTAACATCTGCTAACCAGGTGTATGCGACCAATATAATTTGATTGGATTTGAGTTCAGTTTCAACCCCATTCATGTCAATGCTTTCTCAGTCATCATGCATTATGGTGTGCAACAGAGTTGTGTGATTCCTCAAGTTATAGTCAGGCCAAGCTTCCTCAAGTTATAGCCTGAGTGCCAGTCTCTTTTGATAATCCACTCCCTGTACTCCATGTCATGTGCCAAAGAGACTGATACTCAAACTAGGCCAGGTAAGCATAATGTGGGAATTTCCACCCCTCAATCAAAACGTGTTAATTTCCGAAGAATCTAGCAGGATTGCGGAACATGTTGATTCTTCTGAAACTATGTTGCACTGTTTCATCAGCCGAGCGAAAATACAGTTACAGCTCTGTCACAAAAGTTGATTTTCCAGGTAATGTTTGTCTTCCTGTAACGCTTTGTTCTCTCTTCTTGGCAGACACTCTAATTGACTGTTTGCATGGATACACCCGATGCCAGACACCTTCCCTAACTGCTAATTAACTGCTGCCAGCTACCATACCTACTGTACCATACAGTAGCGTCAAGCAGTTTGGCTTAGTAGTTGGGGAAACCCTCTGGCATTGCTAGTGTACCAATTCATTAACACACACAATCAGTAGCACTTACTCTATGTCCAAATGCCACAGTTGAAGTCGGAAGTATACATACACTTAGGTTGGAGTCATTAAAACACGTTTTTCAACCACTCCACAAATTTCTTGTTAACAAACTATAGTTTTGGCAAGTCGGTTAGGACATCTACTTTGTCCATAACAAAGGTAATTTCTCAACAATTGTTTACAGACAGATTATTTCACTTATAATTCACTGTATCACAATTCCAGTGGGTCAGAAGTTTACATACACTAAGTTGACTGTGCCTTTAAACAGCTTGGAAAATTCCAGAAAAATATGTCATGGCTTTAGAAGCTTCTGATAGGCTAATTGACATCATTTGAGTCAATTGGAGGTGTACCTGTGGATTTATTTCAAGGCCTACCTACAAACTCAGTGCCTCCTCTTTGCTTGACATCATGGGAAAATCAAAAGAAATCAAGTAAAAACCTCAGAAAAAAATTGTAGACCTCCACAAGTCTGGTTCATCCTTGGGAGCAATTTCCAAACGCCTGAAGGTGCCACGTTCATCTGTACAAACAATGGTACGCAAGTATAAACACCATGGGACCACGCAGCCGTCATACCACTCAGGAAGGAGACGCGTTCTGTCTCCAAGAGATTAACAAACTTTGGTGCGAAAAGTGCAAATCTATCCCAGAACAGCAAAGGACCTTGTAAAGATGCTGGATGAAACAGATACAAAAGTATCTATATTCACATTAAAACAAGTCCAATATCGACATAACCTGAAAGGCCGCTCAGCAAGGAAGAAGCCACTGCTCCAAAACTGCCATAAAAAAGCCAGACGACAATTTGCAACTACACATGGGGACAAAGATTGTACTTTTTGGAGAAATGTCCTCTGGTCTGATGAAACAACAATAGAATTGTTGGCCATAATGACCATCATAATGTTTGAAGGAAAAAGGGGGAGGATTGCAAGCCAAAGAACACCATCCCAACCGTGAAGCAGGCGGGTGGCAGCATCATTTTGTGGGGGTGCTTTGCTGCAGGAGGGACTGGTGAAATTCATAAAATAGATGGCATCATGAGGAGGGGAAATGATGTGGATATATTGAAGCAACATCTCAAGACATCAGTCAGGAAGTTAAAGCTTGGTCGCAAATGGGTCTTCCAAATGGACAATGACCCCAAGCATACTTCCAAAGTTGTAGCAAAATGGCTTAAGGACAACAAAGTAAAGGTATTGGAGTGGCTATCACAAAGCTCTGACCTCAATCCTATTGAAAATCTGTGGGCAGAACTGAAAAAGCATGTGCGATCAAGGAGGCCAACAAACCTGACTCAGCTCTGTCAGGAGGAATGGGCCAAAATTCACCCAACTTATTGTGTGAAGCTTGTGGAAGGCTACCTGAAACGTTTGACCCAAGTTAAACAATTTAAAGGCAATGCTACCAAATACTAATTGAGTGTATGTAAACTGTCAGGAATTGTGAAAAACTGAGTTTAAATGTATTTGGCTAATGTGTATGTACAGTCGTGGCCAAAGGTTTTGAGAATGACACAAATATACATTTTCACCAAGTCTGCTGCCTCAGTGTCTTTAGATATTTTTGTCAGATGTTACTATGGAATACTGAAGTATAATTACAAGCATTTCATAAGTGTCAAAGGCTTTTATTGACAATTACATGAAGTTGATGCAAAGAGTCAAAATTTGCAGTGTTGACCCTTCTTTTTCAAGACCTCTGAAATCCGCCCTGGCATGCTGTCAATTAACTTCTGGGCAGCCCATTCTTGCATAATCAATGCTTGGACTTGGTCAGAATTTGTGGGGTTTTGTTTGTCCACCCGCCTCTTGAGGATTGACCACAAGTTCTCAATGGAATTAAGGTCTGTGGAGATTCCTGGCCATGGACCCAAAATATCAATGTTTTGTTCCCCGAGCCACTTAGTTATCACCTTTGCCTTTATGGCAAGGTGCTCCATCATGCTGGAAAAGGCATTGTTCGTCACCAAACTGTTCCTGGATGGTTGGGAGAAGTCTCTCTCGGAGGATGTTTTGGTACCATTCTTTATTCATGGCTGTGTTCTTAGGCAAAATTGTGAGTGAGCCCACTCCCTTGGCTTAGAAGCAACCCCACACATGAATGGTCTCAGGATGCTTTACTGTTGGCATGACACAGGACTGATGGTCTTCTCCAGACAAGCTTTTTTTTACGGATGCCCCAAACAATCGGAAAGGGGATTCATCAGAGAAAATGACTTTACCCCAGTCCTCAGCAGTCCAATCCCTGTACCTTTTGCAGAATATCAGTCTGTCCCTGATGTTTTTCCTGGAGAGAAGTGGCTTCTTTGCTGCCCTTCTTGACACCAGGCCATCCTCCAAAAGGCTTCACCTCACTGTGCGTGCAGATGCACTCACACCTGCCTGCTGCCATTCCTGAGCAAGCTCTGTACTGGTGGTGCCCCGATCCCGCAGCTGAATCAACTTTAGGTGACCATCCTGGTGCTTGCAGGACTTTCTAGGGCGCCCTGAAGCCTTCTTCACAACAATTGAACCGCTCTCCTTGAAGTTCTTGATGACCCGAAAAATGGTTGATTTAGGTGCAATCTTACTGGCAGCAACATCCTTGCCTGTGAAGCCCTTTTTGTGCAAAGCGATGATGACGGCACGTGTTTCCTTGCAGGTAACCATGGTTGACAGAGGAAGAACAATGATTCCAAGTACCACCCTCCTTTTGAAGCTTCCAGTCTGTTATTCAAACTCAATCAGCATGGCAGAATGATCTCCAGCCTTGTCCTCGTCAACACTCACACCTGTGTTAACGAGAGAATCACTGACATGATGTCAGTTGGTCCTTTTGTGGCAGGGCTGAAATGTAGTTGTAACGGTTGTCGTAGGTGGAAGAAGGTGAAGAGGACCAAGGTGCAGCGTGGTACTTGTTCACAGTAAATTTAATAAAGAAACTGAACACTAGAACAAAAAAACAACAAAGCGGAACAAACAAAACAGTTCTGTTTGGTGCAGACACACAAAGACAGAAAACAACTACCCACACTCATAGTGGGAAAACAGGCTGCCTAAGTATGGTTCTCAATCAGAGACAACGATAACCAGCTGCCTCTGATTGGGAACCATACCAGGCCAAACACATAGAAATACAAAACCTAGACTACAAACATAGAATGCCCACCCCAACTCACGCCCTGACCAAACTAAAACAGAGACATAAAAAAGGAACTAAGGTCAGGACATGAGAGCAGTGGAAATGTTTTTTGGTGATTCAGTTCATTTGCATGGCAAAGAGGGACTTTGCAATTAATTGCAATTCATCTGATCACTCTTCATAACATTCTGGAGTATATGCAAATTGACATAATTTAAACTGAGGCAGCAGACTTTGCGAAAATTTATATTTGTGTCATTCTCAAAACTTTTCACCACCACTGTAAACTTCCGACTTCAACTGTATGTCCAAATGTTCAATATTGCTACAATTTCTCAATCATGTCAAATAAGTGATTCAAGGAAGGGGATAAAGTAAGGATGCATCCTTCAAGTTTTCAAATAGGACTAAATGATCCCATTGAGAGGTACAGGGAGATCACCTGCTTACAGATGTCGGATCTTAATTTGACAAGGAGCGTCGCAGCAAAATAATCCTGCAGCAACAGGATGTTAAATCGATAATGTTGCATGACTGGTGGTTAGGCTATTAGCTGGGCAAAATTAGGCTACATTAAAAGTACAAGATGTTAATATGTTAACTGTTAATACATTAACTGTTAATACTGCTATGCGTTATTGTGTGTTTTCAGTTCATTTATGTAAATCATGAGGCTCATCTGGAGGGAAGCCAAAGTCATTCCACTACCCAAGAGTGGTGAAGCAGCTTTTACTGGTTCTAACAGCAGACATGTCAGCTTCAAATCAAATCCAATTATATTTGTCACATGTGCCGAATACAACAGGTATTCCTGACAGTGAAATGTTTACTTTACAAGCCCTTAACCAACAATGCAGTTTTAAGAAAAGTGTTAAGAAAACAATAGATAAGAAAAAAATAAAATAAGAATTAAAGTAACAAATAATTATAGAGCAGCAGTAAATTAACAAGAGCTTGCTACCAGCTCTTAGTAAAAAATGGTGTTAGACCAAATAAAATGCTATTTCTCGGTAAACAAATTAACAACAGACTTTCAGCATGCTTATAGAGAAGGGCACTCAACATGTACAGCACTGACACAAATTACTGATGATTGGTTGAAAGAAATTGATAATAAGAAGATTGTGGGAGTTGTACTGTTAGATTTCAGTGCAGCCTTTGATATTATTAACCATAACCTATTGTTGAGAAACATATGTTTTATGGCTTTTCAAGCTTCTCTAATGCCAAACATATAGGGTGTGGTGTACCGCAGGGCAGCTCTCTAGGGCCTCTTTTCTATTTTTGGACCCCAGGAAGAGTAGCTGCTTTTGCAACACCTAAGGGGGTCCTTAAAAAATACCAAAAAGGAAATTCTCAGCAACAAGAGTGATCAAATTAAGATCATATATATGTACTTTGCCCAGCATTGAGAACGATAATGGATATATAAGGAATACATAGTGAATAACAATAACAAAAACAAGGCAACAGTCCCCCAAGAATGATGCAGCCCTTGGGCCAATTAGAGACAACAATTCAAACTAGACTATAATGACAGCAACAAAACATGTTTCCATTGTAGCGACACCGGATGGTCGATATGAATGTTCTTGCATATGTTGAGTCTTGACAGTGTTTGCAACATGTGTACCAAATTGTGTTAAATACAAATATCCTTGACTGATTTATATGCACTTATGTGCCAGACAACGCCCACATAAATGTTTATTGATCAATAGTGGCCATGTTGTTTTAGGTACTAGTCTGGAAAATATTGCGTTGAGGGTCCTTTGTCCATAGATGTCACATATCAAGTTTTGTAATGATCGGTCCTTCGGTGCCAGAGGAGTAGAGGTCCCCTGATCTTATAGGTCCCCTGATGCAAATGTGTTCCTTGTGAGGAGAGGGACCTATGTACCGAATGTCATGACTTTAGGTCAAACAGTGAGGGGTGTGATCCTTCAAAGTATGCATTTTCAATCGCTTGTTATGGCATCACCATCTGGCCAATCGGTAATTTTGTAAATGCCAGATCTCTATGGGAAGATGCATTATTCACGCAAGTTTTGTCAAAATGGGGCCAGTGCTGTCTGAGATATGGCGTGTGACGAACGTACGAACGTACTAACAGACGGAGACAGATCCACAGTCCCCTCCCAGATTTCAATGTGGGGACAATGAACACAAACAGGAAGAGGAGTAAATAAAGGGGGGTTAGGTAATCTGCTTACCTTCCCCAGTAGGACACCCATCTTGTGTCTCCAGCGTCCCTTGTTGAGTGAAGCCACTCTGATCCACAGGTTGAGCTGGGAGTTGTACATCCACACGTCTCTGCCATTGATACGACCCCCTGAAACACACAAACGCAGACACACACAACACTGTTAGCCTGGAGTCTGTATGACTCTGGTCGTGTTAGCCTGTAGTCTTTTAGCCTGGAGTCTGTGTGACTCTGGCTGGTGTTAGCCCGGAGTCTGCTAGCCCAGAGTCTGCTAGCCCAGAGTCTGCTAGCCCAGAGTCTGCTAGCCCAGAGTCTGCTAGCCCAGAGTCCGCTAGCCCAGAGTCCGCTAGCCCAGAGTCCGCTAGCCCGGCGTTAGCCCGGAGTCCGTTAGCCTAGAGTCTGTGACTCTGGTTGGTGTTAGCCTACTCAGCTAAAGCCTAGACATTAACACTGGGAGGTAGCACAAAGGTCTCAGGCAAGGTGACTCATCATATGAGAGTACAGTTCACCGAACCACCTCTGCTACACCTGTGTTTCAACTTTGTCATTTTGTTGTCTTGTCATTGTTTTCTTTGGCTGGTTTTACGCACCTGAAAACTGTATTGCCTGAGAGCAGAACCCAAAAACCAAAGCCAGAATCATTCCTAAATTCAGTCCTTGGTGCCAATTCAATCCAAATTGATCTAATAAAAACATGTCTTCATAAATAGAATAAGTTGATCTTGAACAACATCCAAACTGTGCATGGGTTATGTGTTTGGGCTCAAATGTCAAGGTCACATTTGGTAAGGCACAGCTGACACTGTCTAATCTAAGTAAAACATTTGAGCTAGGCTTTATGGGTAATCCTGCTGATCAAAGTCTACTTTGACATTGAGCAAACAAAAAAACACACGCAACCTGACTTTAAAAAAGAAGAAGAATAAATTACAGGGCTTTCCAATACAACACACACATAAACACACACACAGACACACACCCTGGCCCATTACAACACTATAAAAGAGAAACAGGATCTCTTTGTTCTTTATAGAGCAGCAGTTGGATGATTCTCTACTCCCTGTCTCTGGGCAAACATGTACTTGAAGGAACTGTTTTTTTCTCTCTTCTCCTTGGCGAGAAGCAACAACAACGTATAGCTAAGCCAACCAGGTTGCAGACATGTTGCTAGCAAGCTCTGACACAATACATTTTTCTCACTCTATCCCTCTTTCTCTCAGTCTCTCTCCATCCCTTTATCACTCGCTTGATTGCTCTCTCTCTCCTTCCACCCCCCCTCTCTCTCTCCTTCCACCCCCCCTCTCTCTCTCCTTCCATTCCTCTCTCTCTCTCTCTCTCTCTCTCTCTCGCTCTCCTTCCACCCCCCCTCTCTCTCTCCTTCCATTCCTCTCTCTCTCTCTCTCTCTCTCTCTCTCTCTCTCCTTCCACCCCCCCTCTCTCTCTCCTTCCATTCCTCTCTCTCTCTCTCTCTCTCTCTCTCTCTCTCTCTCTCTCTCTCCTTCCACCCCCCCTCTCTCTCTCCTTCCATTCCTCTCTCTCTCTCTCTCTCTCTCTCTCTCTCCTTCCACCCCCCCTCTCTCTCTCCTTCCATTCCTCTCTCTCTCTCTCTCTCTCTCTCTCTCTCTCTCTCCTTCCACCCCCCCTCTCTCTCTCCTTCCATTCCTCTCTCTCTCTCTCTCTCTCTCTCTCCTTCCACCCCCCCTCTCTCTCTCCTTCCATTCCTCTCTCTCTCTCTCTCTCTCTCTCAGCACCTGCCTGATGTTACTGCACAGCCTGAGTCAATCAAAAGGCCCCAGTGATCCATGTAAAAACAAAGACATCACTAAACCAACAGGCTGTTTTTGCTAACACAATAAAAACAGCAGAATAGATGAAGTGTAAACAGACAGTTCAACAAATCATGTTTTACTATTTTGCTGTTTAACATGACTATGTTTTCGAGAGAAGTCGAGAAGTAGGTCAGGTTTTTCAAGAGTACACGAGTTCCCTCTGACTTGACATGAATGCTGAGTGTCATAAACAGAAAACTCTCATCAGAATCATCCTACTGGCTCAGGGGAAACTGATTTCCTCTAAACAAACAGCTGGTTCAGTTTTCAACGTTGTTTGAATTGACATCTGTGCCCAGTGGGAAGCAACTAAATCAGATGATAAGTCATATTCATGACCATGACCAGTATAATCATGTGTCTTAATGACAATATATGATACATAACATATAATTGCTAAGCTGGTAAACATTAAGATCAGAAGCCCCATCTTCATGTCAATCCTCCACACCTGCTCCAATTGAGGAGCAGCTGAATTCACAAAAAAGACTTCATACAATGCTAGGGCTTATCTCGTAACAATGAAATGAAATGATTTCTCAATCCGTCACGGTCTGTTGGGCTTAGAATAGGTGTTTACCCATAATTAAGGGAGGGTGGCTATAGAGCCTCAGAGACTGGCTGTGTACTGTAGCGGGCAGCAACATAACCTCAGAGACTGGCTGTGTACTGTAGTGGGCAGCAACATAACCTCAGACACTGGCTGTGTACTGTAGTGGGCAGCAACATAACCTCAGAGACTGGCTGTGTACTGTAGTGGGCAGCAACATAACCTCAGAGACTGGCTGTGTACTGTAGTGGGCAGCAACATAACCTCAGAGACTGGCTGTGTACTGTACTGGGCAGCAACATAACCTCAGAGACTAGCTGTGTACTGTAGTGGCCAGCAACATAACCTCAGAGGCTGGCTGTGTACTGTAGTGGGCAGCAACATAACCTCAGAGACTGGCTGTGTGCTGTAGTGGGCAGCAACATAACCTCAGAGACTGGCTGTGTACTGGGCAGCAGCATAACCTCAGAGACTGGCTGTGTACTGTAGTGGGCAGCAACTTAACCTCAGAGACTAGCTGTGTACTGTAGTGGGCAGCAACTTAACCTCAGAGACTAGCTGTGTACTGTAGTGGGCAGCAACTTAACCTCAGAGACTAGCTGTGTACTGTAGTGGGCAGCAACTTAACCTCAGAGACTAGCTGTGTACTGTAGTGGGCAGCAACATAACCTCAGAGACTAGCTGTGTACTGTAGTGGGCAGCAACATAACCTCAGAGACTAGCTGTGTACTGTAGTAGGCAGCAACTTAACCTCAGAGACTAGCTGTGTACTGTAGTGGGCAGCAACATAACCTCAGAGACTAGCTGTGTACTGTAGTGGGCAGCAACATAACCTCAGAGACTGGCTGTGTGCTGTAGTGGGCAGCAACATAACCTCAGAGACTGGCTGTGTGCTGTAGTGGGCAGCAACATAACCTCAGAGACTAGCTGTGTACTGTAGTGGGCAGCAACATAACCTCAGAGACTGGCTGTGTGCTGTAGTGGGCAGCAACATAACCTCAGAGACTGGCTGTGTACTGTAGTGGGCAGAAACATAACCTCAGAGACTAGCTGTGTACTGTAGTGGGCAGCAATTTAACCTCAGAGACTGGCTGTGTACTGTAGTGGGCAGCAATTTAACCTCAGAGACTGGCTGTGTGCTGTAGTGGGCAGCAACATAACCTCAGAGACTAGCTGTGTACTGTAGTGGGCAGCAACTTAACCTCAGAGACTGGCTGTGTACTGTAGTGGGCAGCAACATAACCTCAGAGACTAGCTGTGTACTGTAGTGGGCAGCAACATAACCTCAGAGATTAGCTGTGTACTGTAGTGGGCAGAAACATAACCTCAGACACTAGCTGTGTACTGTAGTGGGCAGCAACATAACCTCATAGACTGGCTGTGTACTGTAGTGGGCAGCAACATAACCTCAGAGACTGGCTGTGTACTGTAGTGGGCAGCAACATAACCTCAGAGACTGGCTGTGTACTGTAGTGGGCAGCAACATAACCTCAGAGACTAGCTGTGTACTGTAGTGGGCAGCAACATAACCTCAGAGACTAGCTGTGTACTGTAGTGGGCAGCAACATAACCTCAGAGACTAGCTGTGTACTGTAGTGGGCAGCAACATAACCTCAGAGACTGGCTGTGTACTGTAGTGGGCAGCAACATAACCTCAGAGACTAGCTGTGTGCTGTAGTGGGCAGCAACATAACCTTAGAGACTAGCTGTGTTCTGTAGTGGGCAGCAACATAACCTCAGAGATTAGCTGTGTACTGTAGTGGGCAGCAACATAACCTCAGAGACTAGCTGTGTACTGTAGTGGGCAGCAAAATAACCTCAGAGACTAGCTGTGTACTGTAGTGGGCAGCAACATAACCTCAGAGACTAGCTGTGTACTGTAGTGGGCAGCAACATAACCTCAGAGACTGGCTGTGTACTGTAGTGGGCAGCAACATAACCTCAGAGACTAGCTGTGTACTGTAGTGGGCAGCAACATAACCTCAGAGACTAGCCAGAAAAAACAAATGTGTTGGTTTAATTTTTTCATTCAGCCAAGCCGGTTTATTGGTTGCATTCATGTTGCCCATTGACAAACCTCTGAGGTACTGACACTACTATCAATATACAGGCTAGTGTTTGATCCTGATGCCATAGAACGGACAGGAGCTGCTGTATGTTCTCAAATGTCCTGGGGGGGGGGGGGGGGGGTGATAATGATGGATGCCATCTGACAATTATTTTAGGTGAAGACGGAGGATAGGACAAAGTAGATGGAGGCATAGTAAACAGCCTTTAACTTTTTTTCAATTTAACCTTTATCTAACTAGACAAGTCAGTTAAGAACAAATTCTTATTTACAATGACGGCCTACACTGGCCAAACCCTAACCCGGACAACGCTGGGCCAATTGCGTGCCGCCCCACGGCCGGTTGTGATACAGCCCAAGATCGAACCAGGGTCTGTAGTGACGCCTCTAGTACTGAGATGCAGTGCCTTAAACCGCTGCGCCAATCGGGAGCCCTCTACAGGCTACCACACTCTGGCTTCTGTCTATCTCCATAGAACAAACAGAGCATATGATGAGAACCAGTTGTTTTCAAGACAAAACGAAACAAATAAACTTCTGTCTATCTCCATAGAACAAACAGAGCATATGATAAGAACCAGTTGTTTTCAAGACAAAACGAAACAAATAAACTTCTGTCTATCTCCATAGAACAAACAGAGCATATGATGAGAACCAGTTGTTTTCAAGACAAAACGAAACAAATAAACTTCTGTCTATCTCCATAGAACAAACAGAGCATATGATAAGAACCAGTTGTTTTCAAGACAAAACAAAACAAATAAACTTCTGTCTATCTCCATAGAACAAACAGAGCATATGATAAGAACCAGTTGTTTTCAAGACAAAACGAAACAAATAAACTTCTGTCTATCTCCATAGAACAAACAGAGCATATGATAAGAACCAGTTGTTTTCAAGACAAAACGAAACAAATAAACTTCTGTCTATCTCCATAGAACAAACAGAGCATATGATAAGAACCAGTTGTTTTCAAGACAAAACGAAACAAATAAACTTCTGTCTATCTCCATAGAACAAACAGAGCATATGATAAGAACCAGTTGTTTTCAAGACAAAACGAAACAAATAAACTTCTGTCTATCTCCATAGAACAAACAGAGCATATGATAAGAACCAGTTGTTTTCAAGACAAAACGAAACAAATAAACTTCTGTCTATCTCCATAGAACAAACAGAGCATATGATGAGAACCAGTTGTTTTCAAGACAAAACGAAACAAATAAACTTCTGTCTATCTCCATAGAACAAACAGAGCATATGATGAGAACCAGTTGTTTTCAAGACAAAACGAAACAAATAAACTTCTGTCTATCTCCATAGAACAAACAGAGCATATGATAAGAACCAGTTGTTTTCAAGACAAAACGAAACAAATAAACTTCTGTCTATCTCCATAGAACAAACAGAGCATATGATGAGAACCAGTTGTTTTCAAGACAAAACGAAACAAATAAACTTTTAATACTTTAAAGTACACCATGACATTGAACCTACTCATTAGGCTTCCAGGTCTGTTCTCTCAGGAAGGAAATGTTGTTCACCCTCCTACACAGGAGGACAGACCGTGGCGGTAAAAACACCCCTTAGGAAAAGTCAAAGAGAGGGGCATGCCGAGACACGGGATGAAAAGGTGATTTTATTGGACAGCTTTCTCAGAAATGTGTGTACAGTACAGTAGATCGTTACATTTGATCTTTGAGTTATTCTGAACATTCCAACTACTGTCAAATACAATCAATGGTGTCTTCTGGAATTCCTGGATTTGTTAGAATCCAGTGAAATTACTTTTCGTTGGGTTGGTTAATGTGGTCAAGGTTAGGATTCCCACAACGGTGAGTGGAGAGGTGAACCGTTAGGTCATATTGTGGTCATAGACAGTGAGTGTTGTGAGCTGAAGTATGCAGTCACTTGTCCCATCCAGAATCATGTTTAGGGTCATGGTCACAGTCACGGTTCAGACAAACTGGGCTTTACTGCAGCTGTACTGATGGACACCCACCAGAGTATGTGTGTGAGAGCCACAGAAGGAAGAAAATAGAGGGTGGTAGAGAGAGGGAGAGAGAGAGAGGGAGAGAGAGAGAGAGAGAGAGAGAGAGAGAGAGAGAGAGAGAGAGAGAGAGAGAGAGAGAGAGAGAGAGGGGAAGGAGAGAGAAAGAGAAAGAGGCAAGGAGAGAGAGAGAGAGAGAGATAGGGGAGGAGAGAGAGAGGGAGAGAGAGCAAGAGAAGGAAGGAGAGAAAGAAAGAAGGAGAGGGAGAGATAGAGGGTCATAAATAATAAGAGGAGGAATGAATAACCCGAAAGAGAGAGGGAGAGGAGAGGGAGGGAGGGAGAGAGGGGGACATTATGTTGACATTTCCAGGCATGCCTTGTGGGTAGATTGATAGCGCACACTTGAGGACATGTAGAGCACAAGATATAAACACTGAACTCTTTTCCTCTAGACCAGACTGTGAACTTACAGGGAAAGATATAAACACTGAACTCTTTCCCTCTAGACCAGACTGTGAACTTACAGGGAAAGCCTGAGGTATGGCATTACATTGGAACCCATGCAGTCAGGGACTGTAGATGACATTATCCTACTGCTGCCCTGTTAAACTTGGGCCCAGTGAGGCTTTAAAAAGGGCAGTCTGCGCCACACTTGGTCAGCACACTTCTCCCAGTACTAACCAGCCCGGTCAAAAGGCTATAAAGGCCCTGGGTAGAAGTTCCCCATTGGCACAGATCTAGGAACAGCTTACCTTCCGTAAACCCTAACCTCAGCCATTAGAGGGTAAGACTCAGACTGACTATAGATCAGCGTTTTTGAGCAATTTTATCCTCGAAAGCTATAAAGTGCAAAGAGCCGTGTGACCCTGACTCTTGGCCAATGGGAAGAGATGGAATGAGTGAGCTGGCCAATAAGGGCCTCCCTGGGCACTGCGCCTGCAGATTCTGTCCAGATGTTGCTCTCACATTTTCCTCTTATAAAAGAAAAAAAAAAGACATGGCAAAAAAATACATTAGTCCCTGTTCTTCACTCCAAAGAGAGGGAAGACATAGCTGAGTACTCTACAGCTGTGTCTCAATAGGCTGTCAAATAATGATTCCCTTAGCGGGTCTCCTTTCTTCAATGACTGAGTTTTTCCTTTTTCCTGGTCGGATCAGCGATTCCTGTCTCTATTAATGGCCATCTGGACTGGAAGGATAGGTGATAGTGATAGGTAGAGCCCTATCCAATCCTTCTAGCTATCTCTGGTCATTCAGCAGATAACACAAGGGAAGGATGTTACTACAATTAACCAATTGAAGCAGATGGTTCCCATGTATACTTCCTGGTATTTCCTGATCTCTTTCATGATGACATATTCCATGACTACTAATTGTTGTTTAGGATGGCAGACTGTCAGCGAACAGATGAGGAGCTCACCTGAGACAAGGATGTCGTTACGCAGGGCACAGACGGCGTACTCTGACTTGGTGAACTCTGGGAGCTTGGCTAGGGCCTTCCACTCTCCTGTCACAGGGTCGTAACACTCTGTGTAGGGCAGGTTGAACCCTCCCACCCTCTCACAGCCCCCCACCACCACAATCACCTCTGAGTAGCCAGTCGACCTGCAGATAGAGGGATGGAGGAAGGTGGAGAGAGGGAGATGGAAGGGGGGGAGAGAAAGCGAGAGAGGACAGTAATAAACCAACAATACAGTAACAAGACTCATCAAAATAAACCTAACACTAGTCACTGTGGAGGAATAAGACAGCACAGAAAGACTACACAGAGCAACATTACACAACACAGCACTATTACAGAGGAACATTACATAACACAGCACTATTCCAGAGGAACACAGACAACACAGCACCACTACAGAGGAACACAGACAACACAGCTCCACTACAGAGGAACATTACATAACACAGCACCACTACAGAGGAACACAGACAACACAGCTCCACTACAGAGGAACACAGACAACACAGCACTAACACAGAGGAACATTACATAACACAGCACCACTACAGAGGAACACAGACAACACAGCACTAACACAGAGGAACATAGACAACACAGCACCACTACAGAGGAACATTACATAACACAGCACCACTACAGAGGAACACAGACAACACAGCACCACTACAGAGGAACACAGACAACACAGCACCACTACAGAGGAACACAGACAACACAGCACCACTACAGAGGAACACAGACAACACAGCACCACTACAGAGGAACACAGACAACACAGCACCACTACAGAGGAACACAGACAACACAGCACCACTACAGAGGAACATTACATAACACAGCACCACTACAGAGGAACACAGACAACACAGCACCACTACAGGGGAACACAGACAACACAGCACCACTACAGAGGAACATTACATAACACAGCACCACTACAGAGGAACACAGACAACACAGCACCACTACAGAGGAACACAGACAACACAGCACCACTACAGAGGAACACAGACAACACAGCTCCACTACAGAGGAACACAGACAACACAGCACCACTACAGAGGAACACAGACAACACAGCTCCACTACAGAGGAACACAGACAACACAGCACCACTACAGAGGAACACAGACAACACAGCACCACTACAGAGGAACACAGACAACACAGCACCACTACAGAGGAACACAGACAACACAGCACCACTACAGAGGAACATTACATAACACAGCACCACTACAGAGGAACACAGACAACACAGCACCACTACAGAGGAACACAGACAACACAGCACCACTACAGAGGAACATTACATAACACAGCACCACTACAGAGGAACACAGACAACACAGCACCACTACAGAGGAACACAGACAACACAGCTCCACTACAGAGGAACACAGACAACACAGCACCACTACAGAGGAACATTACATAACACAGCTCCACTACAGAGGAACACAGACAACACAGCACCACTACAGAGGAACACAGACAACACAGCACCACTACAGAGGAACACAGACAACACAGCACCACTACAGAGGAACATTACATAACACAGCACCACTACAGAGGAACACAGACAACACAGCACCACTACAGAGGAACACAGACAGCACAGCACCACTACAGAGGAACATTACATAACACAGCACCACTACAGAGGAACACAGACAACACAGCACCACTACAGAGGAACACAGACAACACAGCACCACTACAGAGGAACACAGACAACACAGCACCACTACAGAGGAACATTACATAACACAGCTCCACTACAGAGGAACACAGACAACACAGCACCACTACAGAGGAACACAGACAACACAGCTCTTCTACAGAGGAACACAGACAACACAGCACCACTACAGAGGAACATTACATAACACAGCACCACTACAGAGGAACACAGACAACACAGCACACACACATTTCCAGGCATGCCTTGTGGGTAGATTGATAGCGCACACTTGAGGACATGTAGAGCACAATATATAAACACTGAACTCTTTCCCTCTAGACCAGACTGTGAACTTACAGGGAAAGATATAAACACTGAACTCTTTCCCTCTAGACCAGACTGTGAACTTACAGGGAAAGCCTGAGGTATGGCATTACATTGGAACCCATGCAGTCAGAGACTGTAGATGACATTATCCTACTGCTGCCCTGTTAAACTTGCTCTACTACAGAGGAACACAGACAACACAGCTCTACTACAGAGGGACACAGACAACACAGCACCACTACAGAGGAACACAGACAACACAGCTCCACTACAGAGGAACACAGACAACACAGCACCACTACAGAGGAACACAGACAACACAGCTCCACTACAGAGGAACACAGACAACACAGCACCACTACAGAGGAACATTACATAACACAGCACCACTACAGAGGAACACAGACAACACAGCTCCACTGTACTTATTGTACTTATCTACCTGGCAAAATACTCAAAATACATGTTCTTAAGAACAGAAATAACTTACTAAAGGCCACTGAATATCAATGACCTCAGTAAATGGTGGTGCCCTATCTGCCTCACTGTTTGAAAAGTGCATGCCAGGGCTATGACGTGAACTCCTTCGGTTGGGGGGGTGGGGATTCACAATTCAGGCAGGCAGGCAGGCAGGCAGGCAGGCAGGCAGGCAGGCAGGCAGGCAGACAGACAGACAGACAGACAGACAGACAGACAGACAGACAGACAGACAGACAGACAGACAGACAGACAGGCAGGCAGGCTCCACGCCTGTTCTGATCTGCCTGGATACTGACACAGCACTCTTAAGAGACACGTCACCTCCCTGCTAGCTAACTGGCACCCAGCGTCAAATAATACTTAACCCAGACAACTCCACAGACCGGAGAAAAGCTCTGTTGAAACCAGTGATGGGAGAAAAGCTCTGTTGAAACCAGTGATGGGAGAAAAGCTCTGTTGAAACCAGTGATGTCTAAAATAGCAGATGTGGCTATAAAGACTTAAACTTATCTGCTAACACTTATCTGCTAACAATTATCTGCTAACACATATCTGCTAACACTTATCTGCTAACGCTTATCTGCTAACACTTATCTGCTAACACTTACACTCAACACTCATAACACAGAATACATAAAGACATCATACGTACTCTAACATGTAACACAGAATACATAAAGACATCATACATACTCTAACATGTAACACAGAATACATAAAGACATCATACATACTCTAACATGTAACACAGAATACATAAAGACATCATACATACTCTAACATGTAACACAGAATACATAAAGACATCATACATACTCTAACATGTAACACATAATACATAAAGACACATACATACTCTAACATGTAACACAGAATACATAAAGACATCATACATACTCTAACATGTAACACAGAATACATAAAGACATCATACATACTCTAACATGTAACACAGAATACATAAAGACATCATACATACTCCAACATGTAACACAGAATACATAAAGACATCATACATACTCTAACATGTAACACAGAATACATAAAGACATCATACATACTCTAACATGTAACACAGAATACATAAAGACATCATACATACTCTAACATGTAACACAGAATACATAAAGACATCATACATACTCTAACATGTAACACAGAATACATAAAGACATCATACATACTCTAACATGTAACACAGAATACATAAAGACATCATACATACTCTAACATGTAACACAGAATACATAAAGACATCATACATACTCTAACATGTAACACAGAATACATAAAGACACATACATACTCTAACATGTAACACAGAATACATAAAGACATCATACATACTCTAACATGTAACACAGAATACATAAAGACATCATACATACTCTAACATGTAACACAGAATACATAAAGACATCATACATACTCTAACATGTAACACAGAATACATAAAGACATCATACATACTCTAACATGTAACACAGAATACATAAAGACATCATACATACTCTAACATGTAACACAGAATACATAAAGACATCATACATACTCTAACATGTAACACAGAATACATAAAGACATCATACATACTCTAACATGTAACACAGAATACATAAAGACATCATACATACTCTAACATGTAACACAGAATACATAAAGACATCATACATACTCTAACATGTAACACAGAATACATAAAGACATCATACATACTCTAACATGTAACACAGAATACATAAAGACACATACATACTCTAACATGTAACACAGAATACATAAAGACATCATACATACTCTAACATGTAACACAGAATACATAAAGACATCATACATACTCTAACATGTAACACAGAATACATAAAGACATCATACATACTCTAACATGTAACACAGAATACATAAAGACATCATACATACTCTAACATGTAACACAGAATACATAAAGACATCATACATACTCTAACATGTAACACAGAATACATAAAGACATCATACATACTCTAACATGTAACACAGAATACATAAAGACACATACATACTCTAACATGTAACACAGAATACATAAAGACATCATACATACTCTAACATGTAACACAGAATACATAAAGACATCATACATACTCTAACATGTAACACAGAATACATAAAGACATCATACATACTCTAACATGTAACACAGAATACATAAAGACATCATGCATACTCTAACATGTAACACAGAATACATAAAGACATCATACATACTCTAACATGTAACACAGAATACATAAAGACACATACATACTCTAACATGTAACACAGAATACATAAAGACATCATACATACTCTAACATGTAACACAGAATACATAAAGACATCATACATACTCTAACATGTAACACAGAATACATAAAGACATCATACATACTCTAACATGTAACACAGAATACATAAAGACATCATACATACTCTAACATGTAACACAGAATACATAAAGACATCATACATACTCTAACATGTAACACAGAATACATAAAGACATCATACATACTGTAACATGTAACACAGAATACATAAAGACATCATACATACTGTAACATGTAACAAAGAATACATAAAGACATCATACATACTGTAACATGTAACACAGAATACATAAAGACATCATACATACTCTAACATGTAACACAGAATACATAAAGACATCATACATACTCTAACATGTAACACATAATACATAAAGACACATACATACTCTAACATGTAACACAGAATACATAAAGACATCATACATACTCTAACATGTAACACAGAATACATAAAGACATCATACATACTCTAACATGTAACACAGAATACATAAAGACATCATACATACTCTAACATGTAACACAGAATACATAAAGACATCATACATACTCTAACATGTAACACAGAATACATAAAGACATCATACATACTCTAACATGTAACACAGAATACATAAAGACATCATACATACTCTAACATGTAACACAGAATACATAAAGACATCATACATACTCTAACATGTAACACAGAATACATAAAGACATCATACATACTCTAACATGTAACACAGAATACATAAAGACATCATACATACTCTAACATGTAACACAGAATACATAAAGACATCATACATACTCTAACATGTAACACAGAATACATAAAGACACATACATACTCTAACATGTAACACAGAATACATAAAGACATCATACATACTCTAACATGTAACACAGAATACATGAAGACATCATACATACTCTAACATGTAACACAGAATACATAAAGACATCATACATACTCTAACATGTAACACAGAATACATAAAGACATCATACATACTCTAACATGTAACACAGAATACATAAAGACATCATACATACTCTAACATGTAACACAGAATACATAAAGACATCATACATACTCTAACATGTAACACAGAATACATAAAGACATCATACATACTCTAACATGTAACACAGAATACATAAAGACATCATACATACTCTAACATGTAACACAGAATACATAAAGACATCATACATACTCTAACATGTAACACAGAATACATAAAGACATCATACATACTCTAACATGTAACACAGAATACATAAAGACATCATACATACTCTAACATGTAACACAGAATACATAAAGACACATACATACTCTAACATGTAACACAGAATACATAAAGACATCATACATACTCTAACATGTAACACAGAATACATAAAGACATCATACATACTCTAACATGTAACACAGAATACATAAAGACATCATACATACTCTAACATGTAACACAGAATACATAAAGACATCATACATACTCGAACATGTAACACAGAATACATAAAGACATCATACATACTCTAACATGTAACACAGAATACATAAAGACATCATACATACTCTAACATGTAACACAGAATACATAAAGACATCATACATACTCTAACATGTAACACAGAATACATAAAGACATCATACATACTCTAACATGTAACACAGAATACATAAAGACATCATACATACTCTAACATGTAACACATAATACATAAAGACACATACATACTCTAACATGTAACACAGAATACATAAAGACATCATACATACTCTAACATGTAACACAGAATACATAAAGACATGATACATACTCTAACATGTAACACAGAATACATAAAGACATCATACATACTCTAACATGTAACACAGAATACATAAAGACATCATACATACTCTAACATGTAACACAGAATACATAAAGACATCATACATACTCTAACATGTAACACAGAATACATAAAGACACATACATACTGTAACATGTAACACAGAATACATAAAGACATCATACATACTCTAACATGTAACACAGAATACATAAAGACATCATACATACTCTAACATGTAACACAGAATACATAAAGACATCATACATACTCTAACATGTAACACAGAATACATAAAGACATCATACATACTCGAACATGTAACACAGAATACATAAAGACATCATACATACTCTAACATGTAACACAGAATACATAAAGACACATACATACTCTAACATGTAACACAGAATACATAAAGACATCATACATACTCTAACATGTAACACAGAATACATAAAGACATCATACATACTCTAACATGTAACACAGAATACATAAAGACATTACACAGAAGATTCTCTGTGGATGAACTCATCACTCACATGGACCTATGTATATCGTACACAAACAAACATCCTTCAAATAATTCCTTATGGACACAAACACGGCTGTATGTGACTCGCTGCTTCACTACTGCTAATAAAACTAGACCGAACGGTACGAAGGTTTCAGGCGACAAAGGCTTGCAACATAGCAGTTATTCTGGCAGAAAAATAGAATGTGTATGGACAAGCTCTTCTACCTCATGACACAATTTCATTACAAAACAGGATTATTAAACAAACCTTCCCCCAATGAAGGGTCTGTCTGCACAATAAGGCAGCAGGCACACATTCATGTTGTAACTCAAAACCATCTACTGTGGAAGACAAGTGCTGTGTCTGACACTCTTCCTTTGATCTTTCAGTCATCTGTCTGTCTTTCTCTCTCTCTCCATCCCTCTCTGTCTGTCTTTCTCTCTCTCTCCATCCCCCTCTGTCTGTCTTTCTCTCTCTCTCCATCCCTCTCTGTCTGTCTTTCTCTCTCTCTCCATCACTCTCTGTCTGTCTTTCTCTCTCTCTCCATCCCCCTCTGTCTTTCTCTCTCTCTCCATCCCTCTCTGTCTGTCTTTCTCTCTCTCTCCATCACTCTCTGTCTGTCTTTCTCTCTCTCTCCATCCCTCTCTGTCTGTCTTTCTCTCTCTCTCCATCACTCTCTGTCTGTCTTTCTCTCTCTCTCCATCCCTCTCTGTCTGTCTTTCTCTCTCTCTCCATCCCCCTCTGTCTGTCTTTCTCTCTCTCTCCATCCCTCTCTGTCTGTCTTTCTCTCTCTCTCCATCACTCTCTGTCTGTCTTTCTCTCTCTCTCCATCACTCTCTGTCTGTCTTTCTCTCTCTCTCCATCCCTCTCTGTCTGTCTTTCTCTCTCTCTCCATCCCTCTCTGTCTGTCTTTCTCTCTCTCTCCATCCCTCTCTGTCTGTCTTTCTCTCTCTCTCCATCCCTCTCTGTCTGTCTTTCTCTCTCTCTCCATCCCTCTCTGTCTGTCTTTCTCTCTCTCTCCATCCCTCTCTGTCTGTCTTTCTCTCTCTCTCCATCACTCTCTGTCTGTCTTTCTCTCTCTCTCCATCCCTCTCTGTCTGTCTTTCTCTCTCTCTCCATCCCCCTCTGTCTGTCTTTCTCTCGCTCTCCATCCCTCTCTGTCTGTCTTTCTCTCTCTCTCCATCACTCTCTGTCTGTCTTTCTCTCTCTCTCCATCCCTCTCTGTCTGTCTTTCTCTCTCTCTCCATCCCCCTCTGTCTGTCTTTCTCTCTCTCTCCATCCCTCTCTGTCTGTCTTTCTCTCTCTCTCCATCACTCTCTGTCTGTCTTTCTCTCTCTCTCCATCCCTCTCTGTCTGTCTTTCTCTCTCTCTCCATCCCCCTCTGTCTGTCTTTCTCTCTCTCTCCATCCCTCTCTGTCTGTCTTTCTCTCTCTCTCCATCACTCTCTGTCTGTCTTTCTCTCTCTCTCCATCCCTCTCTGTCTGTCTTTCTCTCTCTCTCCATCACTCTCTGTCTGCCTTTCTCTCTCTCTCCATCACTCGGTCTGTCTTTCTCTCTCTCTCTCCATCCTCCTCTGTCTGTCTTTCTCTCTCTCTCCATCCCTCTCTGTCTGCCTTTCTCTCTCTCTCCATCACTCTCTGTCTGTCTCTCTCTCTCTCTCCATCACTCTCTGTCTGTCTTTCTCTCTCTCTCCATCCCCCTCTGTCTGTCTTTCTCTCTCTCTCTCCATCACTCTCTGTCTGTCTTTCTCTCTCTCCATCACTCTCTGTCTGTCTCTCTCTCTCTCTCTCTCCATCACTCTCTGTCTGTCTGTCTCTCTCTCCATCACTCTCTGTCTGTCTGTCTCTCTCTCTCTCTCTCTCTCCATCACTCTCTGTCTGTCTTTCTTTGTCTCTCTCCATCACTCTCTGTATGTCTTTCTTTCTCTCTCTCCATCACTCTCTGTCTGTCTGTCTTTCTCTCTCTCTCCATCCCTCTCTGTCTGTCTGTCTCTCTCTCCATCCCTTTCTGTCTGTCTGTCTCTCTCTCCATCCCCCTCTGTCTGTCTTTCTTTCTCTCTCTCCATCACTCTCTGTCTGTCTGTCTTTCTCTCTCTCCATCACTCTCTGTCTGTCTTTCTTTCTCTCTCTCCATCACTCTCTGTCTGTCTTTCTCTCTCTCTCCATCCCTCTCTGTCTGTCTGTCTCTCTCTCTCCATCCCTCTCTGTCTGTCTGTCTCTCTCTCTCCATCCCCCTCTGTCTGTCTTTCTTTCTCTCTCTCCATCACTCTCTGTCTGTCTTTCTTTCTCTCTCTCCATCACTCTCTGTCTGTCTTTCTCTCTCTCTCCATCACTCTCTCTGTCTTTCTTTCTCTCTCTCCATCACTCTGTCTGTCTTTCTTTCTCTCCATCACTCTCTGTCTGTCTTTCTTTCTCTCTCTCCATCACTCTCTGTCTGTCTTTCTTTCTCTCTCTCCATCACTCTCTGTATGTCTTTCTTTCTCTCTCTCCATCACTCTCTGTCTGTCTCTCTCTCTCTCTCTCTCTGTCTTTCTTTCTCTCTCTCCATCACTCTCTGTCTGTCTTTCTCTCTCATCTTTCTCTTCACAGAGGCAAAGGTGGGTGGTTATTAACTTGAGCCGAGAGCAAAGTGGCAGTGGTTTTTGTTTACAAACAGACATTCTTATCCGTTTTACAATTACAGTTAATCCCCATAAAATGATTGTGAAAGATGAGTGACGAGCCAAGAGGAATTAGAGATTACATATCATTTGTCTTCCAGTTGACTGGCAGGGAAGAAGGAACTGTACCGTATTCAGTCACAACACTTCCTCATATTTGAGAGGGCCCTAGTTCCTTCAGGGCCTTATAATAAATAAAGGACTCAGGAGGTGAATTCTGCCTTACCTAGATGTGTTGAATTGTTCTATCCATAAAGCTGTGCCAAATACAATTCCCCTTGAGGGACAATGCAGTTATATTGAATTTAATTGACTGACCAAGTCTCTGAACTACACCTCCCAGCATCCCCTGCACAGTACCTGCGTGGGCGGGTCCTGGGGGACATCATCTCGTTGCCCAGTACGTGGTACCGCCGGGCCTCGTGGAGGAGCTGGTAGCACTCTGGCGCCGTCTGGATGATCTGGTCTCCTTCCACTGTCTGGACAAAGTAGTTGGGGTGCAGCAGGGGCAGACGGACGTGGTGCAGCAGGTCCTTAAGCACGGGCCTCCGGGGCTCCACACTGTGGTACACCCAGCGCATCACCGCCTCAAACACCACCTCCTCCTTCCCGATGGCCAGTTCATCACTGCAGATGTACTCCTCCAGCTCGTCTCTCCTCAGGTCCAGGAACTCCTCGTGTTGGGCCACGTCAGGGAAGTTGGCCAGGGCGTACGAGCGGCAGCGGCTGGCCAGCTGTTTCAGTGCGTGGGCGTCGGCGAAGCGTTGGATGCCCAAGCAATTGCAAGGGTCAAGCTGGTCTTCGAGGAACTTGGCGCAGGCGTCGCGGAGCGTGGAGATCTGGAAGAGGCTGGAGGTCTCGAAGAGGAACTGCACGTTGTCAGTGGTGATCTTGGCGCGGCCCGTGTAGACGTAGCTGAGGAAGGAGTCCATGGCCTCGGCCAGGATGCCGTTGATCTCCACCAGCATCTCACGCGACTCGCGGTGGTCATTGCAGAACATGGCACGGAAGTAGGAGGAACAGGCAGAGAGCACAGCACGGTGGCAGGGGAACTCGCGGCCCTGCACGCTGATGACCACGTCGGTGAAGAGGCGGCTGTCGCGGAACTCGTTGAACACCTGCAAGATGGCCTCCGAGTGGGAGGAGCCGGAGGAGAACTCCAGAACTTCATTACCGGTCAGGGTTTTAGAGTCCACTTCGAACACCTTGGAGGGATGAAAATAATGAGTTTAATTTACTTTTAAAGGCCTACTCTGTAACTTTTAATCTACAGTCAAAAGTGATAACGTGGCACTGGTTTATAAACTGGAAGAGGGGGTCTTGGCCATGTTCCCGTTTGTTATGCTTCTTGGAAAAATGTGATTTTAGTGTGTTTTTATTTGCCACTTGAGAAATAATTGACACACATTGCCCTTCAAAACACTTGTCAAGACTAGTAAGAACTCGGAGTTGTGATAAAATGAGTGGGTTTAGTGAGCACCTTTCGTTTGACGGCGGGGGAGTCCCTGGTCCCAGAGTCCTCCCTGTTGAGCCGTCTGCCCAGGATCAACACCATGGTTGCTGCCCTATAGACCGACCAGATACCTGGAGGGAAAACAGGAAATAAGGTTATAGACTGACCAGATACCTGGAGGGAAAACAGGAAATAAGGTTAAACTGACCTGATACCTGGAGGGACAACAGGAAATAAGGTTATAGACCGACCAGATACCTGGAGGGAAAACAGGAAATAAGGTTAAACTGACCTGATACCTGGAGGGACAACAGGAAATAAGGTTATAGACCGACCGGATCCCTGGAGGTACAACAGGAAATAAGGTTAGAACGACCAGATACCTGGAGGGACAACAGGAAATAAGGTCATAGATCGACCGGATACCTGGAGGGACAACAGGAAATAAGGTTATAGACCGACCAGATACCTGGAGTGACAACAGGAAATAAGGTTATAGACTGACCTGATACCTGGAGGGACAACAGGAAATAAGGTTATAGACCAACCGGATACCTGGAGGGACAACAGGAAATAAGGTTAAACTGACATGATACCTGCAGGGACAACAGGAAATAAGGTTATAGACCGACCGGATACCTGGAGGGACAACAGGAAATAAGGTTAAACTGACCTGATACCTGGAGGGACAACAGGAAATAAGGTTAAACTGACCTGATACCTGGAGGGACAACAGGAATAAGGTTAAACTGACCTGTTACCTGGAGGGACAACAGGAAATAAGGTTAAACTGACCTGATACCTGGAGGGACAACAGGAAATAAGGTCATAGACCAACCAGATACCTGGAGGGACAAAAGGAAATAAGTTTATAGATCGACCGGATACCTGGAGGGACACCAGGAAATAAGGTTATAGATCGACCGGATACCTGGAGGGACAACAGGAAATAAGGTTATAGATCGACCGGATACCTGGAGGGACAACAGGAAATAAGTTCATAGACCGACCGGATACCTGGAGGGACAACAGGAAATAAGGTTATAGACTGAAGGGATACCTGGAGGGACAACAGGAAATAAGGTTATAGACCGAAGGGATACCTGGAGGGAAAACAGGAAATAAGGTTATAGATCGACCGGATACCTGGAGGGACAACAGGAAATAAGGTTATAGACCGACCGGATACCTGGAGGGACAACAGGAAATAAGGTTATAGACTGAAGGGATACCTGGAGGGACAACAGGAAATAAGGTTATAGACCAAAGGGATACCTGGAGGGACAACAGGAAATAAGGTTATAGACCAACCGGATACCTGGAGGGACAACAGGAAATAAGGTCATAGACCAACCGGATACCTGGAGGGACAACAGGAAATAAGGTCATAGACCGACCGGATACCTGGAGGGACAACAGGAAATAAGGTTATAGACCAACCGGATACCTGGAGGGACAACAGGAAATAAGGTCATAGACCGACCGGATACCTGGAGGGACAACAGGAAATAAGGTTATAGACCAACCGGATACCTGGAGGGACAACAGGAAATAAGGTCATAGACCGACCGGATAATAAGGTTAAAGTGGTACAGTAGATATGGGTGTAGACCGACCGGATAATAAGGTTAAAGTGGTACAGTAGATATGGGTGTAGACCGACCGGATAATAAGGTTAAAGTGGTACAGTAGATATGGGTGTAGACCGACCGGATAATAAGGTTAAAGTGGTACAGTAGATATGGGTGTAGACCGACCGGATAATAAGGTTAAAGTGGTACAGTAGATATGGGTGTAGACCAAGCAATAAATGAGCTCTTTACTCATTTTAGTTTATCTTTATTTAACTAGGCAAGTCAGTTAAGAAAATAATCTTATTTTAAATGACGGCCTAGGAACAGTGGGTTAACTGCCTTGTTCAGGGGCAGAACGACAGATTTGTACCTTGTCAGCTCGGGGATTCGAACTTGCAACCTTTCGGTTACTAGTCCAACGCTCTAACCACTAGGCTACCCTGCCGCCTCTACACTCTAACAACTAGGCTACCCTGCCGCCCCATCTAGTTATACTGTATATTTATTTCAGATGATTAATGTGTTACATGTATGTTATAACCCTATATAAGTGTAAATCAGTTTATATGTGGTGTTATACCTTAAGGAACAGTAGATCTGAATGTGCATGTGTTATAGACCTGTTATAAGCCTACGTAGCTTTAGATCAAAACTTACAATTGTTATAAATAAGTATAAATCAAGTTATACAAGTCACTTGAAGTTGAACTTAACTACTGAACTTGAACCACTGCTGCTGTGGTGACGAAATGGAGAAACCAAGTACACTCCAGAGGCAATGGCCATAAGTCACAAGGGAAACAGCCTGCTTTCCGCTTCAGAGAGAGAACTAGTTGTACTAACAATTCCAGCGTCTTCAGGGTAGAGCTACTGTATCTTGCATCACAGTAGAGGAAAAAATGTAGCACAGGGCCAGTTCCAGCCATACGCACAGGGCCAGTTCCAGGCATACGCACAGGGCCAGTTCCAGCCATACGCACAGGGCCAGTTCCAGGCATACGCACAGGGCCAGTTCCAGCCATACGCACAGGGCCAGTTCCAGGCATACGCACAGGGCCAGTTCCAGCCATACGCACAGGGCCAGTTCCAGGCATACGCACAGGGCCAGTTCCAGCCATACGCACAGGGCCAGTTCCAGGTATACGCACAGGGCCAGTTCCAGGCATACGCACAGGGCCAGTTCCAGGCATACGCACAGGGCCAGTTCCAGGCATACGCACAGGGCCAGTTCCAGGCATACGCACAGGGCCAGTTCCAGGCATACGCACAGGGCCAGTTCCAGGCATACGCACAGGGCCAGTTCCAGGCATACGCACAGGGCCAGTTCCAGCCATACGCACAGGGCCAGTTCCAGGCATACGCACAGGGCCAGTTCCAGCCATACGCACAGGGCCAGTTCCAGCCATACGCACAGGGCCAGTTCCAGGCATACGCACAGGGCCAGTTCCAGCCATACGCACAGGGCCAGTTCCAGGCATACGCACAGGGCCAGTTCCAGCCATACGCACAGGGCCAGTTCCAGGTATACGCACAGGGCCAGTTCCAGGCATACGCACAGGGCCAGTTCCAGGCATACGCACAGGGCCAGTTCCAGGCATACGCACAGGGCCAGTTCCAGGCATACGCACAGGGCCAGTTCCAGGCATACGCACAGGGCCAGTTCCAGGCATACGCACAGGGCCAGTTCCAGGCATACGCACAGGGCCAGTTCCAGGCATACGCACAGGGCCAGTTCCAGGTATACGCACAGGGCCAGTTCCAGGCATACGCACAGGGCCAGTTCCAGGCATACGCACAGGGCCAGTTCCAGGCATACGCACAGGGCCAGTTCCAGGCATACGCACAGGGCCAGTTCCAGGCATACGCACAGGGCCAGTTCCAGGCATACGCACAGGGCCAGTTCCAGGCATACGCACAGGGCCAGTTCCAGCCATACGCACAGGGCCAGTTCCAGCCATACGCACAGGGCCAGTTCCAGCCATACGCACATGGCCAGTTCCAGCCATACGCACAGGGCCAGTTCCAGCCATACGCACAGGGCCAGTTCTAGGCATACGCACAGGGCCAGTTCCAGGCATACGCACAGGGCCAGTTCCAGCGATACGCACAGGGCCAGTTCCAGTCATACACACAGGGCCAGTTCCAGCCATACGCACAGGGCCAGTTCCAGGCATACGCACAGGGCCAGTTCCAGCCATACGCACAGGGCCAGTTCCAGCCATACGCACAGGGCCAGTTCCAGCCATACGCACAGGGCCAGTTCCAGGCATAAGCGACATAAACGGTCGCTTAGAGCCCACGGCCGCCAGGGGGCCCCAGTCCCCAAAGCATAATTGTATTTCATTTATTTTTAAAACTCAAGCAGGGATCGCAACTTACTATTGAGAGTAAGAATAGTAGAACATACCGGGTGCAATTTCAAAATGTGGTTGTGCATCAGCAGTTTTTCTCATTATGTCAGTCACTGACAGTAAGCATGTCAGCTAACAACGCTTACATTGGTAGTTAGTCTAGCCAGCTATCTAAACTTGTAGTAATAAAATACTGCACCCAGAGGTCCTGACCTCCAGGGGGCCCCAATTGATTTTGTTATTTAAAAAATATATATATATATATATAAATATACATATTTAACTAGCCAAGTCAGTTAAGAACAAAGTCTTATTTACAATGACGGCCCGACCCCGGCCAAACCCTAACCCAGACGACGCTGGGCCAATTGTGCGCCGCTCTATGGGACTCCCAATCACGGCTGGTTGTGATACAGCCTAGAAATGAACCAGGGTCTGTAGTGGCACCTCTAGCAGTGAGATGCAGTGCTTTAGACCGCTGCGACAAATATCATATTAACATAGCATTAGTCACAAAATGTGTAGAATTTCTGAGAACTGGCTATAAAACGGCAACATTTTAACTACACCCCAAGGCAAAATGTGTAGAACTACGTGAAATTAACTTTGCTGGGAGGTGGGGGGGCCCCCTAACCAAATCCTGCTTAGGGCCCCCAAAAGGCTTGAGCCGGGCCTGAATTATTATTATTTTATTTATTTCACCTTTATTTAACCTGGTAAATATGCACATATCTACAAACTAACCCCTTCCTCTGTCTCTGTACTGAAGCAGATGTTCCCTGGGACATAGTACTACAGTTGAAAAGGCCAGCAACCACAAGGACAATAGAGCTAGAAAGGTTGTTGTGCAATGGTACATCAATCATGTTTGCTTTGAATGAAACTAGGTGAAGAAAAGATAGGCATCATCCCATCATGCTTTTAACAGTGAGCAATCTGCGACACCGGTTGAAACCGGGCCTATAGTCTTTTCAACAGTGATCCTCTAACTGTGGGTGCCTAGAGGCATAGTCTTTGAAACAGACTGACTGCTAAACCAGATTCATGCCATACCAGATTAATGCCAAACCAGATTAATCGTCAATTCTGGGAGAAGAGCCTCGGGGTCACTCCTCCTTAGTCATTTTTTTCACTTCCAGAGAATGGCAAATTTGGAGCAAAAAACAGGTATGAGTAGGCTGTCTTCAGCTCACAGTTTTTTACACGAACACGCACACGCACACGCACAGGTGTATAGCCCCAAGCCATCTATCTCAAACCATCTATTTCATTTAGACGGGAAAATGACTCCTTCACTCTGTCTCATTCTGCCAGGAGTATTAAAGATATAGATGTTGACATTTGCTCATGATGTCTTTGAGGCACTAGCGCGCGCTCTTCACTCAGGTCACGTGCGTGCCGTTACTAAATCAAGGCGGTTATTAACCGCAGCGCACGGGTCTGGCCAGCTATCTGATGAACGTAGTCACTCTCATCCCGGCTATATTTAACCTGGCGGTCCACCGCAAGACGCCAAGCGGAACAAAACACACAACTGTTTGCGTGTGTTATCCTAGTCCACAGCTGCAGCACCTCCTCGTAATTAAGTAACACAAAAGCAAGGGTTTGCAAGTGGCAGAGCCTCCTTCCCTGACGCATGGAACATTCCCTTCTTATGACATGTGTAGCTAGCTATAGGCTATATAAAGACCACAACAAAGTTAGCGGACTAAACTCCACTCCATGGAGGTGTGAAGTTTACTCCGCATGTAACAGCTATTGCATCTCTTATATAGCCACAGTGACCTCGTCTTCTTGTCACGTCTTTTTTTTTATTTTTTTTATTAATTACACACAATAAACAAGCAAATTCCCCCCCAAAATTGAGCAGATTAAATTCTGATCAGAATTGACAGAATCAATGTTATGCATGGAATCGAACATTATTATTTTGCAGCAATACGTGGATTATGACTGTGAAAATGTTTGACATAAAACGCATGTACAATAACAACTCCAAAAAAGTTAACTCGTGATATCTGCTATAGATGGTATGCTTTTCAATTGTGTCCCATCAGCCAAAAACCGATTACTTATTCTCGGCAACCTTGAACAGTGAGCAATTAAGTTTAGGGCAACAAATTAACGCATACAGTATCTTTACCAAAAATCCAATGCCACAACTGAATACAAACGCGTATTGAAATGCACGTTATATGTTACTTCCTATTTTTAGTAAAGTACCTTACCTTATCCAAAATTTTCCGTGTGAGCCGCCTCGGCTATTTGGAGTCGTGGAAAAATAAAAAAAAAGTTGAAGAAAATGTTGTTCCGAAAATTCTTGGTCCAAAAATGTTATGATAAAAATAGGTTTCTTTACACATAAAGAAAAACAGAAAAATACGTATTTCTCTATGTCCCAGACATCCTGACTTGTTATGCTGGTTGAGACAAAGAACTGTAACAAAGTGTAAACATCACAGCGAGATATAGGTCACATCCTCAGAATATGCCGACCCAGTCAGCTGGAGTTATTGGTGCTTATGGGTAGTGTATTTCATAAGAAGTGGTTGTGCCTTAGAGGTGTGCAATCAGAAAACAGCACTTCCCAAAGCACCTCTTTCGTCCGCGTGGCTGGCCTTTGTTTGCAAACAAAACTTCCCTGAAGTTGAACACTTTTTCCACAAAAAAATCGGGAAACTTTGTTGTCAACACCAATTGTGTAATAAAGTAAAGACTATTGCCCAATATTGCGATAGGCCTAATGAGTACTCATCGGGTCATTTATGAGCATGAGTTGAGAGACAAGTGTAGTACGAATCAGACATACTTTAGTAACTTTCCTTAATGCTGAAAGCTGACCAAGTTTTTACAATATAAATTGAATGGAAAACAAAACAACAATTTACATTATTTTCAATCACACACTGGTCAATGACATATAGTTGTGTTGTATTCTACTGTCCTGATTTTTAAAATAATTTTAAAGCTACATTAAACAGTGAAGATCTTTATAACTCTCAGCCATGTGGTAAACAAAGAGTATGTTTTTCAGTTGTAACCCGATATGGGGCACGTGGGTAGAACGGTTAAAAACATGCTGCGGCAGCAGCAAATCTCTACAGTAAGGGAGGAGTTAAATGAATCATGTCGTAATTTCATTACAATATTGCACAATCCCATTTAGCCAAGGAAGGTTATCCTTAGAGAGCTACTTTCTCACTTTTGGTCTCTGACCCATTTTCAATGTTTTGTCCCAACTTGTCAATGCCCTACGTCATCAGTCGAAAACCCTGTTTTGAAACACAATTGCCCTCTAGTGGATGATCAATGCATATACATTGTGGCATTGTGAGTAATGAAAATAAAGACATTTCTTGACAAAACTATATTCGAAAAACGCGTTACCTTTAGTTCACATTGACATTACAGTTGATAGACAAGCAGGTTGTTACATAATCTGTTGTGGACAGACTGGGTAAATAATAAGGCATTGACCAAATTACCAAGATTTTAGTTCTGGGTTAAAGGAGATTAGTAGTTAGATAACATTTCTCCAGTTCCTGTGGTACTGTTCATTTGACATCCAGCAACAGATGTGGATTCCAGATGTTGTTGACTCTCTATGGTCTCTTGACTAATGCCATAGTTGACCATCTGCCCAAATCAGTTTGGTATCGAATTATCAGTGTGCATGTAAACCCACTCACTCTTAACTAATCACTCAGAAAATGATAGAATCAGAGAAAGCAGCTTGGTCAATTAAGGTCAATGTCAAAAGTGTTCACGTCACAGACTGTTGGCGTTGGGGATTTGAGCTGTCATTACTTTCTGAAGGACAAAATAGAGGAGACAGGGGTTGGTTGTCTCACTGGTTGGTTGTCTCACTAGTTGGTTGTCCCCCTGGTTATTACTCAAAACTCAAAGAGCGTTGTGTCATAATCTGAAGATAAACATGGTTATCCTCCATGAGGTCAGTCAGGGTCACAGAACATTGACGTGAGATGGAATATTATCTTTCTTTATCGCTGAAAGTAAATATTCAGAGCTTGTTATTTCTTTAATAAACTGTTGTATGATGGAAGTATTTATAAATATTATTGAAAACAGGAAAGGGAGAGCTTTATTTCAAGCCTATTCGTGAGAGTTTATTATAGGTCAAGCCATGTGGTAACTAGCATCTTAATTAGCATTGGGCGGGGAGCGGGGGTGGGGTCACATTGATGTTGGGGTTGCTGGTCATAATCCATTCCCATTACTAAAGTACTAAATGAGTTGAAAAGACACCTAGAAAAACTAGTCAGGTCCATACGTATTTGGACAGTGACACACTGCATCATTTTGTCTCTGTACGCCACCACAATGGATTTGAAAGGAAACAATCAATATGTGCTTTAAGTGTAGACTTCCATCTTTAATTTAAGGGTTTTGTCAAAAATGTTGTATGAACCATGTAGGAATTACAACAATTTTTGTACATAACCCCTCAATTTTAGGGGCTCAAAAGTAATTGGACAAACTAACAATCATACATTTAATTGTGAGTTTTAATACTTGGTTGCAAATCCTTTGCAGTCAATGACTGCCTGAAGTCTGGAACCCATAAACCAGATGCTGGGTTTCCTCCCTGGTGATGCTCTGCCAGGCCTTTACTGCAGCTGTCTTCAGGTCCTGCTTGTTATTGGGGCATTTTGCCTTCAGCAAGTGAAATGCATGCTCAATTGGATTCAGGTCACGTGATTGACTTGGCCATTGTAGAAGATTCCACTTCTTTGCCTTAAAAAATAATTGGGTTGCTTTCGCGGTATGCTTCGGGTCCATCTGCACTATGAAGCGCCATCCAATGAGTTTTGGCTGCATTTGGCTGAATCTGAGCAGATAATATATCCCCAAACACTTCAGGATTCATCCTGCTGCTTTTGTCAGCAGTCACATCATCAATGAATACAAGGGAACCAGGCTCATTGGAAGCCATTCATGCCCACCCCATAACACTACCTCCACCATGCTTCACAGAGGTGGTATAATGTGGTACAGTATGCTACGGCTCTTGAGCAGTTCCTTTCCTTCTCCATACTCTTCTCTTCCCATCATTCTGGTACAAGTTTATTTTTGTCTCATCTGTCCATAGGATGTTGTTCCGGGAACTGTACAGGCTTTTTATAGATGTTTGGCAAACTCTAATCTGGTCTTCTTGTTTTTGAGGTTTACCAATGTTTCCGTCTTGTGGTAAACCCTCTGAATTTACTCTCTTTTCTTGAATGTTGACTTTGACACAGATACCCTCCAGGAGGTAGGCGTGTTATTGATCTGGCCAACTGTTGAGAAGGGGGTTTTCTTCACCAGGGGAATCATTATTCTGTCATCCAGCACAGTTGTTTTCTGTGGTCTTCCGGGCCTTTTGGTGTCCCGGAGTTCACCAGTGCATTCTTTCTCTTTAAGAATGTACCAAATAGTTGATTTGACCACACCTAATGTTTTTGCTATCTCTCTGATGGGTTTGTTTTGATTGTTCAGCCTAATGATGGCTTGTTTCACTGGCAGTGACAGCTCTTTGGACTTCATATTGAGGGTTAACAACAACAGATTCCAAATGCCACACTTGAAATCAACTCTAGACCTTATATCCGTTTACTTGTAAACAAAACTAATGAGGGAATAACACACACCCGGCCATGGAACTGAACAGCCAATTGTCCAATTACTTTTGGTCACTTAAAGAGGGACCACATATAAAAAGTGTTGTAATTCCTACACCGTTCACCCGATTTGGATGTAAATACCCTCAAATTAAAGCTGAAAATTTGCACTTTCAGCACATATTCATTATTTAATCTCAACTCCAATATGTGGTAGACACCTAAAAATAATAATAACTTGGTCAATGTCCACATTTTTATGGATCTGACTGTATTTTCCAGATGTTGAAAAGATGTCTCTGTTTCACAAGTTTGGACAGCAAGTCCAGTACAGTAGAGTTTAATTCAGCCGAGTACAGCACAGTAGAGTAGAGTTTAATTCAGCCGAGTACAGTCCAGTACAGTAGAGTTAAATTCAGCCGAGTACAGTCCAGTACAGTAGAGTTTAATTCAGCCGAGTACAGTCCAGTACAGTAGAGTTTAATTCAGCCGAGTACAGCACAGTAGAGTTTAATTCAGCCGAGTACAGTCCAGTACAGTAGAGTTTAATTCAGCCGAGTACAGTCCAGTACAGTAGAGTTTAATTCAGCCGAGTACAGTCCAGTAGAGTTTAATTCAGCCGAGTACAGCACAGTACAGTAGAGTTTAATTCAGCCGAGTACAGTCCAGTAGAGTTTAATTCAGCCGAGTACAGCACAGTACAGTAGAGTTTAATTCAGCCGAGTACAGTTCAGCACAGTAGTTTAATTCAGCCGAGCAAAGTCCAGTAGAGTTTAATTCAGCCGAGTACAGCACAGTACAGTAGTTTAATTCAGCCGAGCAAAGTCCAGTAGAGTTTAATTCAGCCGAGTACAGTAGAGTTTAATTCAGCCGAGTAGAGTAGTTTAATTCAGCCGAGTACAGTAGAGTTTAATTCAGCCGAGTACAGCAGATTACAGTAGAGTTTAATTCAGCCGAGTACAGCACAGTAGAGTTTAATTCAGCCGAGTAGAGCACAGTACAGTAGAGTTTAATTCAGCCGAGTACAGCACAGTACAGTAGAGTTTAATTCAGCCGAGTACAGTCCAGTACATTAGAGTTTAATTCAGCCGAGTACAGTAGAGTTTAATTCACCCGAGTACAGTAGAGTTTAATTCAGGCGAGTAGAGTAGAGTTTAATTCAGCCGAGTACAGTAGAGTTTAATTCAGCCGAGTACAGCACAGTACATCAGAGTTTAATTCAGCCGAGTACAGTCCAGTACAGTAGAGTTTAATTCAGCCGAGTACAGTAGAGTTTAATTCAGCCGAGTACAGTCCAGTACAGTAGTTTAATTCAGCCGAGCACAGTCCAGTACAGTAGAGTTTAATTCAGCCGAGTACAGCACAGTACAGTAGTTTAATTCAGCCGAGCACAGTCCAGTACAGTAGAGTTTAATTCAGCCGAGTACAGTAGAGTTTAATTCAGCCGAGTACAGTCCAGTACAGTAGTTTAATTCAGCCGAGCACAGTCCAGTACAGTAGAGTTTAATTCAGCCGAGTACAGCACAGTACAGTAGTTTAATTCAGCCGAGCACAGTCCAGTACAGTAGAGTTTAATTCAGCCGAGTACAGTAGAGTTTAATTCAGCCGAGTACAGTCCAGTACAGTAGTTTAATTCAGCCGAGCACAGTCCAGTACAGTAGAGTTTAATTCAGCCGAGTTCAGCACAGTACAGTAGTTTAATTCAACCGAGTACAGTAGAGTTTAATTCAGCCGAGTACAGCACAGTACAGTAGAGTTTAATTCAGCCGAACACAGTCCAGTACAGTAGAGTTTAATTCAGCCGAGTACAGCACAGTACAGTAGAGTTTAATTCAGCCGAGTACAGTCCAGTACATTAGAGTTTAATTCAGCCGAGTACAGTAGAGTTTAATTCACCCGAGTACAGTAGAGTTTAATTCAGCCGAGTAGAGTAGAGTTTAATTCAGCCGAGTACAGTAGAGTTTAATTCAGCCGAGTACAGCACAGTACAGTAGAGTTGAATTCAGCCGAGTACAGCACAGTAGTTTAATTCAGCCGAGTACAGCACAGTACAGTAGAGTTTAATTCAGCCGAGTCCAGTACAGTAGAGTTTAATTCAGACGAGTACAGTCCAGTACATCAGAGTTTAATTCAGCCGAGTACAGTAGAGTAGATTAATTCAGCTGAGCACAGTCCAGTACAGTAGAGTTTAATTCAGCCGAGTACAGCACAGTACAGTAGTTTAATTCAGCCGAGTACAGTAGAGTTTAATTCAGCCGAGTACAGCACAGTACAGTAGAGTTTAATTCAGCCGAGCACATTCCAGTACAGTAGAGTTTAATTCAGCCGAGTACAGTAGAGTTTAATTCAGCCGAGTACAGCACAGTACAGTAGTTTAATTCAGCCGAGTACAGTCCAGTACAGTAGAGTTTAATTCAGCCGAGTACAGCAAAGTACAGTAGAGTTTAATTCAGCCGAGTACAGCACAGTACAGTAGAGTTTAATTCAGCCGAGTACAGCCCAGTACAGTAGAGTTTAATTCAGCCGAGTACAGCCCAGTACAGTAGAGTTTAATTCAGCCGAGTACAGCCCAGTACATTAGAGTTTAATTCAGCCGAGTACAGCACAGTACAGTAAAGTTTAATTCAGCCGAGTACAGCACAGTACAGTAGAGTTTAATTCAGCCGAGTACAGTCCAGTAGAGTTTAATTCAGCCGAGTACAGTCCAGTCCAGTAGAGTACAGTAGAGTTTAATTCAGCCGAGCACAGCACAGTAGAGTTTAATTCAGCCGAGCACAGCACAGTAGAGTTTAATTCAGCCGAGTACAGTCCAGTCCAGTAGAGTACAGTACAGTGGAGTTTAATTCAGCCGAGCACAGCACAGTAGAGTTTAATTCAGCCGAGTACAGTCCAGTACAGTAGAGTTTAATTCAGCCGAGTACAGCACGATACAGTAGAGTTTAATTCAGCCGAGTACAGCACGATACAGTAGAGTTTAATTCAGCCGAGTACAGCACAGTACAGTAGAGTTTAATTCAGCCGAGTACAGCCCAGTACAGTAGAGTTTAATTCAGCCGAGTACAGCCCAGTACAGTAGAGTTTAATTCAGCCGAGTACAGCCCAGTACAGTAGAGTTTAATTCAGCCGAGTACAGCACAGTACAGTAGAGTTTAATTCAGCCGAGTACAGCACAGTACAGTAAAGTTTAATTCAGCCGAGTACAGCACAGTACAGTAGAGTTTAATTCAGCCGAGTACAGTCCAGTAGAGTTTAATTCAGCCGAGTACAGTCCAGTCCAGTAGAGTACAGTAGAGTTTAATTCAGCCGAGCACAGCACAGTAGAGTTTAATTCAGCCGAGCACAGCACAGTAGAGTTTAATTCATCCGAGTACAGTCCAGTACAGTAGAGTACAGTAGAGTTTAATTCAGCCGAGCACAGCACAGTAGAGTTTAATTCAGCCGAACACAGCACAGTAGAGTTTAATTCAGCCGAGTACAGTCCAGTACAGTAGAGTTTAATTCAGCCGAGCACAGTCCAGTACAGTAGAGTTTAATTCAGCCGAGTAGAGTTCAGCACAGTAGAGTTTAATTCAGCCGAGTACAGCACAGTACAGTAGTTTAATTCAGCCGAGCACAGCACAGTACAGTAGTTTAATTCAGCCGAGTACAGCACAGTACAGTAGTTTAATTCAGCCGAGTACAGCCCAGTACAGTAGAGTTTAATTCAGCCGAGTACAGTAGAGTTTAATTCAGCCGAGTAGAGTAGAGTTTAATTCAGCCGAGTACAGTAGAGTTTAATTCAGCCGAGTACAGCACAGTACAGTAGAGTTTAATTCAGCCGAGTACAGTAGAGTACAGTAGTTTAATTCAGCCGAGTACAGCACAGTACAGTAGTTTAATTCAGCCGAGTACAGTAGAGTTTAATTCAGCCGAGTACAGCACAGTACAGTAGAGTTTAATTCAGCCGAGCACAGTCCAGTACAGTAGTTTAATTCAGCCGAGTAGAGCACAGTACAGTAGAGTTTAATTCAGCCGAGTACAGCTCAGTACGGTAGAGTTTAATACAGCCGAGTACAGCACAGTACAGTAGTTTAATTCAGCCGAGTACAGTAGAGTTTAATTCAGCCGAGTACAGCACAGTACAGTAGTTTAATTCAGCCGAGTACAGTAGAGTTTAATTCAGCCGAGTACAGCACAGTACAGTAGTTTAATTCAGCCGAGTACAGTAGTTTAATTCAGCCGAGTACAGCACAGTACCGTAGAGTTTAATTCAGCCGAGCACAGTCCAGTACAGTAGAATTTAATTCAGCCGAGTACAGCACAGTACAGTAGAGTTTAATTCAGCCGAGTACAGCACAGTACAGTAAAGTTTAATTCAGCCGAGTACAGCACAGTACAGTAGAGTTTAATTCAGCCGAGTACAGTCCAGTAGAGTTTAATTCAGCCGAGTACAGTCCAGTCCAGTAGAGTACAGTAGAGTTTAATTCAGCCGAGCACAGCACAGTAGAGTTTAATTCAGCCGAGCACAGCACAGTAGAGTTTAATTCAGCCGAGTACAGTCCAGTACAGTAGAGTACAGTAGAGTTTAATTCAGCCGAGCACAGCACAGTAGAGTTTAATTCAGCCGAACACAGCACAGTAGAGTTTAATTCAGCCGAGTACAGTCCAGTACAGTAGAGTTTAATTCAGCCGAGTACAGTTCAGCACAGTAGAGTTTAATTCAGCCGAGTACAGCACAGTACAGTAGTTTAATTCAGCCGAGCACAGCACAGTACAGTAGTTTAATTCAGCCGAGTACAGCACAGTACAGTAGTTTAATTCAGCCGAGTACAGCCCAGTACAGTAGAGTTTAATTCAGCCGAGTACAGTAGAGTTTAATTCAGCCGAGTACAGTAGAGTTTAATTCAGCCGAGTACAGTAGAGTTTAATTCAGCCGAGTACAGCACAGTACAGTAGAGTTTAATTCAGCCGAGTACAGTAGAGTACAGTAGTTTAATTCAGCCGAGTACAGCACAGTACAGTAGTTTAATTCAGCCGAGTACAGTAGAGTTTAATTCAGCCGAGTACAGCACAGTACAGTAGAGTTTAATTCAGCCGAGCACAGTCCAGTACAGTAGTTTAATTCAGCCGAGTACAGTAGAGTTGAATTCAGTCGAGTACAGCACAGTACAGTAGTTTAATTCAGCCGAGTACAGTAGAGTTTAATTCAGCCGAGTAGAGTAGAGTTTAATTCAGCCGAGTACAGTAGAGTTTAATTCAGCCGAGTACAGCACAGTACAGTAGAGTTTAATTCAGCCGAGTACAGTAGAGTACAGTAGTTTAATTCAGCCGAGTACAGCACAGTACAGTAGTTTAATTCAGCCGAGTACAGTAGAGTTTAATTCAGCCGAGTACAGCACAGTACAGTAGAGTTTAATTCAGCCGAGCACAGTCCAGTACAGTAGTTTAATTCAGCCGAGTAGAGCACAGTACAGTAGAGTTTAATTCAGCCGAGTACAGCTCAGTACGGTAGAGTTTAATACAGCCGAATACAGCACAGTACAGTACAGTAGTTTAATTCAGCCGAGTACAGCACAGTACAGTAGTTTAATTCAGCCGAGTACAGTAGAGTTTAATTCAGCCGAGTACAGCACAGTACAGTAGTTTAATTCAGCCGAGTACAGTAGAGTTTAATTCAGCCGAGTATAGCACAGTACAGTAGTTTAATTCAGCCGAGTACAGTAGTTTAATTCAGCCGAGTACAGCACAGTACAGTAGAGTTTAATTCAGCCGAGTACAGTCCAGTACAGTAGAGTTTAATTCAGCCCAGTACAGCCCAGTACAGTAGAGTTTAATTCAGCCGAGTACAGTCCAGTACAGTAGAGTTTATTTCAGCCCAGTACAGCCCAGTACAGCACAGTACAGTTTGATTCAGCCGAGTAGAGCACAGTACAGTAGAGTTTAATTCAGCCGAGTACAGCACAGTAGAGTTTAATACAGCAGAGTACAGTCCACTACAGTTTAATTCAGCCGAGTACAGCACAGTACAGTAGAGTTGAATTCAGCCGAGTACAGTCCAGTACAGTAGAGTTTAATTCAGCCGAGTACAGCACAGTACAGTAGAGTTGAATTCAGCCGAGTACAGCACAGTACAGTAGAGTTGAATTCAGCCGAGTACAGTCCAGTACAGTAGAGTTTAATTCAGCCGAGCACAGTCCAGTACAGTAGAGTTTAATTCAGCCGAGTACAGTCCAGTACAGTAGAGTTTAATTCAGCCGAGTACAGTAGAGTTTAATTCAGCCGAGTACAGCACAGTACAGTAGTTTAATTCAGCCGAGTACAGTAGAGTTTAATTCAGCCGAGTACAGCCCAGTACAGTAGAGTTTAATTCAGTCGAGTACAGCACAGTACAGTAGTTTAATTCAGCCGAGTACAGTAGAGTTGAATTCAGCCGAGTACAGCACAGTACAGTAGTTTAATTCAGCCGAGTACAGTAGTTTAATTCAGCCGAGTACAGCAGAGTACCGTAGAGTTTAATTCAGCTGAGCACAGTCCAGTACAGTAGAATTGAATTCAGCCGAGTACAGCACAGTACAGTAGAGTTTAATTCAGCCGAGTACAGTCCAGTACAGTAGAGTTTAATTCAGCCCAGTACAGCACAGTACAGCACAGTACAGTAGAGTTTGATTCAGCCGAGTAGAGCACAGTACAGTAGAGTTTAATTCAGCCGAGTACAGCACAGTAGAGTTTAATACAGCAGAGTACAGTCCACTACAGTTTAATTCAGCCGAGTACAGCACAGTACAGTAGAGTTGAATTCAGCCGAGTACAGTCCAGTACAGTAGAGTTTAATTCAGCCGAGTACAGCACAGTACAGTAGAGTTTAATTCAGCCGAGTACAGCACAGTACAGTAGAGTTGAATTCAGCCGAGTACAGTCCAGTACAGTAGAGTTTAATTCAGCCGAGCACAGTCCAGTACAGTAGAGTTTAATTCAGCCGAGTACAGTCCAGTACAGTAGAGTTTAATTCAGCCGAGTACAGTAGAGTTTAATTCAGCCGAGTACAGCACAGTACAGTAGTTTAATTCAGCCGAGTACAGTAGAGTTTAATTCAGCCGAGTACAGCCCAGTACAGTAGAGTTTAATTCAGTCGAGTACAGCACAGTACAGTAGTTTAATTCAGCCGAGTACAGTAGAGTTGAATTCAGCCGAGTACAGTCCAGTACAGTTTAATTCAGCCGAGTACAGTCCAGTCCAGTAGAGTACAGTAGAGTTTAATTCAGCCGAGCACAGCACAGTAGAGTTTAATTCAGCCGAGCACAGCACAGTAGAGTTTAATTCAGCCGAGTACAGCACGATACAGTAGAGTTTAATTCAGCCGAGTACAGCACAGTACAGTAGAGTTTAATTCAGCCGAGTACAGCCCAGTACAGTAGAGTTTAATTCAGCCGAGTACAGCCCAGTACAGTAGAGTTTAATTCAGCCGAGTACAGCACAGTACAGTAGAGTTTAATTCAGCCTAGTACAGCACAGTACAGTAAAGTTTAATTCAGCCGAGTACAGCACAGTACAGTAGAGTTTAATTCAGCCGAGTACAGTCCAGTAGAGTTTAATTCAGCCGAGTACAGTCCAGTCCAGTAGAGTACAGTAGAGTTTAATTCAGCCGAGCACAGCACAGTAGAGTTTAATTCAGCCGAGCACAGCACAGTAGAGTTTAATTCAGCCGAGTACAGTCCAGTACAGTAGAGTACAGTAGAGTTTAATTCAGCCGAGCACAGCACAGTAGAGTTTAATTCAGCCGAACACAGCACAGTAGAGTTTAATTCAGCCGAGTACAGTCCAGTACAGTAGAGTTTAATTCAGCCGAGCACAGTCCAGTACAGTAGAGTTTAATTCAGCCGAGTAGAGTTCAGCACAGTAGAGTTTAATTCAGCCGAGTACAGCACAGTACAGTAGTTTAATTCAGCCGAGCACAGCACAGTACAGTAGTTTAATTCAGCCGAGTACAGCACAGTACAGTAGTTTAATTCAGCCGAGTACAGCCCAGTACAGTAGAGTTTAATTCAGCCGAGTACAGTAGAGTTTAATTCAGCCGAGTAGAGTAGAGTTTAATTCAGCCGAGTACAGTAGAGTTTAATTCAGCCGAGTACAGCACAGTACAGTAGAGTTTAATTCAGCCGAGTACAGTAGAGTACAGTAGTTTAATTCAGCCGAGTACAGCACAGTACAGTAGTTTAATTCAGCCGAGTACAGTAGAGTTTAATTCAGCCGAGTACAGCACAGTACAGTAGAGTTTAATTCAGCCGAGCACAGTCCAGTACAGTAGTTTAATTCAGCCGAGTACAGTAGAGTTGAATTCAGTCGAGTACAGCACAGTACAGTAGTTTAATTCAGCCGAGTACAGTAGAGTTTAATTCAGCCGAGTAGAGTAGAGTTTAATTCAGCCGAGTACAGTAGAGTTTAATTCAGCCGAGTACAGCACAGTACAGTAGAGTTTAATTCAGCCGAGTACAGTAGAGTACAGTAGTTTAATTCAGCCGAGTACAGCACAGTACAGTAGTTTAATTCAGCCGAGTACAGTAGAGTTTAATTCAGCCGAGTACAGCACAGTACAGTAGAGTTTAATTCAGCCGAGCACAGTCCAGTACAGTAGTTTAATTCAGCCGAGTAGAGCACAGTACAGTAGAGTTTAATTCAGCCGAGTACAGCTCAGTACGGTAGAGTTTAATACAGCCGAATACAGCACAGTACAGTACAGTAGTTTAATTCAGCCGAGTACAGCACAGTACAGTAGTTTAATTCAGCCGAGTACAGTAGAGTTTAATTCAGCCGAGTACAGCACAGTACAGTAGTTTAATTCAGCCGAGTACAGTAGAGTTTAATTCAGCCGAGTATAGCACAGTACAGTAGTTTAATTCAGCCGAGTACAGTAGTTTAATTCAGCCGAGTACAGCACAGTACAGTAGAGTTGAATTCAGCCGAGTACAGTCCAGTACAGTAGAGTTTAATTCAGCCCAGTACAGCCCAGTACAGTAGAGTTTAATTCAGCCGAGTACAGTCCAGTACAGTAGAGTTTAATTCAGCCCAGTACAGCCCAGTACAGCACAGTACAGTTTGATTCAGCCGAGTAGAGCACAGTACAGTAGAGTTTAATTCAGCCGAGTACAGCACAGTAGAGTTTAATACAGCAGAGTACAGTCCACTACAGTTTAATTCAGCCGAGTACAGCACAGTACAGTAGAGTTGAATTCAGCCGAGTACAGTCCAGTACAGTAGAGTTTAATTCAGCCGAGTACAGCACAGTACAGTAGAGTTGAATTCAGCCGAGTACAGCACAGTACAGTAGAGTTGAATTCAGCCGAGTACAGTCCAGTACAGTAGAGTTTAATTCAGCCGAGCACAGTCCAGTACAGTAGAGTTTAATTCAGCCGAGTACAGTCCAGTACAGTAGAGTTTAATTCAGCCGAGTACAGTAGAGTTTAATTCAGCCGAGTACAGCACAGTACAGTAGTTTAATTCAGCCGAGTACAGTAGAGTTTAATTCAGCCGAGTACAGCCCAGTACAGTAGAGTTTAATTCAGTCGAGTACAGCACAGTACAGTAGTTTAATTCAGCCGAGTACAGTAGAGTTGAATTCAGCCGAGTACAGCACAGTACAGTAGTTTAATTCAGCCGAGTACAGTAGTTTAATTCAGCCGAGTACAGCACAGTACCGTAGAGTTTAATTCAGCCGAGCACAGTCCAGTACAGTAGAATTGAATTCAGCCGAGTACAGCACAGTACAGTAGAGTTTAATTCAGCCGAGTACAGTCCAGTACAGTAGAGTTTAATTCAGCCCAGTACAGCACAGTACAGCACAGTACAGTAGAGTTTGATTCAGCCGAGTAGAGCACAGTACAGTAGAGTTTAATTCAGCCGAGTACAGCACAGTAGAGTTTAATACAGCAGAGTACAGTCCACTACAGTTTAATTCAGCCGAGTACAGCACAGTACAGTAGAGTTGAATTCAGCCGAGTACAGTCCAGTACAGTAGAGTTTAATTCAGCCGAGTACAGCACAGTACAGTAGAGTTTAATTCAGCCGAGTACAGCACAGTAGAGTTGAATTCAGCCGAGTACAGTCCAGTACAGTAGAGTTTAATTCAGCCGAGCACAGTCCAGTACAGTAGAGTTTAATTCAGCCGAGTACAGTCCAGTACAGTAGAGTTTAATTCAGCCGAGTACAGTAGAGTTTAATTCAGCCGAGTACAGCACAGTACAGTAGTTTAATTCAGCCGAGTACAGTAGAGTTTAATTCAGCCGAGTACAGCCCAGTACAGTAGAGTTTAATTCAGTCGAGTACAGCACAGTACAGTAGTTTAATTCAGCCGAGTACAGTAGAGTTGAATTCAGCCGAGTACAGTCCAGTACAGTTTAATTCAGCCGAGTACAGTCCAGTCCAGTAGAGTACAGTAGAGTTTAATTCAGCCGAGCACAGCACAGTAGAGTTTAATTCAGCCGAGCACAGCACAGTAGAGTTTAATTCAGCCGAGTACAGCACGATACAGTAGAGTTTAATTCAGCCGAGTACAGCACAGTACAGTAGAGTTTAATTCAGCCGAGTACAGCCCAGTACAGTAGAGTTTAATTCAGCCGAGTACAGCCCAGTACAGTAGAGTTTAATTCAGCCGAGTACAGCCCAGTACAGTAGAGTTTAATTCAGCCGAGTACAGCACAGTACAGTAGAGTTTAATTCAGCCTAGTACAGCACAGTACAGTAAAGTTTAATTCAGCCGAGTACAGCACAGTACAGTAGAGTTTAATTCAGCCGAGTACAGTCCAGTAGAGTTTAATTCAGCCGAGTACAGTCCAGTCCAGTAGAGTACAGTAGTTTAATTCAGCCGAGCACAGCACAGTAGAGTTTAATTCAGCCGAGCACAGCACAGTAGAGTTTAATTCAGCCGAGTACAGTCCAGTACAGTAGAGTACAGTAGAGTTTAATTCAGCCGAGCACAGCACAGTAGAGTTTAATTCAGCCGAACACAGCACAGTAGAGTTTAATTCAGCCGAGTACAGTCCAGTACAGTAGAGTTTAATTCAGTCGAGTACAGCACAGTACAGTAGTTTAATTCAGCCGAGTACAGTAGAGTTGAATTCAGCCGAGTACAGCACAGTACAGTAGTTTAATTCAGCCGAGTACAGTAGTTTAATTCAGCCGAGTACAGCACAGTACCGTAGAGTTTAATTCAGCCGAGCACAGTCCAGTACAGTAGAATTGAATTCAGCCGAGTACAGCACAGTACAGTAGAGTTTAATTCAGCCGAGTACAGTCCAGTACAGTAGAGTTTAATTCAGCCCAGTACAGCACAGTACAGCACAGTACAGTAGAGTTTGATTCAGCCGAGTAGAGCACAGTACAGTAGAGTTTAATTCAGCCGAGTACAGCACAGTAGAGTTTAATACAGCAGAGTACAGTCCACTACAGTTTAATTCAGCCGAGTACAGCACAGTACAGTAGAGTTGAATTCAGCCGAGTACAGTCCAGTACAGTAGAGTTTAATTCAGCCGAGTACAGCACAGTACAGTAGAGTTTAATTCAGCCGAGTACAGCACAGTAGAGTTGAATTCAGCCGAGTACAGTCCAGTACAGTAGAGTTTAATTCAGCCGAGCACAGTCCAGTACAGTAGAGTTTAATTCAGCCGAGTACAGTCCAGTACAGTAGAGTTTAATTCAGCCGAGTACAGTAGAGTTTAATTCAGCCGAGTACAGCACAGTACAGTAGTTTAATTCAGCCGAGTACAGTAGAGTTTAATTCAGCCGAGTACAGCCCAGTACAGTAGAGTTTAATTCAGTCGAGTACAGCACAGTACAGTAGTTTAATTCAGCCGAGTACAGTAGAGTTGAATTCAGCCGAGTACAGTCCAGTACAGTTTAATTCAGCCGAGTACAGTCCAGTCCAGTAGAGTACAGTAGAGTTTAATTCAGCCGAGCACAGCACAGTAGAGTTTAATTCAGCCGAGCACAGCACAGTAGAGTTTAATTCAGCCGAGTACAGCACGATACAGTAGAGTTTAATTCAGCCGAGTACAGCACAGTACAGTAGAGTTTAATTCAGCCGAGTACAGCCCAGTACAGTAGAGTTTAATTCAGCCGAGTACAGCCCAGTACAGTAGAGTTTAATTCAGCCGAGTACAGCCCAGTACAGTAGAGTTTAATTCAGCCGAGTACAGCACAGTACAGTAGAGTTTAATTCAGCCTAGTACAGCACAGTACAGTAAAGTTTAATTCAGCCGAGTACAGCACAGTACAGTAGAGTTTAATTCAGCCGAGTACAGTCCAGTAGAGTTTAATTCAGCCGAGTACAGTCCAGTCCAGTAGAGTACAGTAGTTTAATTCAGCCGAGCACAGCACAGTAGAGTTTAATTCAGCCGAGCACAGCACAGTAGAGTTTAATTCAGCCGAGTACAGTCCAGTACAGTAGAGTACAGTAGAGTTTAATTCAGCCGAGCACAGCACAGTAGAGTTTAATTCAGCCGAACACAGCACAGTAGAGTTTAATTCAGCCGAGTACAGTCCAGTACAGTAGAGTTTAATTCAGCCGAGCACAGTCCAGTACAGTAGAGTTTAATTCAGCCGAGTAGAGTTCAGCACAGTAGAGTTTAATTCAGCCGAGTACAGCACAGTACAGTAGTTTAATTCAGCCGAGCACAGCACAGTACAGTAGTTTAATTCAGCCGAGTACAGCACAGTACAGTAGTTTAATTCAGCCGAGTACAGCCCAGTACAGTAGAGTTTAATTCAGCCGAGTACAGTAGAGTTTAATTCAGCCGAGTAGAGTAGAGTTTAATTCAGCCGAGTACAGTAGAGTTTAATTCAGCCGAGTACAGCACAGTACAGTAGAGTTTAATTCAGCCGAGTACAGTAGAGTACAGTAGTTTAATTCAGCCGAGTACAGCACAGTACAGTAGTTTAATTCAGCCGAGTACAGTAGAGTTTAATTCAGCCGAGTACAGCACAGTACAGTAGAGTTTAATTCAGCCGAGCACAGTCCAGTACAGTAGTTTAATTCAGCCGAGTAGAGCACAGTACAGTAGAGTTTAATTCAGCCGAGTACAGCTCAGTACGGTAGAGTTTAATACAGCCGAATACAGCACAGTACAGTACAGTAGTTTAATTCAGCCGAGTACAGCACAGTACAGTAGTTTAATTCAGCCGAGTACAGTAGAGTTTAATTCAGCCGAGTACAGCACAGTACAGTAGTTTAATTCAGCCGAGTACAGTAGAGTTTAATTCAGCCGAGTACAGCACAGTACAGTAGTTTAATTCAGCCGAGTACAGTAGTTTAATTCAGCCGAGTACAGCACAGTACCGTAGAGTTTAATTCAGCCGAGCACAGTCCAGTACAGTAGAATTTAATTCAGCCGAGTACAGCACAGTACAGTAGAGTTTAATTCAGCCGAGTACAGTCCAGTACAGTAGAGTTTAATTCAGCCGAGTACAGCCCAGTACAGCACAGTACAGTAGAGTTTGATTCAGCCGAGTAGAGCACAGTACAGTAGAGTTTAATTCAGCCGAGTACAGCACAGTAGAGTTTAATTCAGCAGAGTACAGTCCACTACAGTTTAATTCAGCCGAGTACAGCACAGTACAGTAGAGTTGAATTCAGCCGAGTACAGTCCAGTACAGTAGAGTTTAATTCAGCCGAGTACAGCACAGTACAGTAGAGTTTAATTCAGCCGAGTACAGCACAGTACAGTAGAGTTGAATTCAGCCGAGTACAGTCCAGTACAGTAGAGTTTAATTCAGCCGAGCACAGTCCAGTACAGTAGAGTTTAATTCAGCCGAGTACAGTCCAGTACAGTAGAGTTTAATTCAGCCGAGTACAGTAGAGTTTAATTCAGCCGAGTACAGCACAGTACAGTAGTTTAATTCAGCCGAGTACAGTAGAGTTTAATTCAGCCGAGTACAGCCCAGTACAGTAGAGTTTAATTCAGTCGAGTACAGCACAGTACAGTAGTTTAATTCAGCCGAGTACAGTAGAGTTGAATTCAGCCGAGTACAGCACAGTACAGTAGTTTAATTCAGCCGAGTACAGTAGTTTAATTCAGCCGAGTACAGCACAGTACCGTAGAGTTTAATTCAGCCGAGCACAGTCCAGTACAGTAGAATTTAATTCAGCCGAGTACAGCACAGTACAGTAGAGTTTGATTCAGCCGAGTAGAGCACAGTACAGTAGAGTTTAATTCAGCCGAGTACAGCACAGTAGAGTTTAATACAGCAGAGTACAGTCCACTACAGTTTAATTCAGCCGAGTACAGCACAGTACAGTAGAGTTGAATTCAGCCGAGTACAGTCCAGTACAGTAGAGTTTAATTCAGTCGAGTACAGCACAGTACAGTAGAGTTGAATTCAGCCGAGTACAGCACAGTACAGTAGAGTTGAATTCAGCCGAGTACAGTCCAGTACAGTAGAGTTTAATTCAGCCGAGCACAGTCCAGTACAGTAGAGTTTAATTCAGCCGAGTACAGTAGAGTTTAATTCAGCCGAGTACAGCACAGTACAGTAGTTTAATTCAGCCGAGTACAGTAGAGTTTAATTCAGCCGAGTACAGCACAGTACAGTAGTTTAATTCAGCCGAGTACAGTAGTTTAATTCAGCCGAGTACAGCACAGTACCGTAGAGTTTAATTCAGCCGAGCACAGTCCAGTACAGTAGAATTTAATTCAGCCGAGTACAGCACAGTACAGTAGAGTTTAATTCAGCCGAGTACAGTCCAGTACAGTAGAGTTTAATTCAGCCGAGTACAGCCCAGTACAGCACAGTACAGTAGAGTTTGATTCAGCCGAGTAGAGCACAGTACAGTAGAGTTTAATTCAGCCGAGTACAGCACAGTAGAGTTTAATTCAGCAGAGTACAGTCCACTACAGTTTAATTCAGCCGAGTACAGCACAGTACAGTAGAGTTGAATTCAGCCGAGTACAGTCCAGTACAGTAGAGTTTAATTCAGCCGAGTACAGCACAGTACAGTAGAGTTTAATTCAGCCGAGTACAGCACAGTACAGTAGAGTTGAATTCAGCCGAGTACAGTCCAGTACAGTAGAGTTTAATTCAGCCGAGCACAGTCCAGTACAGTAGAGTTTAATTCAGCCGAGTACAGTCCAGTACAGTAGAGTTTAATTCAGCCGAGTACAGTAGAGTTTAATTCAGCCGAGTACAGCACAGTACAGTAGTTTAATTCAGCCGAGTACAGTAGAGTTTAATTCAGCCGAGTACAGCCCAGTACAGTAGAGTTTAATTCAGTCGAGTACAGCACAGTACAGTAGTTTAATTCAGCCGAGTACAGTAGAGTTGAATTCAGCCGAGTACAGCACAGTACAGTAGTTTAATTCAGCCGAGTACAGTAGTTTAATTCAGCCGAGTACAGCACAGTACCGTAGAGTTGAATTCAGCCGAGCACAGTCCAGTACAGTAGAATTTAATTCAGCCGAGTACAGCACAGTACAGTAGAGTTTAATTCAGCCGAGTACAGTCCAGTACAGTAGAGTTTAATTCAGCCCAGTACAGCACAGTACAGCACAGTACAGTAGAGTTTGATTCAGCCGAGTAGAGCACAGTACAGTAGAGTTTAATTCAGCCGAGTACAGCACAGTAGAGTTTAATACAGCAGAGTACAGTCCACTACAGTTTAATTCAGCCGAGTACAGCACAGTACAGTAGAGTTGAATTCAGCCGAGTACAGTCCAGTACAGTAGAGTTTAATTCAGTCGAGTACAGCACAGTACAGTAGAGTTGAATTCAGCCGAGTACAGCACAGTACAGTAGAGTTGAATTCAGCCGAGTACAGTCCAGTACAGTAGAGTTTAATTCAGCCGAGCACAGTCCAGTACAGTAGAGTTTAATTCAGCCGAGTACAGTCCAGTACAGTAGAGTTTAATTCAGCCGAGTACAGTAGAGTTTAATTCAGCCGAGTACAGCACAGTACAGTAGTTTAATTCAGCCGAGTACAGTAGAGTTTAATTCAGCCGAGTACAGCCCAGTACAGTAGAGTTTAATTCAGTCGAGTACAGCACAGTACAGTAGTTTAATTCAGCCGAGTACAGTAGAGTTGAATTCAGCCGAGTACAGTCCAGTACAGTTTAATTCAGCCGAGTACAGTCCAGTCCAGTAGAGTACAGTAGAGTTTAATTCAGCCGAGCACAGCACAGTAGAGTTTAATTCAGCCGAGCACAGCACAGTAGAGTTTAATTCAGCCGAGTACAGCACGATACAGTAGAGTTTAATTCAGCCGAGTACAGCACAGTACAGTAGAGTTTAATTCAGCCGAGTACAGCCCAGTACAGTAGAGTTTAATTCAGCCGAGTACAGCCCAGTACAGTAGAGTTTAATTCAGCCGAGTACAGCCCAGTACAGTAGAGTTTAATTGAGCCGAGTACAGCACAGTACAGTAGAGTTTAATTCAGCCTAGTACAGCACAGTACAGTAAAGTTTAATTCAGCCGAGTACAGCACAGTACAGTAGAGTTTAATTCAGCCGAGTACAGTCCAGTAGAGTTTAATTCAGCCGAGTACAGTCCAGTCCAGTAGAGTACAGTAGAGTTTAATTCAGCCGAGCACAGCACAGTAGAGTTTAATTCAGCCGAGCACAGCACAGTAGAGTTTAATTCAGCCGAGTACAGTCCAGTACAGTAGAGTACAGTAGAGTTTAATTCAGCCGAGCACAGCACAGTAGAGTTTAATTCAGCCGAACACAGCACAGTAGAGTTTAATTCAGCAGAGTACAGTCCACTACAGTTTAATTCAGCCGAGTACAGCACAGTACAGTAGAGTTGAATTCAGCCGAGTACAGTCCAGTACAGTAGAGTTTAATTCAGCCGAGTACAGCACAGTACAGTAGAGTTTAATTCAGCCGAGTACAGCACAGTACAGTAGAGTTGAATTCAGCCGAGTACAGTCCAGTACAGTAGAGTTTAATTCAGCCGAGCACAGTCCAGTACAGTAGAGTTTAATTCAGCCGAGTACAGTCCAGTACAGTAGAGTTTAATTCAGCCGAGTACAGTAGAGTTTAATTCAGCCGAGTACAGCACAGTACAGTAGTTTAATTCAGCCGAGTACAGTAGAGTTTAATTCAGCCGAGTACAGCCCAGTACAGTAGAGTTTAATTCAGTCGAGTACAGCACAGTACAGTAGTTTAATTCAGCCGAGTACAGTAGAGTTGAATTCAGCCGAGTACAGCCCAGTACAGTAGAGTTTAATTCAGCCGAGTACAGCACAGTACAGTAGAGTTTAATTCAGCCGAGTACAGCACAGTACAGTAGAGTTGAATTCAGCCGAGTACAGTCCAGTACAGTAGAGTTTAATTCAGCCGAGCACAGTCCAGTACAGTAGAGTTTAATTCAGCCGAGTACAGTCCAGTACAGTAGAGTTTAATTCAGCCGAGTACAGTAGAGTTTAATTCAGCCGAGTACAGCACAGTACAGTAGTTTAATTCAGCCGAGTACAGTAGAGTTTAATTCAGCCGAGTACAGCCCAGTACAGTAGAGTTTAATTCAGTCGAGTACAGCACAGTACAGTAGTTTAATTCAGCCGAGCACAGTCCAGTACAGTAGTTTAATTCAGCCGAGTAGAGCACAGTACAGTAGAGTTTAATTCAGCCGAGTACAGCTCAGTACGGTAGAGTTTAATACAGCCGAATACAGCACAGTACAGTACAGTAGTTTAATTCAGCCGAGTACAGCACAGTACAGTAGTTTAATTCAGCCGAGTACAGTAGAGTTTAATTCAGCCGAGTACAGCACAGTACAGTAGTTTAATTCAGCCGAGTACAGTAGAGTTTAATTCAGCCGAGTACAGCACAGTACAGTAGTTTAATTCAGCCGAGTACAGTAGTTTAATTCAGCCGAGTACAGCACAGTACAGTAGAGTTTAATTCAGCCGAGTACAGTCCAGTACAGTAGAGTTTAATTCAGCCGAGTACAGCCCAGTACAGCACAGTACAGTAGAGTTTGATTCAGCCGAGTAGAGCACAGTACAGTAGAGTTTAATTCAGCCGAGTACAGCACAGTAGAGTTTAATTCAGCAGAGTACAGTCCACTACAGTTTAATTCAGCCGAGTACAGCACAGTACAGTAGAGTTGAATTCAGCCGAGTACAGTCCAGTACAGTAGAGTTTAATTCAGCCGAGTACAGCACAGTACAGTAGAGTTTAATTCAGCCGAGTACAGCACAGTACAGTAGAGTTGAATTCAGCCGAGTACAGTCCAGTACAGTAGAGTTTAATTCAGCCGAGCACAGTCCAGTACAGTAGAGTTTAATTCAGCCGAGTACAGTCCAGTACAGTAGAGTTTAATTCAGCCGAGTACAGTAGAGTTTAATTCAGCCGAGTACAGCACAGTACAGTAGTTTAATTCAGCCGAGTACAGTAGAGTTTAATTCAGCCGAGTACAGCCCAGTACAGTAGAGTTTAATTCAGTCGAGTACAGCACAGTACAGTAGTTTAATTCAGCCGAGTACAGTAGAGTTGAATTCAGCCGAGTACAGTCCAGTACAGTTTAATTCAGCCGAGTACAGTCCAGTCCAGTAGAGTACAGTAGAGTTTAATTCAGCCGAGCACAGCACAGTAGAGTTTAATTCAGCCGAGCACAGCACAGTAGAGTTTAATTCAGCCGAGTACAGCACGATACAGTAGAGTTTAATTCAGCCGAGTACAGCACAGTACAGTAGAGTTTAATTCAGCCGAGTACAGCCCAGTACAGTAGAGTTTAATTCAGCCGAGTACAGCCCAGTACAGTAGAGTTTAATTCAGCCGAGTACACTCCAGTACAGTAGAGTTTAATTGAGCCGAGTACAGCACAGTACAGTAGAGTTTAATTCAGCCTAGTACAGCACAGTACAGTAAAGTTTAATTCAGCCGAGTACAGCACAGTACAGTAGAGTTTAATTCAGCCGAGTACAGTCCAGTAGAGTTTAATTCAGCCGAGTACAGTCCAGTCCAGTAGAGTACAGTAGAGTTTAATTCAGCCGAGCACAGCACAGTAGAGTTTAATTCAGCCGAGCACAGCACAGTAGAGTTTAATTCAGCCGAGTACAGTCCAGTACAGTAGAGTTTAATTCAGTCGAGTACAGCACAGTACAGTAGTTTAATTCAGCCGAGTACAGTAGAGTTGAATTCAGCCGAGTACAGCACAGTACAGTAGTTTAATTCAGCCGAGTACAGTAGTTTAATTCAGCCGAGTACAGCACAGTACCGTAGAGTTGAATTCAGCCGAGCACAGTCCAGTACAGTAGAATTTAATTCAGCCGAGTACAGCACAGTACAGTAGAGTTTAATTCAGCCGAGTACAGTCCAGTACAGTAGAGTTTAATTCAGCCCAGTACAGCACAGTACAGCACAGTACAGTAGAGTTTGATTCAGCCGAGTAGAGCACAGTACAGTAGAGTTTAATTCAGCCGAGTACAGCACAGTAGAGTTTAATACAGCAGAGTACAGTCCACTACAGTTTAATTCAGCCGAGTACAGCACAGTACAGTAGAGTTGAATTCAGCCGAGTACAGTCCAGTACAGTAGAGTTTAATTCAGTCGAGTACAGCACAGTACAGTAGAGTTGAATTCAGCCGAGTACAGCACAGTACAGTAGAGTTGAATTCAGCCGAGTACAGTCCAGTACAGTAGAGTTTAATTCAGCCGAGCACAGTCCAGTACAGTAGAGTTTAATTCAGCCGAGTACAGTCCAGTACAGTAGAGTTTAATTCAGCCGAGTACAGTAGAGTTTAATTCAGCCGAGTACAGCACAGTACAGTAGTTTAATTCAGCCGAGTACAGTAGAGTTTAATTCAGCCGAGTACAGCCCAGTACAGTAGAGTTTAATTCAGTCGAGTACAGCACAGTACAGTAGTTTAATTCAGCCGAGTACAGTAGAGTTGAATTCAGCCGAGTACAGTCCAGTACAGTTTAATTCAGCCGAGTACAGTCCAGTCCAGTAGAGTACAGTAGAGTTTAATTCAGCCGAGCACAGCACAGTAGAGTTTAATTCAGCCGAGCACAGCACAGTAGAGTTTAATTCAGCCGAGTACAGCACGATACAGTAGAGTTTAATTCAGCCGAGTACAGCACAGTACAGTAGAGTTTAATTCAGCCGAGTACAGCCCAGTACAGTAGAGTTTAATTCAGCCGAGTACAGCCCAGTACAGTAGAGTTTAATTCAGCCGAGTACAGCCCAGTACAGTAGAGTTTAATTGAGCCGAGTACAGCACAGTACAGTAGAGTTTAATTCAGCCTAGTACAGCACAGTACAGTAAAGTTTAATTCAGCCGAGTACAGCACAGTACAGTAGAGTTTAATTCAGCCGAGTACAGTCCAGTAGAGTTTAATTCAGCCGAGTACAGTCCAGTCCAGTAGAGTACAGTAGAGTTTAATTCAGCCGAGCACAGCACAGTAGAGTTTAATTCAGCCGAGCACAGCACAGTAGAGTTTAATTCAGCCGAGTACAGTCCAGTACAGTAGAGTACAGTAGAGTTTAATTCAGCCGAGCACAGCACAGTAGAGTTTAATTCAGCCGAACACAGCACAGTAGAGTTTAATTCAGCAGAGTACAGTCCACTACAGTTTAATTCAGCCGAGTACAGCACAGTACAGTAGAGTTGAATTCAGCCGAGTACAGTCCAGTACAGTAGAGTTTAATTCAGCCGAGTACAGCACAGTACAGTAGAGTTTAATTCAGCCGAGTACAGCACAGTACAGTAGAGTTGAATTCAGCCGAGTACAGTCCAGTACAGTAGAGTTTAATTCAGCCGAGCACAGTCCAGTACAGTAGAGTTTAATTCAGCCGAGTACAGTCCAGTACAGTAGAGTTTAATTCAGCCGAGTACAGTAGAGTTTAATTCAGCCGAGTACAGCACAGTACAGTAGTTTAATTCAGCCGAGTACAGTAGAGTTTAATTCAGCCGAGTACAGCCCAGTACAGTAGAGTTTAATTCAGTCGAGTACAGCACAGTACAGTAGTTTAATTCAGCCGAGTACAGTAGAGTTGAATTCAGCCGAGTACAGCACAGTACAGTAGTTTAATTCAGCCGAGTACAGTAGTTTAATTCAGCCGAGTACAGCACAGTACCGTAGAGTTTAATTCAGCCGAGCACAGTCCAGTACAGTAGAATTTAATTCAGCCGAGTACAGCACAGTACAGTAGAGTTTAATTCAGCCGAGTACAGTCCAGTACAGTAGAGTTTAATTCAGCCCAGTACAGCACAGTACAGCACAGTACAGTAGAGTTTGATTCAGCCGAGTAGAGCACAGTACAGTAGAGTTTAATTCAGCCGAGTACAGCACAGTAGAGTTTAATACAGCAGAGTACAGTCCACTACAGTTTAATTCAGCCGAGTACAGCACAGTACAGTAGAGTTGAATTCAGCCGAGTACAGTCCAGTAGAGTTTAATTCAGCCGAGTACAGCACAGTACAGTAGAGTTGAATTCAGCCGAGTACAGCACAGTACAGTAGAGTTGAATTCAGCCGAGTACAGTCCAGTACAGTAGAGTTTAATTCAGCCGAGCACAGTCCAGTACAGTAGAGTTTAATTCAGCCGAGTACAGTCCAGTACAGTAGAGTTTAATTCAGCCGAGTACAGTAGAGTTTAATTCAGCCGAGTACAGCACAGTACAGTAGTTTAATTCAGCCGAGTACAGTAGAGTTTAATTCAGCCGAGTACAGCCCAGTACAGTAGAGTTTAATTCAGTCGAGTACAGCACAGTACAGTAGTTTAATTCAGCCGAGTACAGTAGAGTTGAATTCAGCCGAGTACAGTCCAGTACAGTTTAATTCAGCCGAGTACAGTCCAGTCCAGTAGAGTACAGTAGAGTTTAATTCAGCCGAGCACAGCACAGTAGAGTTTAATTCAGCCGAGCACAGCACAGTAGAGTTTAATTCAGCCGAGTACAGCACGATACAGTAGAGTTTAATTCAGCCGAGTACAGCACAGTACAGTAGAGTTTAATTCAGCCGAGTACAGCCCAGTACAGTAGAGTTTAATTCAGCCGAGTACAGCCCAGTACAGTAGAGTTTAATTCAGCCGAGTACAGCCCAGTACAGTAGAGTTTAATTGAGCCGAGTACAGCACAGTACAGTAGAGTTTAATTCAGCCTAGTACAGCACAGTACAGTAGAGTTTAATTCAGCCGAGTACAGTCCAGTACAGTAGAGTTTAATTCAGCCGAGTACAGCCCAGTACAGCACAGTACAGTAGAGTTTGATTCAGCCGAGTAGAGCACAGTACAGTAGAGTTTAATTCAGCCGAGTACAGCACAGTAGAGTTTAATTCAGCAGAGTACAGTCCACTACAGTTTAATTCAGCCGAGTACAGCACAGTACAGTAGAGTTGAATTCAGCCAAGTACAGTCCAGTACAGTAGAGTTTAATTCAGCCGAGTACAGCACAGTACAGTAGAGTTTAATTCAGCCGAGTACAGCACAGTACAGTAGAGTTGAATTCAGCCGAGTACAGTCCAGTACAGTAGAGTTTAATTCAGCCGAGCACAGTCCAGTACAGTAGAGTTTAATTCAGCCGAGTACAGTCCAGTACAGTAGAGTTTAATTCAGCCGAGTACAGTAGAGTTTAATTCAGCCGAGTACAGCACAGTACAGTAGTTTAATTCAGCCGAGTACAGTAGAGTTTAATTCAGCCGAGTACAGCCCAGTACAGTAGAGTTTAATTCAGTCGAGTACAGCACAGTACAGTAGTTTAATTCAGCCGAGTACAGTAGAGTTGAATTCAGCCGAGTACAGCACAGTACAGTAGTTTAATTCAGCCGAGTACAGTAGTTTAATTCAGCCGAGTACAGCACAGTACCGTAGAGTTTAATTCAGCCGAGCACAGTCCAGTACAGTAGAATTTAATTCAGCCGAGTACAGCACAGTACAGTAGAGTTTAATTCAGCCGAGTACAGTCCAGTACAGTAGAGTTTAATTCAGCCCAGTACAGCACAGTACAGCACAGTACAGTAGAGTTTGATTCAGCCGAGTAGAGCACAGTACAGTAGAGTTTAATTCAGCCGAGTACAGCACAGTAGAGTTTAATACAGCAGAGTACAGTCCACTACAGTTTAATTCAGCCGAGTACAGCACAGTACAGTAGAGTTGAATTCAGCCGAGTACAGTCCAGTACAGTAGAGTTTAATTCAGCCGAGTACAGCACAGTACAGTAGAGTTGAATTCAGCCGAGTACAGCACAGTACAGTAGAGTTGAATTCAGCCGAGTACAGTCCAGTACAGTAGAGTTTAATTCAGCCGAGCACAGTCCAGTACAGTAGAGTTTAATTCAGCCGAGTACAGTCCAGTACAGTAGAGTTTAATTCAGCCGAGTACAGTAGAGTTTAATTCAGCCGAGTACAGCACAGTACAGTAGTTTAATTCAGCCGAGTACAGTAGAGTTTAATTCAGCCGAGTACAGCCCAGTACAGTAGAGTTTAATTCAGTCGAGTACAGCACAGTACAGTAGTTTAATTCAGCCGAGTACAGTAGAGTTGAATTCAGCCGAGTACAGTCCAGTACAGTTTAATTCAGCCGAGTACAGTCCAGTCCAGTAGAGTACAGTAGAGTTTAATTCAGCCGAGCACAGCACAGTAGAGTTTAATTCAGCCGAGCACAGCACAGTAGAGTTTAATTCAGCCGAGTACAGCACGATACAGTAGAGTTTAATTCAGCCGAGTACAGCCCAGTACAGTAGAGTTTAATTCAGCCGAGTACAGCCCAGTACAGTAGAGTTTAATTCAGCCGAGTACAGCCCAGTACAGTAGAGTTGAATTCAGCCGAGTACAGTCCAGTACAGTAGAGTTTAATTCAGCCGAGTACAGCACAGTACAGTAGAGTTTAATTCAGCCGAGTACAGCACAGTACAGTAGAGTTGAATTCAGCCGAGTACAGTCCAGTACAGTAGAGTTTAATTCAGCCGAGCACAGTCCAGTACAGTAGAGTTTAATTCAGCCGAGTACAGTCCAGTACAGTAGAGTTTAATTCAGCCGAGTACAGTAGAGTTTAATTCAGCCGAGTACAGCACAGTACAGTAGTTTAATTCAGCCGAGTACAGTAGAGTTTAATTCAGCCGAGTACAGCCCAGTACAGTAGAGTTTAATTCAGTCGAGTACAGCACAGTACAGTAGTTTAATTCAGCCGAGTACAGTAGAGTTGAATTCAGCCGAGTACAGCACAGTACAGTAGTTTAATTCAGCCGAGTACAGTAGTTTAATTCAGCCGAGTACAGCACAGTACCGTAGAGTTTAATTCAGCCGAGCACAGTCCAGTACAGTAGAATTTAATTCAGCCGAGTACAGCACAGTACAGTAGAGTTTAATTCAGCCGAGTACAGTCCAGTACAGTAGAGTTTAATTCAGCCCAGTACAGCACAGTACAGCACAGTACAGTAGAGTTTGATTCAGCCGAGTAGAGCACAGTACAGTAGAGTTTAATTCAGCCGAGTACAGCACAGTAGAGTTTAATACAGCAGAGTACAGTCCACTACAGTTTAATTCAGCCGAGTACAGCACAGTACAGTAGAGTTGAATTCAGCCGAGTACAGTCCAGTACAGTAGAGTTTAATTCAGCCGAGTACAGCACAGTACAGTAGAGTTGAATTCAGCCGAGTACAGCACAGTACAGTAGAGTTGAATTCAGCCGAGTACAGTCCAGTACAGTAGAGTTTAATTCAGCCGAGCACAGTCCAGTACAGTAGAGTTTAATTCAGCCGAGTACAGTCCAGTACAGTAGAGTTTAATTCAGCCGAGTACAGTAGAGTTTAATTCAGCCGAGTACAGCACAGTACAGTAGTTTAATTCAGCCGAGTACAGTAGAGTTTAATTCAGCCGAGTACAGCCCAGTACAGTAGAGTTTAATTCAGTCGAGTACAGCACAGTACAGTAGTTTAATTCAGCCGAGTACAGTAGAGTTGAATTCAGCCGAGTACAGTCCAGTACAGTTTAATTCAGCCGAGTACAGTCCAGTCCAGTAGAGTACAGTAGAGTTTAATTCAGCCGAGCACAGCACAGTAGAGTTTAATTCAGCCGAGCACAGCACAGTAGAGTTTAATTCAGCCGAGTACAGCACGATACAGTAGAGTTTAATTCAGCCGAGTACAGCACAGTACAGTAGAGTTTAATTCAGCCGAGTACAGCCCAGTACAGTAGAGTTTAATTCAGCCGAGTACAGCCCAGTACAGTAGAGTTTAATTCAGCCGAGTACAGCCCAGTACAGTAGAGTTTAATTGAGCCGAGTACAGCACAGTACAGTAGAGTTTAATTCAGCCTAGTACAGCACAGTACAGTAAAGTTTAATTCAGCCGAGTACAGCACAGTACAGTAGTTTAATTCAGCCGAGTACAGTAGAGTTTAATTCAGCCGAGTACAGCACAGTAGAGTTTAATTCAGCCGAGTACAGCACGATACAGTAGAGTTTAATTCAGCCGAGTACAGCCCAGTACAGTAGAGTTTAATTCAGCCGAGTACAGCCCAGTACAGTAGAGTTTAATTCAGCCGAGTACAGCCCAGTACAGTAGAGTTGAATTCAGCCGAGTACAGTCCAGTACAGTAGAGTTTAATTCAGCCGAGTACAGCACAGTACAGTAGAGTTTAATTCAGCCGAGTACAGCACAGTACAGTAGAGTTGAATTCAGCCGAGTACAGTCCAGTACAGTAGAGTTTAATTCAGCCGAGCACAGTCCAGTACAGTAGAGTTTAATTCAGCCGAGTACAGTCCAGTACAGTAGAGTTTAATTCAGCCGAGTACAGTAGAGTTTAATTCAGCCGAGTACAGCACAGTACAGTAGTTTAATTCAGCCGAGTACAGTAGAGTTTAATTCAGCCGAGTACAGCCCAGTACAGTAGAGTTTAATTCAGTCGAGTACAGCACAGTACAGTAGTTTAATTCAGCCGAGTACAGTAGAGTTGAATTCAGCCGAGTACAGCACAGTACAGTAGTTTAATTCAGCCGAGTACAGTAGTTTAATTCAGCCGAGTACAGCACAGTACCGTAGAGTTTAATTCAGCCGAGCACAGTCCAGTACAGTAGAATTTAATTCAGCCGAGTACAGCACAGTACAGTAGAGTTTAATTCAGCCGAGTACAGTCCAGTACAGTAGAGTTTAATTCAGCCCAGTACAGCACAGTACAGCACAGTACAGTAGAGTTTGATTCAGCCGAGTAGAGCACAGTACAGTAGAGTTTAATTCAGCCGAGTACAGCACAGTAGAGTTTAATACAGCAGAGTACAGTCCACTACAGTTTAATTCAGCCGAGTACAGCACAGTACAGTAGAGTTGAATTCAGCCGAGTACAGTCCAGTACAGTAGAGTTTAATTCAGCCGAGTACAGCACAGTACAGTAGAGTTGAATTCAGCCGAGTACAGCACAGTACAGTAGAGTTGAATTCAGCCGAGTACAGTCCAGTACAGTAGAGTTTAATTCAGCCGAGCACAGTCCAGTACAGTAGAGTTTAATTCAGCCGAGTACAGTCCAGTACAGTAGAGTTTAATTCAGCCGAGTACAGTAGAGTTTAATTCAGCCGAGTACAGCACAGTACAGTAGTTTAATTCAGCCGAGTACAGTAGAGTTTAATTCAGCCGAGTACAGCCCAGTACAGTAGAGTTTAATTCAGTCGAGTACAGCACAGTACAGTAGTTTAATTCAGCCGAGTACAGTAGAGTTGAATTCAGCCGAGTACAGTCCAGTACAGTTTAATTCAGCCGAGTACAGTCCAGTCCAGTAGAGTACAGTAGAGTTTAATTCAGCCGAGCACAGCACAGTAGAGTTTAATTCAGCCGAGCACAGCACAGTAGAGTTTAATTCAGCCGAGTACAGCACGATACAGTAGAGTTTAATTCAGCCGAGTACAGCACAGTACAGTAGAGTTTAATTCAGCCGAGTACAGCCCAGTACAGTAGAGTTTAATTCAGCCGAGTACAGCCCAGTACAGTAGAGTTTAATTCAGCCGAGTACAGCCCAGTACAGTAGAGTTTAATTGAGCCGAGTACAGCACAGTACAGTAGAGTTTAATTCAGCCTAGTACAGCACAGTACAGTAAAGTTTAATTCAGCCGAGTACAGCACAGTACAGTAGAGTTTAATTCAGCCGAGTACAGTCCAGTAGAGTTTAATTCAGCCGAGTACAGTCCAGTCCAGTAGAGTACAGTAGAGTTTAATTCAGCCGAGCACAGCACAGTAGAGTTTAATTCAGCCGAGCACAGCACAGTAGAGTTTAATTCAGCCGAGTACAGTCCAGTACAGTAGAGTACAGTAGAGTTTAATTCAGCCGAGCACAGCACAGTAGAGTTTAATTCAGCCGAACACAGCACAGTAGAGTTTAATTCAGCAGAGTACAGTCCACTACAGTTTAATTCAGCCGAGTACAGCACAGTACAGTAGAGTTGAATTCAGCCGAGTACAGTCCAGTACAGTAGAGTTTAATTCAGCCGAGTACAGCACAGTACAGTAGAGTTTAATTCAGCCGAGTACAGCACAGTACAGTAGAGTTGAATTCAGCCGAGTACAGTCCAGTACAGTAGAGTTTAATTCAGCCGAGCACAGTCCAGTACAGTAGAGTTTAATTCAGCCGAGTACAGTCCAGTACAGTAGAGTTTAATTCAGCCGAGTACAGTAGAGTTTAATTCAGCCGAGTACAGTAACAGTACAGTAGTTTAATTCAGCCGAGTACAGTAGAGTTTAATTCAGCCGAGTACAGCCCAGAAAAGTAGAGTTTAATTCAGTCGAGTACAGCACAGTACAGTAGTTTAATTCAGCCGAGTACAGCACAGTACCGTAGAGTTTAATTCAGCCGAGCACAGTCCAGTACAGTAGAATTTAATTCAGCCGAGTACAGCACAGTACAGTAGAGTTTAATTCAGCCGAGTACAGTCCAGTACAGTAGAGTTTAATTCAGCCCAGTACAGCACAGTACAGCACAGTACAGTAGAGTTTGATTCAGCCGAGTAGAGCACAGTACAGTAGAGTTTAATTCAGCCGAGTACAGCACAGTAGAGTTTAATACAGCAGAGTACAGTCCACTACAGTTTAATTCAGCCGAGTACAGCACAGTACAGTAGAGTTGAATTCAGCCGAGTACAGTCCAGTACAGTAGAGTTTAATTCAGCCGAGTACAGCACAGTACAGTAGAGTTGAATTCAGACGAGTACAGCACAGTACAGTAGAGTTGAATTCAGCCGAGTACAGTCCAGTACAGTAGAGTTTAATTCAGCCGAGCACAGTCCAGTACAGTAGAGTTTAATTCAGCCGAGTACAGTCCAGTACAGTAGAGTTTAATTCAGCCGAGTACAGTAGAGTTTAATTCAGCCGAGTACAGCACAGTACAGTAGTTTAATTCAGCCGAGTACAGTAGAGTTTAATTCAGCCGAGTACAGCCCAGTACAGTAGAGTTTAATTCAGTCGAGTACAGCACAGTACAGTAGTTTAATTCAGCCGAGTACAGTAGAGTTGAATTCAGCCGAGTACAGTCCAGTACAGTTTAATTCAGCCGAGTACAGTCCAGTCCAGTAGAGTACAGTAGAGTTTAATTCAGCCGAGCACAGCACAGTAGAGTTTAATTCAGCCGAGCACAGCACAGTAGAGTTTAATTCAGCCGAGTACAGCACGATACAGTAGAGTTTAATTCAGCCGAGTACAGCACAGTACAGTAGAGTTTAATTCAGCCGAGTACAGCCCAGTACAGTAGAGTTTAATTCAGCCGAGTACAGCCCAGTACAGTAGAGTTTAATTCAGCCGAGTACAGCCCAGTACAGTAGAGTTTAATTGAGCCGAGTACAGCACAGTACAGTAGAGTTTAATTCAGCCTAGTACAGCACAGTACAGTAAAGTTTAATTCAGCCGAGTACAGCACAGTAATGTAGAGTTTAATTCAGCCGAGTACAGTCCAGTAGAGTTTAATTCAGCCGAGTACAGTCCAGTCCAGTAGAGTACAGTAGAGTTTAATTCAGCCGAGCACAGCACAGTAGAGTTTAATTCAGCCGAGTACAGTCCAGTACAGTAGAGTACAGTAGAGTTTAATTCAGCCGAGCACAGCACAGTAGAGTTTAATTCAGCCGAACACAGCACAGTAGAGTTTAATTCAGCCGAGTACAGTCCAGTATAGTAGAGTTTAATTCAGCCGAGCACAGTCCAGTACAGTAGAGTTTAATTCAGCCGAGTAGAGTTCAGCACAGTAGAGTTTAATTCAGCCGAGTACAGCACAGTACAGTAGTTTAATTCAGCCGAGCACAGCACAGTACAGTAGTTTAATTCAGCCGAGTACAGCACAGTACAGTAGTTTAATTCAGCCGAGTACAGCCCAGTACAGTAGAGTTTAATTCAGCCGAGTACAGTAGAGTTTAATTCAGCCGAGTAGAGTAGAGTTTAATTCAGCCGAGTACAGTAGAGTTTAATTCAGCCGAGTACAGCACAGTACAGTAGAGTTTAATTCAGCCGAGTACAGTAGAGTACAGTAGTTTAATTCAGCCGAGTACAGCACAGTACAGTAGTTTAATTCAGCCGAGTACAGTAGAGTTTAATTCAGCTGAGTACAGCACAGTACAGTAGAGTTTAATTCAGCCGAGTACAGCTCAGTACGGTAGAGTTTAATTCAGCCGAGTACAGCTCAGTACGGTAGAGTTTAAAACAGCCGAATACAGCACAGTACAGTACAGTAGTTTAATTCAGCCGAGTACAGCACAGTACAGTAGTTTAATTCAGCCGAGTACAGTAGAGTTTAATTCAGCCGAGTACAGCACAGTACAGTAGTTTAATTCAGCCTTGTACAGTAGAGTTTAATTCAGCCGAGTACAGCACAGTACAGTAGTTTAATTCAGCCGAGTACAGTAGTTTAATTCAGCCGAGTACAGCACAGTACCGTAGAGTTTAATTCAGCCGAGCACAGTCCAGTACAGTAGAATTTAATTCAGCCGAGTACAGCACAGTACAGTAGAGTTTAATTCAGCCGAGTACAGTCCAGTACAGTAGAGTTTAATTCAGCCGAGTACAGCCCAGTACAGCACAGTACAGTAGAGTTTGATTCAGCCGAGTAGAGCACAGTACAGTAGAGTTTAATTCAGCCGAGTACAGCACAGTAGAGTTTAATTCAGCAGAGTACAGTCCACTACAGTTTAATTCAGCCGAGTACAGCACAGTACAGTAGAGTTGAATTCAGCCGAGTACAGTCCAGTACAGTAGAGTTTAATTCAGCCGAGTACAGCACAGTACAGTAGAGTTTAAATCAGCCGAGTACAGCACAGTACAGTAGAGTTGAATTCAGCCGAGTACAGTCCAGTACAGTAGAGTTTAATTCAGCCGAGTACAGTCCAGTACAGTAGAGTTTAATTCAGCCGAGTACAGTAGAGTTTAATTCAGCCGAGTACAGCACAGTACAGTAGTTTAATTCAGCCGAGTACAGTAGAGTTTAATTCAGCCGAGTACAGCCCAGTACAGTAGAGTTTAATTCAGTCGAGTACAGCACAGTACAGTAGTTTAATTCAGCCGAGTACAGTAGAGTTGAATTCAGCCGAGTACAGTCCAGTACAGTTTAATTCAGCCGAGTACAGTCCAGTCCAGTAGAGTACAGTAGAGTTTAATTCAGCCGAGCACAGCACAGTAGAGTTTAATTCAGCCGAGCACAGCACAGTAGAGTTTAATTCAGCCGAGTACAGCACGATACAGTAGAGTTTAATTCAGCCGAGTACAGCACAGTACAGTAGAGTTTAATTCAGCCGAGTACAGCCCAGTACAGTAGAGTTTAATTCAGCCGAGTACAGCCCAGTACAGTAGAGTTTAATTCAGCCGAGTACAGCCCAGTACAGTAGAGTTTAATTGAGCCGAGTACAGCACAGTACAGTAGAGTTTAATTCAGCCTAGTACAGCACAGTACAGTAAAGTTTAATTCAGCCGAGTACAGCACAGTACAGTAGAGTTTAATTCAGCCGAGTACAGTCCAGTAGAGTTTAATTCAGCCGAGTACAGTCCAGTCCAGTAGAGTACAGTAGAGTTTAATTCAGCCGAGCACAGCACAGTAGAGTTTAATTCAGCCGAGTACAGTCCAGTACAGTAGAGTACAGTAGAGTTTAATTCAGCCGAGCACAGCACAGTAGAGTTTAATTCAGCCGAACACAGCACAGTAGAGTTTAATTCAGCCGAGTACAGTCCAGTATAGTAGAGTTTAATTCAGCCGAGCACAGTCCAGTACAGTAGAGTTTAATTCAGCCGAGTAGAGTTCAGCACAGTAGAGTTTAATTCAGCCGAGTACAGCACAGTACAGTAGTTTAATTCAGCCGAGCACAGCACAGTACAGTAGTTTAATTCAGCCGAGTACAGCACAGTACAGTAGTTTAATTCAGCCGAGTACAGCCCAGTACAGTAGAGTTTAATTCAGCCGAGTACAGTAGAGTTTAATTCAGCCGAGTAGAGTAGAGTTTAATTCAGCCGAGTACAGTAGAGTTTAATTCAGCCGAGTACAGCACAGTACAGTAGAGTTTAATTCAGCCGAGTACAGTAGAGTACAGTAGTTTAATTCAGCCGAGTACAGCACAGTACAGTAGTTTAATTCAGCCGAGTACAGTAGAGTTTAATTCAGCCGAGTACAGCACAGTACAGTAGAGTTTAATTCAGCCGAGTACAGCTCAGTACGGTAGAGTTTAATTCAGCCGAGTACAGCTCAGTACGGTAGAGTTTAATACAGCCGAATACAGCACAGTACAGTACAGTAGTTTAATTCAGCCGAGTACAGCACAGTACAGTAGTTTAATTCAGCCGAGTACAGTAGAGTTTAATTCAGCCGAGTACAGCACAGTACAGTAGTTTAATTCAGCCTTGTACAGTAGAGTTTAATTCAGCCGAGTACAGCACAGTACAGTAGTTTAATTCAGCCGAGTACAGTAGTTTAATTCAGCCGAGTACAGCACAGTACCGTAGAGTTTAATTCAGCCGAGCACAGTCCAGTACAGTAGAATTTAATTCAGCCGAGTACAGCACAGTACAGTAGAGTTTAATTCAGCCGAGTACAGTCCAGTACAGTAGAGTTTAATTCAGCCGAGTACAGCCCAGTACAGCACAGTACAGTAGAGTTTGATTCAGCCGAGTAGAGCACAGTACAGTAGAGTTTAATTCAGCCGAGTACAGCACAGTAGAGTTTAATTCAGCAGAGTACAGTCCACTACAGTTTAATTCAGCCGAGTACAGCACAGTACAGTAGAGTTGAATTCAGCCGAGTACAGTCCAGTACAGTAGAGTTTAATTCAGCCGAGTACAGCACAGTACAGTAGAGTTTAAATCAGCCGAGTACAGCACAGTACAGTAGAGTTGAATTCAGCCGAGTACAGTCCAGTACAGTAGAGTTTAATTCAGCCGAGTACAGTCCAGTACAGTAGAGTTTAATTCAGCCTAGTACAGTAGAGTTTAATTCAGCCGAGTACAGCACAGTACAGTAGTTTAATTCAGCCGAGTACAGTAGAGTTTAATTCAGCCGAGTACAGCCCAGTACAGTAGAGTTTAATTCAGTCGAGTACAGCACAGTACAGTAGTTTAATTCAGCCGAGTACAGTAGAGTTGAATTCAGCCGAGTACAGTCCAGTACAGTTTAATTCAGCCGAGTACAGTCCAGTCCAGTAGAGTACAGTAGAGTTTAATTCAGCCGAGCACAGCACAATAGAGTTTAATTCAGCCGAGCACAGCACAGTAGAGTTTAATTCAGCCGAGTACAGTCCAGTAGAGTACAGTAGAGTTTAATTCAGCCGAGTACAGCACAGTAGAGTTTAATTCAGCCGAGTACAGTCCAGCACAGTAGAGTTTAATTCAGCCGAGTACAGTCCAGTACAGTAGTTTAATTCAGCCGAGTACAGCACAGCACAGTAGAGTTTAATTCAGCCGAGCACAGCACAGTAGAGTTTAATTCAGCAGAGTACAGTCCAGTACAGTTTAATTCAGCCGAGTACAGCACAGTACAGTAGAGTTGAATTCAGCCGAGTACAGTCCAGTACAGTAGAGTTTAATTCAGCCGAGTACAGCACAGTACAGTAGATTTGAATTCAGCCGAGTACAGCACAGTACAGTAGAGTTGAATTCAGCCGAGTACAGCCCAGTACAGTAGAGTTTAATTCAGCCGAGCACAGTCCAGTACAGTAGAGTTTAATTCAGCCGAGTACAGTAGAGTTTAATTCAGCCGAGTACAGCACAGTACAGTAGTTTAATTCAGCCGAGTACAGTAGAGTTTAATTCAGCCGAGTACAGCCCAGTACAGTAGAGTTTAATTCAGTCGAGTACAGCACAGTACAGTAGTTTAATTCAGCCGAGTACAGTAGAGTTGAATTCAGCCGAGTACAGTCCAGTACAGTAGAGTTTAATTCAGCCGAGTACAGTCCAGTCCAGTAGAGTACAGTAGAGTTTAATTCAGCCGAGCACAGCACAGTAGAGTTTAATTCAGCCGAGCACAGTCCAGTAGAGTACAGTAGAGTTTAATTCAGCCGAGTACAGTCCAGTAGAGTACAGTAGAGTTTAATTCAGCCGAGTACAGCACAGTAGAGTTTAATTCAGCCGAGCACAGCACAGTAGAGTTTAATTCAGCCGAGTACAGTCCAGCACAGTAGAGTTTAATTCAGCCGAGTACAGTCCAGTACAGTAGAGTTTAATTCAGCCGAGTACAGCACAGTACAGTAGAGTTTAATTCAGCCGAGCACAGCACAGTAGAGTTTAATTCAGCCGAGTACAGCACAGTAGAGTTTAATTCAGCCGAGCACAGCACAGTAGAGTTTAATTCAGCCGAGTACAGCACAGTACAGTAGAGTTTAATTCAGCCGAGCACAGCACAGTAGAGTTTAGTTCAGCCGAGTACAGTCCAGTACAGTAGAGTTTAATTCAGCCGAGTACAGCACAGTACAATAGAGTTTAATTCAGCCGAGTACAGTCCAGTACAGTAGAGTTTAATTCAGCCGAGTACAGCACAGTAGAGTTTAATTCAGCCGAGTACAGTAGAGTACAGTAGAGTTTAATTCAGCCGAGTACAGTCCAGTCCAGTAGAGTACAGTACAGTAGAGTTTAATTCAGCCGAGCACAGCACAGTAGAGTTTAATTCAGCCGAGTACAGTAGAGTACAGTAGAGTTTAATTCAGCCGAGTACAGTCCAGTCCAGTAGAGTACAGCACAGTAGAGTTTAATTCAGCCGAGCACAGCACAGTAGAGTTTAATTCAGCCGAGTACAGTCCAGTACAGTAGAGTTTAATTCAGCCGAGTACAGCACAGTAGAGTTTAATTCAGCCGAGTACAGTAGAGTACAGTAGAGTTTAATTCAGCCGAGTACAGTCCAGTCCAGTACAGTACAGTAGAGTTTAATTCAGCCGAGCACAACACAGTAGAGTTTAATTCAGCCGAGTACAGTCCAGTACAGTAGAGTTTAATTCAGCCGAGTACAGCACGATACAGTAGAGTTTAATTCAGCCGAGTACAGTCCAGTACAGTAGAGTTTAATTCAGCCGAGTACAGCACAGTACAGTAGTTTAATTCAGCCGAGTACAGTAGAGTTTAATTCAGCCAAGTACAGCCCAGTACAGTAGAGTTTAATTCAGTCGAGTACAGCACAGTACAGTAGTTTAATTCAGCCGAGTACAGTAGAGTTGAATTCAGCCGAGTACAGTCCAGTCCAATAGAGTACAGTAGAGTTTAATTCAGCCGAGCACAGCACAGTAGAGTTTAATTCAGCCGAGTACAGTCCAGTAGGGTACAGTAGAGTTTAATTCAGCCGAGTACAGCACAGTAGAGTTTAATTCAGCCGAGCACAGCACAGTAGAGTTTAATTCAGCCGAGTACAGTCCAGCACAGTAGAGTTTAATTCAGCCGAGTACAGTCCAGTACAGTAGAGTTTAATTCAGCCGAGTACAGCACAGTACAGTAGAGTTTAATTCAGCCGAGCACAGCACAGTAGAATTTAATTCAGCCGAGTACAGCACAGTAGAGTTTAATTCAGCCGAGCACAGCACAGTAGAGTTTAATTCAGCCGAGTACAGCACAGTACAGTAGAGTTTAATTCAGCCGAGCACAGCACAGTAGAGTTTAATTCAGCCGAGTACAGTCCAGTAGAGTTTAATTCAGCCGAGTACAGTCCAGCACAGTAGAGTTTAATTCAGCCGAGTACAGTCCAGTACAGTAGAGTTTAATTCAGCCGAGTACAGCACAGTACAGTAGAGTTTAATTCAGCCGAGTACAGTCCAGTACAGTAGAGTTTAAGTCAGCCGAGTACAGCACAGTAGAGTTTAATTCAGCCGAGTACAGTCCAGTACAGTAGAGTTTAAGTCAGCCGAGTACAGTACAGTAGAGTTTAATTCAGCCGAGTACAGCACAGTAGAGTTTAATTCAGCCGAGTACAGTAGAGTACAGTAGAGTTTAATTCAGCCGAGTACAGTAGAGTACAGTAGAGTTTAATTCAGCCGAGTACAGTCCAGTCCAGTAGAGTACAGCACAGTAGAGTTTAATTCAGCCGAGCACAGCACAGTAGAGTTTAATTCAGCCGAGTACAGTCCAGTACAGTAGAGTTTAATTCAGCCGAGTACAGCACAGTAGAGTTTAATTCAGCCGAGTACAGTAGAGTACAGTAGAGTTTAATTCAGCCGAGTACAGTCCAGTCCAGTACAGTACAGTAGAGTTTAATTCAGCCGAGCACAACACAGTAGAGTTTAATTCAGCCGAGTACAGTCCAGTACAGTAGAGTTTAATTCAGCCGAGTACAGCACGATACAGTAGAGTTTAATTCAGCCGAGTACAGTCCAGTACAGTAGAGTTTAATTCAGCCGAGTACAGCACAGTACAGTAGTTTAATTCAGCCGAGTACAGTAGAGTTTAATTCAGCCGAGTACAGCCCAGTACAGTAGAGTTTAATTCAGTCGAGTACAGCACAGTACAGTAGTTTAATTCAGCCGAGTACAGTAGAGTTGAATTCAGCCGAGTACAGTCCAGTCCAATAGAGTACAGTAGAGTTTAATTCAGCCGAGCACAGCACAGTAGAGTTTAATTCAGCCGAGTACAGTCCAGTAGAGTACAGTAGAGTTTAATTCAGCCGAGTACAGCACAGTAGAGTTTAATTCAGCCGAGCACAGCACAGTAGAGTTTAATTCAGCCGAGTACAGTCCAGCACAGTAGAGTTTAATTCAGCCGAGTACAGTCCAGTACAGTAGAGTTTAATTCAGCCGAGTACAGCACAGTACAGTAGAGTTTAATTCAGCCGAGCACAGCACAGTAGAATTTAATTCAGCCGAGTACAGCACAGTAGAGTTTAATTCAGCCGAGCACAGCACAGTAGAGTTTAATTCAGCCGAGTACAGCACAGTACAGTAGAGTTTAATTCAGCCGAGCACAGCACAGTAGAGTTTAATTCAGCCGAGTACAGTCCAGTAGAGTTTAATTCAGCCGAGTACAGTCCAGCACAGTAGAGTTTAATTCAGCCGAGTACAGTCCAGTACAGTAGAGTTTAATTCAGCCGAGTACAGCACAGTACAGTAGAGTTTAATTCAGCCGAGTACAGTCCAGTACAGTAGAGTTTAAGTCAGCCGAGTACAGCACAGTAGAGTTTAATTCAGCCGAGTACAGTCCAGTACAGTAGAGTTTAAGTCAGCCGAGTACAGTACAGTAGAGTTTAATTCAGCCGAGTACAGCACAGTAGAGTTTAATTCAGCCGAGTACAGTAGAGTACAGTAGAGTTTAATTCAGCCGAGTACAGTCCAGTCCAGTAGAGTACAGTACAGTAGAGTTTAATTCAGCCGAGCACAGCACAGTAGAGTTTAATTCAGCCGAGTACAGTAGAGTACAGTAGAGTTTAATTCAGCCGAGTACAGTCCAGTCCAGTAGAGTACAGTACAGTAGAGTTTAATTCAGCCGAGCACAGCACAGTAGAGTTTAATTCAGCCGAGTACAGTCCAGTACAGTAGAGTTTAATTCAGCCGAGTACAGCACGATACAGTAGAGTTTAATTCAGCCGAGTACAGCACGATACAGTAGAGTTTAATTCAGCCGAGTACAGCACGATACAGTAGAGTTTAATTCAGCCGAGTACAGCACAATACAGTAGAGTTTAATTCAGCCGAGTACAGCCCAGTAGAGTTTAATTCAGCCGAGTACAGTCCAGTAGAGTGCAGTACAGTGCAGTATAGTGCAGTACAGAGTAATTCAGTAGAGTACAGTACAATAGAGTTCAGTAGAGTCCAGTGTAATTCAGTAGAGTACAGTACAATAGAGTTTAGTAGAGTCCAGTGTAATTCAGTAGAGTACAGTACAATAGAGTTTAGTAGAGTCCAGTGTAATTCAGTAGAGTACAGTACAATAGAGTTTAGTAGAGTCCAGTGTAATTCAGTAGAGTACAGTACAATAGAGTTTACTAGAGTCCAGTGTAATTCAGTAGAGTACAGTACAATAGAGTTTAGTAGAGTCCAGTGTAATTCAGTAGAGTACAGTACAATAGAGTTTAGTAGAGTCCAGTGTAATTCAGTAGAGTACAGTACAGTAGTTTAGTAGAGTCCAGTGTAATTCAGTAGAGTACTGTACAGTAGACTACAGTACAGTGTAATAACACGTTTAATTTGTATAGCGCTTTTCATTACAGCAAGAATCTCAACGACGCTCTTAAAAACAAAACATTATGGTAAGCCTATTGACAGTTCTGACTGGAAGATCTCCCACAGCCACCCACTGCAGTCCAGAACAGTTTAATTCAGTAGAGTACAGTACAGTTTCATTCCGTAGAGTACGGTACATTAGAGTACAGTACAGTTGAGTTTAATTCCGTAGAGTATAGTACATTAGAGTACCATAGTTGTTTAATTCAGTAGACTACAGTACAGTTGCGCACTGAATACACAACTTTTGTTACTGTACTCTACTGTATACTGTGCTGAATTAAACTCCTGTACTCTGCTGTATACTGTACTGTACTCTGCTGTATACTGTACTGTACTCTGCTGTATACTGTACTGTACTCTGCTGTATACTGTACTGTACTCTGCTGTATACTGTACTGTACTATGCTATATACTGTGCTGAATTAAACTCTACTGTACTGTACTCTGCTTAATTAAACTGATGTACTGTCCTCTACTGTATACTGTACTGTCCTCTACTGTATACTGTCCTCTGCTGTATACTGTCCTCTGCTGTATACTGTCCTCTACTGTATACTGTACTCTACTGTATACTGTACTCTACTGCACACTACTTTTCTTTACTATACTCTGCTGTGCTCTGCTGTATACTGTCCTCTGCTGTATACTGTGCTGTACTGTACACTACTTTTCTTTACTGTACTCTGCTGTGCTCTGCTGTATACTGTACTCTACTGTATACTGTACTGTTTACTGTTCTGTCCAAAATTGTGAAATGTTGACATCTTTGATTGCTTCAGATGAACGAACACACACACACACACACACACACACACACACACGTTCCTGTTTGAAAAAGTATTCCAGTTTATAGATTTACTTTTTTCACTTTAATAAAATATGTAATTTTCATCCAAATATCAGATGGCTACTGATTGTTCTATTAATTATTTATATGACGATTTGAGTGGAGTAAGAACTACAATGTGAAGCAAATAAACTACGTTCAATTTATTGTTACTTATTTATTTTTAGTATATTAGATAGAAATACTGTTCAATAAAGAAAGCATTTACTTTTTTTTCTAAACCGTTCTAAATTGGTTAAATTTATGCTGAAAAACAAAAAGGCAAACATTGTGACAACCAACCCCATACTGTCCTGACAACCAACCCCATACTGTCCTGACAACCAACCCCATACTGTCCTGACAACCAACCCCATACTGTCCTGACAACCAACCCCATACTGTCTTGACAACCAACCCCACACTGCACTGACAACCAACCCCACACTGCACTGACAACCAACCCCATACTGTCCTGACAACCAACTCCACACTGCACTGACAACCAACCCCATACTGTCCTGACAACCAACCCCATACTATCCTGACAACCAACCCCATACTGTCCTGACAACCAACCCCATACTGTCCTGACAACCAACCCCATACTGTCCTGACAACCAACCCCATACTGTCTTGACAACCAACCCCACACTGCACTGACAACCAACCCCACACTGCACTGACAACCAACCCCATACTGTCCTGACAACCAACCCCATACTGTCCTGACAACCAACCCCACACTGTCCTGACAACCAACCCCACACTGTCCTGACAACCAACCCCATACTGTCCTGACAACCAACCCCATACTGTCCTGACAACCAACCCCACACTGTCCTGACAACCAACCCCACACTGTCCTGACAACCAACCCCATAATGTCCTGACAACCAACCCCATACTGCCCTGACAACCAACCCCACACTGTCCTGACAACCAACCCCACACTGTCCTGACAACCAACCCCATACTGTCCTGACAACCAACCCCATACTGTCTTGACAACCAACCCCACACTGCACTGACAACCAACCCCACACTGTCCTGACAACCAACCCCATACTGTCCTGACAACCAACCCCATACTGTCCTGACAACCAACCCCAAACTGTCCTGACAACCAACCCCACACTGCACTGACAACCAACCCCATACTGCCCTGACAACCAACCCCATACTGTCCTGACAACCAACCCCACACTGTCCTGACAACCAACCCCACACTGTCCTGACAACCAACCCCATACTGTCCTGACAACCAACCCCATACTGTCCTGACAACCAACCCCATTACTGTCCTGACAACCAACCCCATTACTGTCCTGACAACCAACCCCATACTGTCCTGACAACCAAACCCACACTGTCCTGACAACCAAACCCACACTGCCCTGAAAACCAACCCCACACTGCACTGGCAACCAACCCCACACTGTCCTGACAACCAACCCCACACTGTCCTGACAACCAACCCCATAATGTCCTGACAACCAACCCCACACTGTCCTGACAACCAACCCCACACTGTCCTGACAACCAACCCCACACTGTCCTGACAACCAACCCCACACTGTCCTGACAACCAACCCCGGGATGGGGTTGCTTGTCACAAGTGGACAGAGTGTTTGATGGCTTACAACTCCATGTTGGAATAAAATATGAGGAGAAAAAGGGTCCTCATTTTAACTCAAGACCTTGATATTTCTCTTAATATTGAAAATTCTCCTGTAAGATATACTGATGCTGGGGAAAACACCAGAGTGAAA